>NC_136785.1:8648472-9000972 GCF_947034865.1 Barbatula barbatula
CTTGGCCTACAAGACCATCCCAGAAAGGTAAAAAATCACTCTCACATACCTTCTCTGAATTTAAGTTCGGGCCACACAAAGTTTGTTTATGTTGTTGCTACCGAAACCGTCTATTATTATAATATATTACATGTATACATTTTATACATATATCGTTTATTTAGGACGTTTAGGAACCTATGTTTACATTTGGTGAAATGGTCTATAAGTGTGTATGTGACAAATAAACAAATACAATTTTATATAAAACTTGAATGACACTAAAGCATTTATGAATGGGAATAATTCTGAATGGGAATAAATTGTTAGTGTGGCATTTTCTAATGAGAGGCAACATGTGAAGATTTACCATTAGTTCCACTTAATTAGCTTAATATGTCTAACATGACAATATATTTAACTGTCTCTGGTGGCAGTTCATCCAATTATAAATTACATTTACTGATGGTTTATCTAATAAACCATTTCAAAACATTATTAGCCTGTATGTATAGGGCATTCCAATTGCACCTCAAAATCAATTTTTTCATTATTAGATATTGGCAGGATTCTTTAACGTTCTTTAATATTATAGTAAAATGCCAGACTTATTTGTAATGTTTAGATAGGGTATGACACCTGTCTCTCACTTTACATCAGACCAGAAAAAGTTACAAAATGCTCTAATGAGGTTATGTTATTGTTACGTCAAATGATTTCAATTGAACATTTTAGTATTTGTACAGTATGGAAAACTTTAAAGTCCATTGTGTTATTTTTTGGAGGACCTATTGACAGACGTAACTACGTCTTCAGAGGTGTAAAAAGATCTTACATGGGTCATGTTGTTTCTACAGTATAAATAGACAAACTACTCCACAGAGCACGTTTTGTACATATGCTATCTCCTTCGACAACAAAGCGAAAACGTGACAACATCTGTGTCAGTCAGGGACATGGGGTGGAGTGAGCTGTTGTTTGCAATTCGCAACCTCAGAACTAGATGCCGCTAAAATCTCCACATTGGTCCTTTTAAGAGGACAATTCACTACTTTATTCGTTGTTCAACATCAAATATTTTTTCACTAAACTTGTCTCCAAAGAACACAAGAAACGTTTTCCTAGAATTTGGACAAGTAGATCAGAGTCATTCTATGTAGAAACTGGGTCATCTCTGTCTTTCAAACCTCTTTGTGTTAGCAATCCAGATCTTTACATGATATTTACGCCTCCCTCTTCTGTGAGTTCTGAGTGATTTTAAGTAGAGGATTTTTAAGACAGCTTTCCTGTAGCTCAATGGTTTGAGCGTTTCGCTAGCAATGCCAAGGTCATGAGTTTGATCCCAGTGGATTGCACATTGTCAGAATCTAATGTATAATACAATGTAATGTAAGTCTCTTTAGATTAAAACATCTGCCAAATGCATAAATGTCAGAATTTTTGGAACACAAGGCTAAAATCATATTAAAGTCAGACATAATACAAAAATTTGTAACATCTAGTATTATAAATAATTGAATTCACCAAAAGATAATAGCTTGGAATACATGGACATGTTTATGTTATATTGTTACAACAACAACAAAACTATTGGGTGACTGCTGCGTTTATTTTTGCATCTATGAATTATATCTGGTGCTAATAAACAAAGGTAAATTGATGCTGTGCCACTCAATCTAAGGAAGGGAGTTCACTGTTTATTTGCCAGTAGACGTGTTAAGCCCCGCTGTTTAAACACAAATATCAAAGTTAGACAATTAGAGCAACTGCAACTGCGCATTGCTCTTGTTCAAATGGTACTTTTCTTAAGATATTCTTTGTGCCCTACAAGGTCTTTTCCTCCCTGAACCAAAAAATATATCTCTGTATTGATCAGCTTGTGGGAGAGAAGTGAGATAGCGCATACCTCAAAGCCAAAGCGATAAAAACCTGTCCAAGAATGTTAGGCTATACGGGGGAATCAATGTTGGCAAAGGTCACGGAAGGGCAATTGCTGTCATCTAGAGAGCTATGTGTTTTTGATGACGCTCAAGCTCGACTCCTTTAGGCTGAGATCAAGCTCAATGCTATTAGACTTACGACCACCGGAGAATTCAAACTGTATTTTATGGTCATAGAAATGAACTGAGCTTCCAAGAACATAATGTGAAGTCCTGGAAAAGAAAATGCATAAAATGAGAATTTAAAGGGATAGTGCACCCCGAAATTCTGTCATCATTTATTCACTCTTATGTCGTTCTAAACCTCTATAAAAGTAGTAATTTACACAAGAATGGCTTTTTCTATACAATAAAAGTGAATGGTGACTGAGGTTGTCAGTCACAAATATTTTCCTAAACATCTAATTTTGCTGTCGACTGAAATAAAAAGGTCATAGAGGTTTGGAACGCGAGGACTGGTGAATTATTTAATTTCTTACTAACAATAAAAAGCATGTTTACATTTCAAGTTCATTTGTTATCAAAATTATATTTACACAAACTATAAATAGGCAAACTTTATTATGACATCAGCATAGGACATACTAAATGCTTTATAATGACATGCATGTAAAACAATTCATTTAGTTTGAGCCAGTTTAGTGGATACAGAGAAAAATATTATTACTAGAAACAGAATATGAAGCACAGATCCACAAGATATCCTTCCTTCACATCTTTGAAATACAAAGTTTAACTGGGTTTGCATTTCAAGGAATTGGTACATTCAGTAATCTCACCTCACAAAAGCAAACACTGGACGGAAATCTTGAAAGCCAAAATAAGATTACCTGAAGTTCATGTTCATTTCTGACAAAGACACTGAAGAATATTTCTTGTTGAAGTTTAGGAAATGAAACCTAACATAGCAAGATAAATAATTGAAACCATGTCTCTGTTTATTTATTGTGGTCGTCGTCCACCCATTCCTGCATTTAAAGACACTGGATTTGCTCCCAGCGCACCCTGATAAACCATGTGCAAGAGGTCATGTGAATAGATCAAGAATGGAACATCTATGAGCTCTGAACGATAACAAACAGATCTTTCCAAAGCGTTTTTACTTCAAGAAACAAGGTGACATTTCATACACAGAACCAGATAATGTGTATGGGGATAATGAAAACACTTATCAATGGGAGATATTCTGTTGTATAAGTGATAAGAAAACATTGAGTGCATTGAAAGAACAGGTGCTGTGGCCAAACAGATCTCTAATCTGAGACTTAACTTGGTCTGATCGAGAAGGCTTGACCTTGGTTTCAATTCAGAATTGGCTTGTCTCCCTTCAATGCTCCCATAAAACTTGATCATAAGTCATAAAAACAAGTTATAGTCAAGTCATGAGAAGTTCCAGTAGAGGAACACAGTGGATTTTTACCGAAAATGTGGTCAATTATATCAAGTGCCTGGAATTAGAAATATAATACATTATGCAACAGATAATGACAGAAAAAAAATTATCATTTGAGATTATGGTATGCATCTGGTATACAATATAATGTTTAAAACTCTATTTAAAGGACCCAAAAGAAGATTACCAAAAAAATGTAACAATCAAAGATACTTCTACAAATATGTAAATTTTCATAAAAATTATTCTTCCTATTAATATCTTACTTGAAGATATATAAATAATGGCAAGCACTTGATCAAAGACTCAAAAAGGTCACCTTGATGACTATGTCAGTCATAGAAACCCATAAATATAGTGAAAGGTTACATATGTCTTGAGGTCACCTGACCATACCATATTTCTTTTCCGTCTTTAGCTCCAATGTAAAAAAACTAAATCTGAAATTGACTTTATTATTGTCATTGAATAGCTAATAGCATCCAAACGTTGCATTCATGTAATGTGTGGATATCTGGAATATTTGTATGTAGTTTGGTGACTGTGGAAGTGCCCTGAACCCATCCAAATCCTTCTTACTTTTCTTTCAAATAAAACAGAATCATTACTCAAGAGACGCTTGGTTCAAAGTAAAATAAGTTGCTTATTTCCATTCCTCCAGTGCTGAAGGGCTAGTCTGAGACTTGATCAACATTTCATAGACTTTCACCCACTCTCAGCTTTGTGCCTTTTCAGAGAGATGTGAGAATTCATCCTTCATGTCCACAGTAACTATCAGTTGTGGCTCTCATTAAGCATCACACAGTCTCTGACAGACATAGTCAGGAGTGCCGTATATGAGGACAGAAACATATGAAACGCTTGCTTATTTACATTCTCTTTGTGTTAGGGAGTAGATATAACCACTGAGGGGAGATCAAATGAAATATACTGAACAATATATACAGTCTGGGAAAATAATCAAGAGGCAGATTTTAACATGTACTGTTTATCTGTATGTGTTTAGTTAAAATGATCATTTTATTCTGTGAACTGCCAACAATATTTTCAAGATGTCAAATTATAAATACATTTATTTTGTAGAAAATGCCAAAAACTGGAGACACACGTGCTCTGTTTTTTTTCAGACCTCAAATACTGCAAAGAAAACAAGTTCATATTCAGTTTTGAACAATTATACAACAGCAATATTTGTATTTTACTGTTGTATTTTAATGTAATACTGTATTCATGTGGTAACCTCGATTTTTATCACAGTTTTCATGTGTCTTGTCATGCTGTAAATCTTTAACATTCCTGTTGGATGACGTTATGTCCCTCATGAGGTTTGATTTTCTTGAAGTTCAACAGACATTGGACTGGAATGGCCACAAAGCATCTAGAAATGCTGACTAAATGAACATTTGGAATGGTCTCTGTATAGTTCTGTATCTGTTTAATATGGTTCTGTAACTACATTAAATTATATTGTCAGGAATCAATCTGATAGCTATAAGAGTGATAATTCTTTCAGAGCAAAGATTCTTTTGGAAATACCTTAACTTTGGGGTTAATTAATTTAAGTTTGTAACAACAAAACCCTTAAGAAATCGGTCATTGCTATTCATTTTAGCACACAAGACTGCTGGTGTCCATGTTTTGGGATATTCATCATCATCCTCATATCTGAACCAGATGTTCACCTCAGTGCTGCACAGGCTGTAAGTTCAACTGGGTTTCCAATAAACGGTCGGAAAAGTTTTACTAAGACACCGTTAATAATTACACCTGAATGAGTCCAAACCATAAGCTTTTCACACAAAATTCACAACATCAGTTGGATATCCCAGTATAGTGTGGCATCATGCACTCCACTGACTCTTCATGTAAACACTTGTAATTTAAGAGCACTTTCCTCTTCCTGTCAGCTCTGAACAGAGCATTTCTCGTGGTCAATTCTGAAATCCTACCTGAGTTATTTTTCACTTGAGTGAGTTCAGACCATCTCAGGGACGGTTAAAAAATCCTAGTTTTAACAGAGCAAAAGAGAAAAATGAACTAAAAAGCTACAGAAGATGTAAGGTGAAATTGAACGATATTTATTGATTACTCTTGCTGGTATGAATACTATCACACACGAATCACATTTCTATAAAATCCATAAAGGAAAATAATACTCATATGATTTGTATGTTATAATGTGGGAACCCAATCCATACTTTACATTTTTCTCTTTTCAGATCTTAGTCGTGCGAAAATATGCTGATTGTTTCATATATGGTTCAGATTTTTTGCACCGATTTCCTGAGCGATTGCTCCTTCACTGTCCAATGTGAAGACTGGACATGATATTGTGGATTTTACATTGAATGTCAAGGGAATAAGACTCTAGACTCCCATTATATTTGCTCCCATTTGCTTAAATGAATCTTGAATTAAGAAACTGTTCCAATATAGCCGTCGAAATTAAAAAGCACATCATTATTGTGTGTGCAAATAATTTAACTTACCAGGGAGGACAAAGGAGAAATGATATGAATGTATTTTATTATATTCATTAACATCAATGGCAATGTATACTTAAAGGGACAGTTCAGCCAAAAATGAACATTCTGTCATCACTCTCTTGACATTTCAAGTCTGTATGACGTTCTTTCTTCTGCAGAACACAAAATAAGATATTTTGAAGAATGTTGGTAACCGAAAACCATTGGTCCCCATTGACTTTTTGTCTCCATGAGGGACAAGGTTGTTTGGTTACCAACATTCTTTACATTAAGCATCTGAAGACATCATATTGTCTTGATCCAAATAACCACTGGAAAAATTGTTGCCGTATATGCAGCTAGTTGCCAGTAACTTACTGTAGATTTATATTTATCTCATTTATTGGCAACAGTTCGTTCAAACATAAATGAACATTAAACAAGTCTTTATCGTTACATAAAAACTGGGAACCAGAAATCCACATAAACCTTTTTCTGTCTTTTTTCCAGAATGCTTTGCATGAGGCTGTTATTATTTCCTTTGATCAAACTGTTGCCAGTACATTACATAAATGTAAATCTCCAGTAAGTTCCTGGCAAACTGCTGCCAGTAATTCTGTAAATTCTACAGAAATTCTTTACAGTGTGGTTAAACCAAGGATTATACAATTTTGTAATTTTTCATAGTACCAAAATAAGACTATCACCATTACACTGACGGATAAGAATAATTTCATGAAGATTACTGAAGTAGGCCTGTATTCAGCTCAAACATATGTTCATATAGGCCTATTCAAAAGCCCTTTTTCGTAACTGCACACATCCAGATTGTTATGCATCCTCTTTTTAGAGTCGGTAGGTCACTATTGAACGTTCCCTCATTGTTATCATCAGAGTTCATTGATTGTTTCCAAGGTCAGTCAATAATTTCTACCACAATAACACTATGCAGTTGGTTGTGAATGAGAATTGTAATAGAGTGTCTAATTTGCTTTTATTTCGTTTGGAAAAAGCTCTCACCCGACTGTAGAAAATGCATTATTGCTTCCTGAGATATTTTTTGGGCTGCACCGATCAATAATTTGAAGTGGGTCAGCTGTGGCCTAATGGTTAGAGCTTTGGGCTTGTGATCAGAAGGTTACCGATTCAAATCTCAGTGCCAGTAGGTCGTGACTTGTAAGTCGCTTTGGATAAAAGCGTCTGCCAAATGAATAAATGCAAATGTAAATAACATTCAATAATAATATCATACTGTGAATTCTGATAGATCTGATTTCCTGCTGGTTCTCTGAATATATAATTTTTACAAACCACCTGCTACAAAAGCAACAAAACTAATAAATGGGTTTTAATCTCCGGTTTTCATATTTGGTCCGGTGAACAGCATTCCTCAAATTGGAAAATGACATTATAGGATGATAATACAAGCCAGTGGAGCATTGTGCAGTTTTTATCAACCATTATGCAAAAGAAACACGTGACATATATTTGCTCCCCATTATTTTTCGAGAAAAATGTGACTAAGAGTGACTAAAGTGCTAATAAGATGCCATCTTTTCAGTCTGCATGTTTGCAAAGCAAAAATCTCTCTGTGTATGAGTGACACCAGTGTTACGAAACTTACAGCATCAGAACTTGAGTGAAAATGAGCTATTACCCATGCAAAATAATACTGTTTATTTTCTGCACATGACTTTTGCATACTCGACTATTTTTACAACCCATCACAGGTGGCTCTACATCAGAGAAAATGCTCCTTAGACATAAATGCACGTTTAAAGTGGACTGCTTTGAGTGGCCACATGCGTTTGGATTCTGCTCATGTTTACCATTAGGCTGTGGGACCTTTCTGGATGACCTGTGAAAAGCACCTGCCGCATTTGGAGAAGAGAGTGCACTGTTGTGATGTTTGAGGACAGACGCGGTAATGACAGCACCTGTTCAACACACACACACACACGTACATGCGCATACACACTGAACAGACTGAAACTTGTGTGCAAACGTCCGCACATGCATGAGAACATGAATTCGGACATCTTCTGATACCCGACTCAACTTTTCACATTATCTCATATATTGTTGATTTTATATGTACATGAAGTAAACATTATTAATTTTTATAGTTCCTCGGGGCAAGTGCACATAACATGCTGACTATGAATATCTCCTTATAAGAAATGGATCTCGAAAATGGAAAGAAATGGATTCCATAAATATACCTTTGTTATAGTGCCATTGTATAATTAGTGGCAAGAGGCCTTTGGCTAACAACATGCACACATAACAAGTACACCTTAGTGAATTTTAATGAGAAATTAATGAGAAACATCTTTAAGTCTTTGCTGTAATTGGAATCCTGCTCGTTGAGTTGTCTAACATAAACTATTCAGAACTGATCTTTGGCTACAGTGGCTTGCTTTGGAAAACACACTGTGGTATACAGATTCCTGTTTAGGAATCCAGCTATTCATCTACTTGTAACACCAAATAAAATGATGACATTCTACAACACATTGAAATTAATAGGAATGTTGAGTGTGATTTGATGTGACAATGGCTATAGAAGCAATGCAGGAAGGCTGATGGGTAATTTCAGCATTAGAACACATACATTCATTTTCTTACTATTTTCAAAACTCAAGCACAAAAACAGAAGATTCGGTTTGACCTCAAACATTAACATTTACTCATTTAGCAGGCACTTTTATCCAAAGCGACTTACAAAGTAGGGAAAAACAATAGAATCAACAATGGTCAGGTGCAGTAAAACTGGTCTCAGTAAGCAGTATACGAAGCGAAGATTTTCTTTTTTTGGGGGGTCAGGAAAGTTGAAAAGAAGTACTAATGACTGTACTGATGGTCAGATGTTGACGGAAGAGATGTGTTTTTAGCCGATTCTTAAAGACATAACATAAGGGTTAAGAAGAAGTCACAAATATGTAATTGCAAAAGAAAAATTCTGTTTGTCCTATATTCCCCTCTTTGAGTTAAGAGAACTTGACATATCATCAATACTGCATGTGTCAAAGGCACTTATGAAGTCTTTTTTCATTCATCTCTATCTTTTATTGATCTCAGCAACACTGCGTCCCTTAAAAATACAATTTTTCGCATCGAACTTCATTGTATCAACCCTTATTCCGACGTCTATTTAGGTAGATATCGTAATACACGTGTTACTGGTTAGATTCAGCTGCTGTGATGATTCTTTGCTGTGAAGAATGAAATTTTCCACATATAATTCAGAGCTGGACACTTTTTATGAGGAAACACAATTCCATCTGAGACTCAGGTCAAATGAGGGCTGGGGTGAACTGATATTCGAGTGCATAATTTAACGTCTGATTGTCTAATCTTTATGGAAATTGGTTTGCTAATACGTTGCAGGGATAGTTTTTCAATGGCACGGGACAAAAATGTATTATGAAAACTCATTGTTAGGTTTGGGCTGAAATGGAGTGCTGTTTTAATGAATATCAGGATGAGTGGAATTTGGCTAAAGATGAGCAGAATCATACTGATATTTAGTACAAACACACGCTTGCTTGTAATATCACTTTTCTATAATGGTTGTATAGACAAGAATTAAAAGATTTTAGGGGCATCAGTGGTGAGTTAGCAAATTTTAACCAACGGCTCACTCCACCTCTCGCTTTCGAAGCACTACAACGGCTCTCAGAGGACAAAGATGTCATCGCATTTTAGCTTCTTTGCAGAAGGAGATAATCATTTACAAAATGTGTTCTGCAGAGCAGTTTGTCCGTTTAGGGCTACTGTAGAAACAACATGGTGAATTCCATGTAAGGAGACCCGCGGTGTGTGTAGATAGAAATAGCTCATTTCTAAGGTAATTAAAACATAACGCTTCATTAGGTTAGATCTTTATACACCTCTGAAGACATAGACAAGTATTTTATATTGCATTTCTTTCAATAGATCTTACAAGAAAATGACACACTGGACATTTAATATACAGTAACTTGTGACCAAAATACCTTTTTGTTATTTTACTTCCACTGACAAAATACTTTACAGAAGAAGCCAACACATGAACTGGAGTGACTACTGTAAACCCAAAGCTTCAGTAAGCACAACAAACAGTATATTACGATAATGCTATATACCATAATGCAAACCTATTCCAGACATGCCACAAACACAGAAAGTCAGCATCCCACAAACAGTGTTACACATGTCCCTGTGTAATGCTCATTATCCGAACTCCTGGAACGCCTCTTGTCCAATCAGATTAGAGGAGCGGAACTAACTGCTGTATAAATCTAATTCAGATTAAGTTTCTAGAGTAAGTTGTACATGATGTTACTGTAATTAGTAAAGCAATTATTGCTCAAATGATGTACAGTATGTGCAGACAGAACGATGTGTTATATTTTCCTACTGTATGTCTGTATAACACAATGAAACACTGATTTGTATCCAACAGAAAATAAATGACATGCATGCAATTCTAACTAAAAACATTGTTTGAATGTTGTGTGCAATTTTATTTATCTGTGCTTGAATGGTTTTCCATATATATGCAAATAGTAACATAATTACAGACAGGGAAAACATATTTTCTGGCTGTCCGTTTTGTGTCGTCTATAGCACAATAATTCTAATTCTGCTGTATCTTGAACAGTTTTCCTATTGGATGAACTCTTTTATGTTGAGAGAAACACTAGTTTTTTACAATTTGTTAAAATAAAGAAGCAGTTACAGTAAATGAAAGTAGAACATCAAGGTACCACTGAAAAGAAAATGTAGGTAAAAAGGCCATCTCATCTCAATTGTCTCTTTTGTCCTTCCCTGAGTTTTGATGTGGGGTGCAGCTGTTGTGAGCTCATCTGCCACAGAGGGACGGTGAGACAGGAAGGTGGAGATAATTGGGTCTGTGAGGTACATGCCTCTGGAGATTAGATTCACTCTTAGCTTTTCATAGATGTGTTGTGTTACAACCCTGGGCCGGACGTGACACTCAAAGACACCAATTCCATAAACAAGACATGTTGCACTTTCTTTTCTTAGACTTCTTTTTAGGTTTGCACAACTTTTTAAATGGTAAATATGTGACCCTGTCTGCATGTGAAGTTGTGGCTGAAGTCACCAAATGACGAGAAGCATCAAAGTATGTAGTAATGGCCAAAAATGATGAAAATATAATGTGTGTTTATCATGTAATTATATGATATGAGGTACAGTATTCAAGTTATTAATTAATTACTATAATAAATGTATGATTTTATTGATGCTGTGTGTTTACAATCTTGAACAATCATCACAGAAATGTGACTTTCTAAACATTTCTATCAATCTTTGAAATGGCCTTATCCAGTTCGATATTAAAGATATCAAGAACATTTGATGCTGTGCTTTTTAATACAAATACTAGTTTTCAACTATGCTAACTATAGTAAAAATATTGTACATTTTCATAAGGGCTTTTATTGAGATATCAGCGAGCAGATCATGTACTTTTCTGAAAATATGCGCACAGGAATTGAAGTATCCGATTCCTATTCCATTTTTGTAGCTCAGTTGATAGAGCACAAAAAAGTGTCTGTCAAATGTTTAACATGATCTGAAATATTTCTTACAGTGAATTTCCACAGGCAACCACAGCCACAGTACATCTAACAGGATTTATTTACACCCTCGTTTCTTTAAACAAGATTTATTAACAAAGTTTGTATCCTTTCCAAACAAGAATATTAATGAGAAGTTTGTTTTGAACGTCTCCAGTGCAGCAGTGATAAAGCAGTAGAATCAAAGAGACTGTGTGTTAAGTTGTTGAGGTATTAAGCATTCGTTCCCAGCTGCACTCATAGCCTTTATTTTCTTCACATTGGCTTGTGGATATACTATAAACCAAATAAATATTTCATATTACAGAGCTACAATCTGTTTTTCATGAGTCAATCTGACACCGCACAGTTTACAATCATTAACGCTTATGTTATTCACTTCAACCATGTACATAAAGTGTCTCTTTAGATAAAGTGCAAGAAATATTTCGACAAACATCACACCCTAACAAATATGGCACAACACACAGCAACACAGCTGTTCTTTTAGATAAAAAAGCTTTTAAAACAGTTTTTGACTCTATGTTGGATTCGTGCTGCCATCTGGTGTCCAAATACAGTTATAGCAACATGATTTCACCCAGTCTAGTACTAAAAGATGGATCTTTGTGAATTTTCTACAAATGCCATCTACATTATTTAAGCAAGCGGATACGCAGCTTGCATTTTATATGTAAAATCAGTTCAACACATCTGTTACTGTATTTGTCTGCAGAGAGCTGGTGCAATGTTTCAGTGCAAGTGTTTGACATTCAAGTAAACACTGTCAGAACATCAAGAAGCTGTTGAAGGATTCTTCCCTGATACTGAAGCCATATGCTTTCATTTCATCTGTTATCAGTAAAACATGGACAAGCTGCAGTCTGTAGACGTTTGTCATTCCTCTGAATGTGTCACAAACTCAACTTCTGGTAGACCTCCGCAAAGAATCAATAACTGTTGAGTAGTTTTAATGCATTTTTGTATAATTGTACACACTAAAATGTTAATATAAATTAAATATAAAATCAATTGTTATATTCTAACACAGACTGGAAGTTAACTTCGGTCCAGACGCGTGTGTCCGATGAAATCGTCTTGGAGTGCAGTTTTATAAGGGTCGTCTTTATAAATAACACATAGTTGAAGGCTCTCGAATCTTATTAGTGAAATTCAACAAAGCTTTTTCAATCTGGATCCATCCAGGCAGGTAGGCCTGTAGCCGGTATATCTCAAGACCCGACAAAATATTTTGAAATGAAATATGGAACTGAAATACACATTTTACTTTTATCAGTTTCCATTTGACTGTTGCTATTGTCCTTGTCATATTACTAATGAAATAAGTTTCACTGTAATACTAAAATGCTTTATGATAAGATCTTAAAAAGCATTGTTCAATCTGAATTATTGTTTTGCGTCATTTAACACAAAAGCCAGTTGACTTTTTGTGACCCACCGCAAACCTCAGTTTGACCCACAATTTGAAAACTCCTGTCGTAAAATACCAAAAGAGCACGGGAAGCTTGTCTGTTTGTGTATTCCTCTGTTGATAAACAATCCCTCAACAAGCACACACTCGACACGTTTCCTCAGAAATGTATTGAGTGATCTAAATATTGTTGATGTGTGTTTTTATAAACAGTACTGTACATTTCAACTCTACATGTATATGCTCGCGTTCCATACTTGGGAACTAGCTGTGATTTTTGGACTGGAAAATGAGTATTTACACGATTCTCTACTGAAAGAAAAATGATCTAATATGACTTGTTTACTGAACTATGTCATTTGTGCACGACGACATTAAACAGTGTTGCCATAATGCCTATTTTGAATTTTCAGACAGAAAAGCATTTTTCAGACATCCTAAAGATGCTTCTTGTCATCCATTGGTTGATGAAACAGATAGAAGACCCACCCAGACTCATGCTATTGGTTGATCCAGTGTTGCTATGTCACACTGCTCATTCTCAAACAGTGTTCTGAAAGAGCCACAGAAGCACAGTACAGTAGAGAATGAAAGGCTTGCTTGGCCTTTAGTTGTAGTGTCTACTATTTTAAACCAGAATAAAGGAAAATAGTGACATTTTGTTCAATCTCAAATATAAATGATTATGCTAATATCCTATTATCCTATAGCTGGATCTACCCTGATCAGTTTATGGGAGGTTTGGTAGGGTTACAAATACAAAAAATACTAGTACGCAAAAAACACTGAATTTGAAATACTTGAACATATTGTACTAAAAAGATTTTTTACACAGCGCTCTGGAATACTTGATTCTGAGATTCCCAGTCCCAGATAACGACCTCTTGAAACTAATAACACATGGTAAGCCGGAAGCTGCAATTCATTTTGACAGGCACAGTTTAATATTACACAAAAATGTAATATGTCTTTAATAACATCCAGGCGTGGAAAAAATTAAGAGACCTTTCCAAATTTTCATTTCAGGGCAGATTTTCATGGGCATACAACATAAGTTGTTTTGCAGACTAAACAAACAATCATGCTTTTGTTAGTTTTGCAAAAAGTATGCAAAAATCCAAAAGATGAAATCATTGGACGATCCTTCTTCAATAACAATAACCTCTACCAAGAGCTTGTAATGTTGGATCAGTTTGATCATATTGTGGTGCAAAATCAAATCACATTTATGTCTATTTTGTGCAGAAATGCAGGTGAATATTATAACAACTGTTTTAAACAAAGCTTGTGTCCCCATTTTCAGAGAGCACAACATGCCCTTTGTATTGCACGCCAGTGGTTGAAGTCTTCAATTTAAACCAGTTTACCAAATCTACCGATACAGTTTTCTGAGCAGTGTTTTCTTTCCAAAGTTTTCAAAGTAGATGTTTTAAAAAACAGCAATACCCAGTGAAATCATGAGACCATCCGTACTTACAAGAATAATCTTGCAAATAATCTTCAAACGGCTACATTGTAATGAAAAGCATATCCTTAAGCCTCACAAAACTTTCTGGCACTGCAGCACATACAGAACAATATCTAGTGGATTGCTCTGTCGTTTCTTTTCATATCTCATGTTTTTAACAGAGCTCAACTAATGTGTGTGTGGGGATCATATACAGAGGGACATATTTGTTGCCAGGAGCTCTGGGCTGAATCTCTTTAGACTTACTGTTGTTGTACTGAAAATCCCCAGAAGAACAATTAGCTCTATAGTGAAAGTGACTTACTGAGAAAATCTGACTGGATCAGCACAGTTTCATCAGTTGTTGCATGCTAGTAGAGTTGGGAATCAAAAATCGGATTCGGACAGAATAGGAATCGGATCCCTCTTATCAATTCATGTGTGCATGTTTTTGGAAACGTGCTTGTGTTGACTTTTGATAAAGTACATGAACCACAAAATGACCATAGTTTCATAATAGTACCTACAGTTAAGACATGATGTAGTTAAGCTATTGTAATACAAATTGTAATAAATCAGACAAAACACAGTTGCTGTGTATAAATATACAGAAAATGGTGCTCATAAATATACATATTTTTTGCAAACCAGTCAATACGCAGGCGAAATGACCATACAGGTTGATATCTAAATGTTTTACTTGAACTGTGGAATCGATAAGAATCGGAATCGAAATTGGAATCGGAATCACAAAAATTCCAACGATTCCCAACCCTGCATGCTAGTACTATGATTGTTTGTCTGTGGTACTGTACTTATTATATTAGTCGAAGCACTATGGTGGCAGACACAGGGCTAAGAAGTTGTCATGTTTTATGTTCTTTTTTGAAGGACTAAACGTATTTATTACCTCAGAAGGAGCTATTTCTACACACTGCGTGTCTGCTTACATGGAGTTCACCATGTTGTTTCTACAGTAGCCCTAAACAGATAATCTACCTATGGACACATAGTTATGTATATTACTGTATATTGCATTTCTGTTAGATCCCACCAAAAATGACACACATGAGCTGCATTGTGTAGAAAGGAGAGGTTGAATAGGGTGACCGTGCCGTTTTGCCTGGACATGTCATGGCCAGGATTTCGGGTGCGTCATCCGGAAGTCGCGTTTGTCCACCGCATACTTCGTTAAAAAAATTATATATTTACATTTATTTCTTTTAAGACGTATAATAATTCTAGTTTCAATTTTACCTTGAAATAACCTGAAATAATAAACCTAGATGACGTATGCGGTGGACAAATGCGACCTCCGGATGACGCACCCGAAATCCTGGCCAGGACGTGTCTGGGGAAAATGGCATGTATGATCAACGTAGGGTGGAATGTTATGAAAATGCCATGACCAGTTTCCATTTGACAGTAGCTACCTCAAAAAATATTTAAAAAATGAAGCATGATGGTAAAATATGTACTTAGGATGCATAACAGGAATGGGGCTCCTTTGAGCTACATATTGTAGTTATTGCACAGACTGTTGGATCCAGTGCATTCACATGCTTATTAGCTAAAAAGAGAAGCTGGTAAAGACCGTTCTCAGTCAGAACCGCCTCCATGCTGCCATATGTCTGAGCTTTGTGCTGTGACTGACAGGACACACCCACACATCCAATGAACACTTGATAAGCTTCACAGAGCAGCTCTGATGCAGGCTGTGCTTTAACAAACAACAGGAGTATGACGTGCAGGACCAAGGGTGTAAAAATATTTTTATTTGTGCATTTTACATGATTAAGAAATAAACTATTTTACAGTTTCTCATACATATGAAGAGATATCGATAGAATTGAAATATTAATAAAAATGTCATACAGTATATGCAGCTAGCCTACATATTTTAAAAGGGGGTACACCAATATATTAATTTTATTATCAGTGGGCGTTTGTACCTGTATTTTGCAGTTAACAAAAATATCAATATATCTGATTTCATGGGGTTAAATTTTGACTAAGCATGGGCAAGTTAGCCCCTCCTGGTAGATGTCAAAACTTCATTCCTTCCGGTTTCTTCACTGATGGCAATTTCAAAGTAGCCACGATATTTTTTATCATGCGCTGCCTGCCAACTCCATTTTATATTTTATAACCGTGTTACAGACCTCCACGGTCACAGTGCGTATGAATGATAAACTCTCAAGTGGACATGTAACGCATTTCTTAACCAGCAGACAGCAGCATTACACAAGTAGAAAAAGAAAAAATATTCCAGTAGTAAAAAAGACGTCCAGACAGATCGTGTGTTAACAAACAGAAGCTCATAAGAGGTATTATCTTTTACATACCTTACGTGCAACATAATGCGTTAGATTGTAAATTAACATTTATTGTTCATAGATCATCCAAGGATAACATTAACCTAAATGAATAAATGCTGCAAAAATATTATTCATTGTTATTTCATGCTACTTAAGACATTAAGGTTTAATAAGTAATAAGGTTTGATACTTAACGTAAAATCGTACCTCCTTTAAATTAAACGTTTACAGTTTGGAAATGCTGTTTTATTAGCATAGAAATCAAAGTTAATTAATATCAGAACATTGACATTTGTTTTTTCCTGGACCTCAGGATGATGCTTCATGAAGAGAAAAAGGTTTAGTAGTGAAAGGTTTTTAGAGACTGGCATCCTTCTATGATGTGTAGAACACAACAAGCAATCCTCGATCAAAGGGTTTTGGAAAAGCATAATACCACCTACAGTACTTCTACAGATCACTTTGGGAGGCATAAACAACGCTACTCCAACCGACTGATACACATTTCAGATCCTGGTACTGTAGTAATGAATCAGTGAGTTCAACCACATGTGTCTGATTCAGCAGACTTTTAAAACATGTACTTGGAACCTCTGACATCTGAACATAGGCAAAACTCAGCAAATGATTCATCACCCTTTTACATCAATGACCTTGTTTTCTTTGTCAGTTAGAATGTAGCCAAATGTCTGTTTCTGATGAACAACTACTTCGATGGATTGACAGACAGGAAGACAGGCACATTTATTAATCCCCGAGGGAAAATTCAGGTATGAAATGATAGGCAGTTCACATTTTAGAATTCGCTCATGCAGAAATTGAAATCAATTAAAAGAGGCGTAATGCAGTTCTTTCATAACCATATGTCCAATTCAAAATATCTGCAAGCTCTAGGCTATATTTAAAAAATAACACTGAGAATCAAAGATTTGATCGTGAAAATACAAACTGCATGGGCAGTTTCAGATCTCAAATCAAACCGGTCGAGTGACGATGCAGGGAATCATAGAGAATCTGTGAGTATTTCTGTGATGAAGAAAAAAAATTACTTTACATATTGTCCACTCTGCACAAGCTGGGTCAAAACTCCATGAGCATCATCAAAACATCAGCAGGAACTATGAAACAACTCAGATGTTCAAAGTCGAGGGACTTTCCCTAGTCATGTTCTTCAAAACATCAGAGGAAAACCAACAATATTTGTAATGCAGCTGTTTTTACACTTTACAGTAAGCATGCTGGACAGATGCAACATCTAGTCAAACACCACAAGTAATCCAATGCTGGTAGGTACAGAATTCAATTTTAAGTCACATACTGCATGCTTGATTTGGTTTTGATTCTATATTAATTTGTGAATTATTTCTACCGCTTGAAGTTCACTTCACATCCACATTTAAGTTTACTTCACGGTCACATTTGAGTTTGATTTTACTTCACGTTAACATTTGCATATTACCAAAACACCTCATATTTACAGTACAACTGTACTGGAATTTAATCCTCCTATTACGTTTGGGGTTTGACCCCAAAATAAGTTTTGACATCTTCTGAAAAGTAAAATATAAATGTTGAAAACAGTCATCAAGAAAATGAGACGGTAACAAATATATGAAAATAATAATTCTTTCCTGCCTTTCAAGGCCGTCAAATGTACAAATAAAATACAAACAAATTTGTCCTTAGGAAGGTAAAGTGTGAGTAAAAAAGCAAATAACCAATCAAATTAAGTAATTTATTATATATTTATTAAATCATTGCTAAAATAAGACATTAAAAACCATTTTCACACACCCAATGTAAACAGAAAATATTTAAGTTAAGATTTTAAGAAATGCTACTAGATTGCTTAAATAAAGACAACATTTACGTTGTGGTTGCTATACATTTATTAGCACCATGGAAAGTTTAATTAAACTCAGGTTTATTTACAGTTCTGTCATGAAAACTCTCAGAGGGTTTGGCATGGTAGTTAACATGACACGATAAATGTATTTGGTCTTGGTGGAATAGATCTGCTACACTGCTGCGGCAGAGCAAGAACAGAGACTTGCTATTGTCAATACATCCACAGCATGCTGCTGTTGCACATATAACCTCTGAAAAAACCCATAGCTTACATGATCACCTTGTAGAAGATCTGTACAGTGGCGCTGGGGAAGGAGGCGGGTTTCTGAAGAGCGTCCGCTGCTATGACAAACACTAGCCAATATTTAAACGTAGAGCAGCAAGCTCATTGGCTGATTATAAGGAGGGAACCAATCAGCTTCACCGTGTAGTAATTATGTCCGATTGGTTTAGACTTTAGGACTGCGCCATCTAGAGTTGTCATTAAATAGCGCATTTTACAACGTTGCATCTTTTCAAAGCAGTTTTACAGGGAAAATACACTTAAAAGAGGTAAATTTAGTGTATATAGTACACAGTAAATAGTGAATATTACAGTGTCTATAAATGTTTAGGCTTTCTTTGGCACACTTCTTGAGAGTCTCATCCGTACAGCTTCAAAGTCTCATCCAAGAACTGTCACAGCACACTGAGTAGATGGAAAATCATGGTAGATAACTCTTCTGCTGATAATGTGAGCTTCCAATGGCCAGACAGCGCTCGCCTAAGGTCCATTGCTACAGTTATTGCATCAAATGGCAGAAGCATTCTGAATGTTCTAATGCAACAATGACGGATAACCACTGCAATATCAGTGACCGGAATGAAATGAATATATCCTGGTATATTCAGAGCATGATCCCGGCCTCGACTAGTATTCAAGACACAGAAAACACAGCGAGACTGACTTGAAAAATGCCAGGCAGCAGTTTGTGTTTGATGAGCACACTGCATGCTTCATTACCTGCATGATATAAACCCCTCAGCTGATAAACATCCCTCTTAACAGTGCTGTTCAACATTGACAAATTAACAGATTTGAGATGCGGAAAATGTGCGCTTGAATCCTGCAGCATACATATGATTAGCTGCATGGCCAGTTTTAACATGCGGGGAAGCTGACATTTCAGGGCTATTGTGGATGTTACGTGTCCTATCCTTCAATTGAGATGTAATGATGTACAAGTGATACTGGGACGCGGATCTTACAAAGGTAGGCTGAACAAAGCAATCTCGACTTGCGTGAACATAATTTGCATGTTCTGAAACGTACCTAGCAACACGTTTTTGAATTTTAAAACCTGGAATACATGCAACATAAGCTAAACCTGTAAATGGTTTTTTTTGTATCTTATTCTGTTGCCAAATCCTCCCCCCATCACCCACGTATCTACATTTCAATCACAAAGCAACAAAACACAAAAACTCTCCACCAACGAGCATTATGATGACTATGTGACAATCAAGGACACCGTTAAGTTGAGATACCTGGAGGAAGTTAGTTCTCTCAAGTTATTACTGACACCGCGAGGGTGGAAACAGCCACGGTTTCAGTGCAGTAATGGGGTGGAAATGAATCCGAAGACAGACCTGAGTGCTTGGAGGGGTCAGCAGGTGTTGGAGGACAACATCATGGCTGGGCAGAACAGGTGGTGGGTCTGCGTAGGTGGAATCCAATTTGGCACAGAGACCTGGAGCAGAGATTAAAGGGTGAAAGCAAGAGGACAGTCAGCTTGACAGCGACGACGGTTCTGCATGGGTCACAGCTAAACTTGAGATGAGAGGGGAGGAATGCAGCTAATCTAAATCTATTTTCAAATGTTGACTGCATGCATGGTTTGAATGCATCAGTTTGAAGTGCATGACATAACGCAAAAATGAACATTTGATGCAATGACAGTTGGTATTAAATACACTTTTGTGTGTCTCCAGTCCTCCAAGACTGACTTTGATCAGACAGTTTGGGAATAGAATTTGGCAAAGCCATTGTACCGTAGACTTGCATTACTTCAGGTTTTACAAGACTAAGACTGATACGATTTGAGTTATTATTATTATTGTTGTCTTAATGGTAAAACACAAAACAGCATTCGTATTTTGAATCTTGAATATTTACATAATGTTTAAAAAAGTGTTGAAACACAAAGTGCACAAAGAGCGCAGAGAAACTTAAGGTTTAGTATTGAGTGGCATTTGAGCTCATGAAACCCCCGCTCCTCCTTCTCACATGCTTCATCCCCACAGTTTGAGTGACAAGATTCACCTTGCCAAAAGATGAGTGTTGAACTTCACAAAACAGCTGTCACCAGAGCTGAAATTCTCACATCAGAAAAAAAATCACTTATACATATTTGTCGGCAGTGCTGAAAATAACTTCACAGCACTTTTAACCTTTTGTGAAATTTCTTAGACAAGATTTTTTAAATTCTTAATCATACCAATATATTTGTCAAACAGGCATTTGAGTGTGTGCAAACATAATGAGTATCTTTAAAGCGGTCTCATTTGTTTGGTTCTAATATTAATAGATTTGATCTAATATTTATCTATAAAGCAGCATTTAGGAGATCACAGAGACAAATATCAACATTTGTTTTATATTTCAAGATTTGCAGCTCTCTGTTACAAAACAACATCTGAATATATAAACAAAGTACATTTTTAACCGTTGGGAAGTGAGAGCCTGCCTTAATACTTTATTTGAGCTCCCTTTAGAGCATTACATTATAATTTAGACTGTTTTTGGACAATGGTTCCTCTCATAAGCCATTATAGTGTGCTGTACAAGACTACTAACAATGAATGACTTGTAATAATGTACTGCACTTTTCCTCAATCTTTCCCTGAACACATGACATTCAGCGCTAAAATAAGTATATATAAGAACTCCCACAACACTTCCTCATTTCTAGGTAAGAGTAATCTCTTACGGCATGCTGTGATTGATCATTCTGTGCAGTCTTTTTCTGTGGAGATGAAATATATCAAATGAATGTTTGGCATGCTATTATTCCACTTTATCTTAATGTGGACTTTCAGCCTATCATAATTCATACTCAGGGCTAGTTCATAGTGCTAGTTCCAATAGAAGACCTTAAAACTTCTCTCCGCATGATGAATGTCTGAATAAATCCCAAGATGTTTTTTGTGCAAGTTTGGTAAAAATGCTGTATATTGTTTAGAAGCGATACAGCTTGTTGAGTATTTCATGTGACAAAAAATTATAATTTTTTGAGTATTATTTTTATACTTATTTTATAGTATTTCATAAAATAAGTTTTTCAGGTGATTAAAAAATAATTAGATTTTAGTTAATTCTAGACAATTTTCTAGAAACTAAAAGCCTGTGATTTTCGTAACATTTGCATAAATGTAAAACTGCAGACTGTTGTAAACATTTTTCCTGAATGCATTAGATTGGTCTCAAGATATTGGAAACAGATCGGTCTCAATATGCGTTTTAGCCTCGGCCCTCTGCGCACTCCTGCCAACAACCCCCCCAGGAATTCAGTCATCATTTACTCACCCTCTTGTTCATATCAAACTAGTATGTATTTCTTCTGCAGAACTTAAAAGAAAATATTTTGAAGAATGTTGTTGATCGAACAATAGCGGTACCCACTGAATTGCATTGGTTTTGTGTCTGTACAATTAAGGTCAATGGGTACTGCGGTAGTTCGGTTGCCAACATTCTTCAAAATATCTTCTTTTTTTTTCGTTCTGCAGAAGACACATAGTCACACATATTTGAAATGACAAGAATGTAAGAAAATTACAGAATTAAAATTTTTTGGAGAACCATCCCTTTAAGATGAGATTGTAGAAACTATAATAACGTTGACAGAATAACACACTTCACCTTCAGAATGTTCAAATTCAAAGTGTAATATTAAAAGAGCACACCGCATGTGATAAGAAAATAATAAGATTCATGAATTTTAATTATGGACATCAATGCCCTGTGAGGTCCTCATGGAATTAACTGTATGACTTTCACATGTTAGATTGCCAGTCAGCATCATAAGCTTTTAGGAGGGACAGGTGGTCCATCGGGCCCCAAGAGCTTATATACCAAACTTACAGCAAAGACGGACAAATTATGGATGTTTTTACCCTTGCAACGGATGAGGACAGGAGTGCCAAGTTTTTCTCTTTATTCTCTATGGTACGTAGATGACCTTGCCGTGACTGCTTGTTGAGTTCATTAAACTGCAAAAACAGCAGCATCAACTCACCGCCCAGTAGCTGTAAATTCACATCTCAATACCTCCAGGCAAAGGGCAAATTCATCCAAATAATGACTGATTTTTCATGTATTTCAAGAGCTCCATTAGTGTTATTTCTTTATGACAAGAAGGTGAGTAAATGATGACCGAACTTTCATTTTGGGGTGAACTATCCCTTTAAAGTCAGTGATTTATAAGCAATTTGGTGTAATGTCCATAGTTTTCAAAAGATTATAGAATTTGTATATTGCGTTTGCACGGCACTATAATAACATCTACTCATAGACTTACGGTGAAAAGCATCATGGGGTCTCTGGATCAGAATATTACAGAGATATGGGGTTGGGCTTTTTGTCACCAAACACCAAACACTGCATGTCACCAAACACTGCAACTTTCAACACTGTGGTGGCAGTTTTTGTACGGGCGAGCACCACTGACATTTCCTTCAGAAAATGTACCTATCTAGCCGTGTTCTTTATAGCAACTCCATAACTGTAAGTTAAGCAAGCTCCCAAGTTTAATGCAGCATGAATGCATTGAGATGTAGAGCCAGCAATACATCTGAGCGTAACACACTTTCCACTGACTGCGACAGCAGGTCGTAATAGGTCTTTCCATTTTAATCGATTTTATGCACGAGTACAAATCTTGAAAATGCTTTCTCTGAGACAGGCACAGGCAGCCAGACCAGACTTCAGCCATAAGCACCGTACAACTTGTCTGAACAGTGTCAGATAACCTTCTGAATGAACAGGGCGAGTGCAGAATGACACCGTTCTGCATCTGCACCGTCAACCCGTCCGACTCTCTGTCCATCATCTTATCCTTTCTTCCTGAAATGTGGAGAAACAAAATGGGCCAGCACGGTTAAAACGTATCCTACTGCCAAAACGTGAAGCACCTGTGTGAGTGTAACCAAGTCAAAAGCAGAATCCACTCGCCGGGCTCCGTGGTCTAAAATGAGGTTCCTGCTCATTCGTTGGCTCGCTCAAGCCTGAAACCGTTTTCTGTCTTTGCCCTCTGATCTTTCTGGGAATTAGAGGAGTGGAAATCATTGGAGCATGATAAATGTGGAAATTATAAGTTTATGAGCCAATAAAGCAGGGAGGGAAGGTTTCCTAATAAGGGAGATCTAAATAATGGAACCTGATCATCCTTACAATACGTGGATATTAATATTGACCCGTATTTTGGTGACAGAGGAGACCCATTAAAGGTCAGGAATTAATGTTGGATTAAAATGAACAGGCTGTGCTTTTATAGATAAACAGGTCTTAATAAGAAATGATCCATACATTAGCATTGACATTAGAGTGAAGCAGCACATAAGAAGCAGTGCCTGTCAAAACACATTTAATGTGTTTCTATCAATTTCTATCAGACACATATTTTATGCTTGTGTATTTAGTATAAACATGCAGAATAATTTTTAAAGTGCCCATTGACCACCATAGTAGGAAAAAACACAATGGTAGTCAAGTGCCACATAACTTTTTGCCACATTCTTCAAAATATCTTCTTTTGTGTTCAACAGAACAAATACAAATTATAAAGTAATTTTTCTAACTATGGTGATCAGTGGGGTCCAAAAACTGTTTGGTTACAAGCATTTTTTCAAAATTCTTTCTCTGTGTTAATCAGAACAAAGACATTTATACAGCTTTGGAACAACTCAAAGGTGGGTAAATGATGACAGAATTTTTATTTTTGGGGGAACAGCTACTTTAACTAATTTCTATAACATGTATCCAAATCTAGATTATTGCAGCTCATGCACACTCTAAAAATAGCTCACTGGGTTGTTTTCAATCACGTGGACGGCAGCAACTGTTTTTCTCCATAGGAATTCACTATGACAAACTCAAAGTGCTTATGTTTAACGACCTGAGCAAAAACCACGAAATCCCAAATTTCTGTCAAACCTTATTTGTAATAAACACAAGCTTCTATTAAAGAACGAGCTCTTATTAAACAGATAAAGTAATCATTATAAGAAAACAGCTTTACATACCAAAACAACATCCACGGAAACAGGTTCAAACATATCACTGATCACTGATATCAAACATAAACATGATAGCAGAAAGGTTTTATGTTCTCACTTTGTCGCTGCCTTGAGCCACGTAATGTGGTTTCTTTGAAATAAACAATCTTAAATCTTTCCGTTTCTTAGTCACTCACATTTTCTCCCTTCATAAATATCAACGTTTGCTACACAATAAAAACACTGTGTGTATTAATCAATTAAACAATCAAAAACCATGCAAAACATAGATATTTTGAGTGAGTTCCCTATGGAGAAAATCACTTGCTGCCCTCCATCCGCACTTCGCTCACTTCATGCAGAAAATCCATTATTTCATGGATATTCTATCACCATAGATAGTGCCTAAACGTATGTAAATGCAGGAAATGGGATTCAAGTCAAAAACATTTTCCCCCATTTCTTGTCCCCCCCACTTCTCTACCAAAGTTACATCCTTGTCTCTGGGGAATCGGGATATCAATAACAATAAGAATCAGAAGTCTTTCCTAGACTTTTATCATGTCTTCCATTGTGCAAAAACATAAAATCTGTAGCAAAAACATTTTTATGTATTTTAATGCAACTATGCCCTATAAAGGATTTCATGAAACTTTTCACAAAAGTAATTCATAAACTCTAAAATAAGGTGTGGTTAAAAAAACGCAGTCTGCACATTACTGAACACACGTCTAGTTAAAGACAACAATTCAATTCAATTTTATTTATATAGTGCTTTTCACAATTTGCATTGTTCCAAAGCAGCTTTACAGGGGAAAATAAGAAAAACACAAAAAAGGTATAACACAGTACATGATCGTTTAACTTGTTATATAAACACCTAGTAAATAATATCTAATGTCAGCAGTCTCCCGGTGTTTTATTTAGCATATTTTGCATTAAGTGAATGCTTGGCTGAAAAGATGTGTCTTTAATCTAGATTTAAATTGGGCGAGTGTGTCTGATCCTCGAATAATATCAGGAAGGCTATTCCAGAGTTTATGTGCTACGTATGAGAAAGCTCGACCCCCTTTGGTGGATTTAGTTATTCTAGGTATTATCAAAAGTCCTGAGTTTTGAGATCTTAGAGAGCGTGATGGGTTGTAGTGTGATAGAAGCTCTGTTAGGTAGGTAGGGGCTAAACCCTTTAAGGCTTTATAAGTGATTAAAAGAACTTTAAAGTCAATACGATATTTAATGGGTAGCCAGTGAAGGGTTGATAAGATTGGGGTTATGTGATGGAATTTTCTGGACCTGGTTAGAACTCTGGCAGCTGCGTTCTGAACTAACTGTAGTTTGTTTATTGATGATGCAGGACAACCACTAAGTAGCGCATTACAGTAGTCAAGTCTTGAGGTCATAAATGCATGAATAAGCTTCTCCACGTCAGCAACACACAGAATATTTCGTAATTTGGCAACATTTCTTAGGTGGAAAAAGGCTGTTTTTGTGACATTTGAGATGTGATTTTGAAATGACAGGTTGCTGTCTAATACAACGCATAAATCTTTTACAGTATTAGTTGGAGTAACAGTACATCCTTCAACTTGCAATTTATAATCAGAAATAGTAGGTTTGCGTGTCTTTGGTCCGATAAGTAATATTTCTGTTTTATTAGAATTTAAAAGAAGGAAATTACAGGTCATCCAATGTTGTACATCTTCAATGCACTTCAATGCCAATTTGGATAGCTGGGAGGAATCATCTGGTCTTGATGAGATATATAGCTGACTATCATCTGCATAGCAATGGAAGCTAATTCCATGTTTTTTAATAATGTTTCCGAGGGGCAGCATGTAAATGGAGAACAGCACGGGTCCCAGAACCGATCCCTGAGGTAATCCATAGTTTACAACACATTCTATGTTACTTTTAACTCATTCCTGTTTTGTCCCTTTTATTTATTTAACACAAAACCAACACAAAATTACTCATAATGTGTTAAAATTACACATTACATGTAACTAGATTAATTTTTTTGTTAAATAATAACACTTATTAGTGATAAGTGAAATGTGAATAGTGAAATGTTATAACCTGCAGTGAAGAGTCATTCAAAAACAACAACGGGAGGTGTTGAACTTCCCCTTCATTACCTGAATTAATTTCAATTGATTGAAGGTATTATTTTAATTTCATCAAGCACTCTTTTAGTTTTTGTGTTTTAAATTTTCCCTTATGCTGCAAAATGAAAATCAGATTCAAAAGATTCAAAGCATCAGGGATCTTTCTAAATAATTTAAAATAAATAGTAAACCAATTCATTCAAACCACTTTTCCAACCTGCTTATACAATTCACTAAAATCAACCTCATACATCTCTGATTCGTCCATGAAAATTAAACATCATTAGTTATAAACAGCCGACATTCCAAGATTCTTAAGTATTGTCGATGTTTCTCAGGCTAGCGCTCATGTTATGAATTGCAGCGCAAGCCTGAACGTTGCTTGTGATAAAACATTTGGCAGGTTCATGATCGTTCTTGGTGGGACCCATATGAGTGATAATAGTGGACCTATGGAGTTATCCGTAGGTTTAGTATAAAGCAATTGTGCGTTGGGGAAAGGTTTCACACTGGCATTCTGAGCGCTACGTGGCAGGTGGTGGGGAACGGGGGACATTTCCTTCAAGGGCTGTTAGTATTTATTTCCTCTCTGTTCCCTTGCCCATGGTCATTGTGCCCTAGAGCATGACACTTAGCTTGAAGAGTTACTCCACAGGTGCTAAAACACAACAATGCTCACAAACCTTTCTCTGATTTCTAGTATGTGAAAAATGTGGCTGCTCAGGGGCTTGACTATCAAGGTGAGCAATTGAGTAAAGGATTAAAGCAGCTATCTTTCAATACAGAACTTGTCTTTGAATTGCAAGTCCGTGGAATTAAGTGTACAAGCGTGTATCACAAGATATGAGCGTGTGAGAGTGAATATGGTCAAATTAAGCCATGCAGCATTTGATATACGCTAAATGCTTTTCAATATATAAATGTGTAATTTGACAGCTGTAATGAAAAGGGGTGTGACCAAGCGGGCAGTGTAAAGACCTGCGGTAAACTCATCTCACCAGCCGTCTATCCAAAAGAAGCTGTAAAGCCATTTGTGCATCTCTTTTCCGCGCGCGCCAAAGGTCACCATCCAAATTGGCATTAAGGCAAGTAATTGCATCCTGTGCCTGGGGAAAACAAGAAGAATTTTATAATCACAGAGTAAATTTACCGTGATAAACTTTTTAAAGGGTCAGTGGGAAGGACCGTAAATATTTATATGAGCAGTCAAACGGAGGGAAAGCTGTCTTTCTGTCTCCGATACAATGACATGGTTGGAGCCTTTGGACACTTAACAGCCGTTCATAATTGTTTGTTTTCTCTCCATCTGCACAAAATTCCATGCTTTTCAACTGCAATTGCAATCTATCATGGAGGAACAAATATAAGCCCCGTTTTGTTTGGATGTATTGTGATAGGTCGTCCTCTGCAGATGGGCTTCATTTGTTTCTGGTACTATTTATGCACCTGTATGATTAGTTCTCGGTAAACCGTGGATTATCTCCCCATATGTTGTTGAGTTTAAGAATTCAAGGTAAATTTCATCATGAACAGCTGTTTTTAGCAATGCCAAATGTCGAATAGGTTATACTTTAAAACAACATAAATAGCTATTTTTGTCAGTTTGATTTTCATTTCAATATCTGAAAGACAAATAGCTTAAATTTATTTGTATCTGCTATATACAAGGGGATTTAAAATCGTTTTTCATTTATATAAAACAAAACACAGATTAAAGTGATAAAGATGGGTTTTAATCTTTGAAGACTGTACTATTTTTGGACACAAACAAACGTAGAACCCAGACGCAGACAGCAGGTGACGGGTTGACAAGAACTACTTTAATTATAAGACAAAACTAAAACCTACAAGGGGGTAAAATATCAATGACCAAGGGTAAGAAACATGATGGATCTAGACTAGACTAGACTAGACTAGACTAGACTAGACTAGACTAGACTAGACTAGACTAGACTAGACTAGACTAGACTAGACTAGACTAGACTAGACTCAATGCAGGAACAAACAAATGATAATGATCCAGCACAAGACTGATAAAACAGGGGCACTAAATAAGGGATCAAATAAAGAGGGGAACAGGTGTTGGGCATGAAATAATTAACAATCAATAATGAGGAAACGAGAGGGCGGGGACAAAGACGAGACCAGAGAGAGGTAATGATATGCCACACTAAACACGTGGCCCTGTCATAATCTTGCCACTAGACCAAGAAAAACTTGACAAGAAGAGGCAGAATCATGGCATGTTTAAGTTATTCAAAGGATTTGATGTTATGAAGGATTTGATGTTATCCCTCCGTTTGACATAAACATATTTGCATATTTGAAGTATGCATTTATTTTCATACACAGTATAGTAATGCTGTCATAAAATATCACAGACGCCTATTTCATCCCCAGATGACTAAGATCAGCAAAAATGATTTTGGACTAGAACACAAAATGCGAAAGGACCATCATCAGATACCGCAATTTAGCTTATTCATATTTCACTATGAGTGTAGTGAGTGATGGTTGATGTTTATTCAAAACAGCCTAAACAGTTTATGAAATGTTTGATTTTCCACAAGGTCCTTGGGAGGACGAGCATGCGAGCGCAAGAACGGACACCTGATGAATCCCCAACAGGAAAAATATCACGCTCGCGCTTAGGTGAGACTTTAAATTAACAGGCTTGGCTGAGAACACAGAGTAGATTGATGTCTTACTTACTCTGTTTGATGCACCATGCTGAGATTAGTTAAATTGAAATGAAATTGGGTGTTAAATAAATATCTGGCTGAATCTGACAGTGACAAATGAGAGAGTGTTTGTAAATGGAGGGGTTGAGTTTTTCTCGAAGCACACTGGCTGTAATATTTGTTAAACCCCTCGGTTGTGAGGCACGTATCATATACTCTAGGAAAATCCATCTCCAGCGACTGTGAACTATGCCTCAGAGGTATTACTGATTTCCTTTTGCTGCTCCTTGTGTCACCTCTAGGTTCAAAATTCACGTCTGTGTTTTCTGCAGGCCCTGAAACTTGATCTTTATGACTAAATTGGATGGGATTGTTTTGGATCTGTTTTTGATAAACCGACCACAACAAAAAATTGCACAAGGGAAGAGCGTCTCTGGCAATCCATTTTTTTGTGAGTTCTCTCAACCGATGTTAAGTCTCTGGTTATAGGCATCATATTCTTTTGAAACTGTCTCTGATATTTCGCTTCTGAAAGGTAACACTGGGTGTCAGAAGAAAAGTAACATTTTGAAAGATAAAAAATCCTTAAACAAAATCGACTCAACTGAGAAGCTCTTTAACAGTAGGTTGCAATTTATTGGCATTCAAATAATATCCCACATACTTTAAAACTGCAATCTGTAATCTTATTTGGCTAAAAATAAACAAAATCAGTGATTAAGCAAATACAGAAAGTGTAAAAGTTTATTTTAAACTTACTCTGATGGGCAATGGTAAACAATGATGTATATTTTGAGCTGTTGAAAAAAATGTCAGTTTGACGTAATATGTCATCTAGTCTCGTGTTCCCAGACCTTCAGACTGAGGTGCTTTCATTAGCCAAGGCCTGCCCAAGAGGCCATAACTGACAGGTATTGCAACCAATCACGTTTCTTTTTGTGCCACGTCATGTTTAGAGGGGTGGTATGTCCCAACAGTAACAGAGCGGTGTACCTTTACATTAGTGTCAAAAGTTAACAGCAACACTTATGGGAAAAGTTATGTGTTCATGCCATGAAGCGTTTAGTCGATTGTGATGAATTATTTTTGCAACCGATGTAAACACGACAGCTTACTTCTTCAATCAGGCAGCTTTCTTCAAAGAGAGTTATGTTTAGTTAAAAAAAATATGAGAATAAAAAGGTAAAAGTTACAGACTGCAGCCTTAAAGTGAACTTTCTGGACTTAAAATCTTAGAAAGGGGACGCTATCTTAAGCTCATGGGCTAAAATACTCAAAAATTGATCCAATCACCAGAATGCAAAGACAATTTCCATAATTTGAAATATAGAAAATATAGCGTCATAACCAGTTATTTTATAAAACACCATCCTATACATATAATAAAGATTATTGACGTTTTAATTGAACAAGAAAACAGCTAATTGTGTCTCTATTTCAACATAAACTGCTGTATTGGTTGAAGCTTATAATAAAATAAATCTTCAGAGAGCTAACTGACGACACAATAACCCACAACAGCTAAATCCTAACGTTTCTGTTCGTTTCTCTGAGCCAAATACAGAGCATTGTTCACATGTCAAGATTCATTACATGAGCTCTACATTATGACTGGTGAGGTATTCAATCGTCTCTATTCAGAAGAAAAGAGAAAATAGGAGGAAGATGAAAATATCTGCAAAAAAGTATTGATCCTATTCAGTACCGAGTCAGAGAATAAGTGTACTGCTTGCATATGCCCTCAAAGGCATTACATACACAGGTACAGTCAATACTCTTCGGGAGCAGCAGTCATTAACAACCCAGACAATTTATCGAACATGGGTTAGATAAAAATTGAGAACATGCCAACTCTATCATATTACCATTTAAAAGGCGTAGAATGTAAATTCCGCCGATTGAGGCCGCACATTCAAAACAGATACGTTCAAAACAACAACAACAGCGTAGCTGTGAAACTGTCGTCTTCAACTCCACCGCTAATGGTGATCAATCAGACGTATGTGAGAAATCATGTTTATGGATGATAAAGTTATTTGAATGTTGCGTTTGATGACATGATTTAGTTTCATTATAGTGAATTATACGCATTAGACGTACATCATAAAATGAATTTATTACTATTTAGTCAGATGATCTTAAAACGATTACTACTTGTTTAATAAATATAAACATGCCACTCGTGATCAATTAAGAACAAGACATTCAAACAATAAGACTAACCACGCTGATCGATATAATAATCATACGTTTTCTTTCAGTAAAGGAATCCAAACAGTTGCTCACCAGTCTAATAAAACACATGCAAGATCGCCGTCTCTGTCTAGTTAAAAATGTAGTAAATGACACACTGATGTTGATTCTCTCTTGTTTACATCTTCTTGTCGAAAACTCTTCACGATCTGTAATACTTACAATTTGAGAAAGCTTAACGGCTTAAAGGCACCTCAGCCAATCATATAACAGCTTCTAGTCTCCTTTTCTGCATTTCCCTGAAGGTTGCGGGCTTTCCATTTAGTGTCTTTGGTAACACGGATATGACGCCATTGACAGGCGACTGCCAGACACGGTCCGTGTCAGTTCAAATACAGATTTTCTCACGATTTACAAATAGTTGGAAACATTTGGGATATTTTGGGATAAGTACTCAACTGAACAAAATAAATAACACTGGCCTAGTGGTTTTTGGATATTTTACTACACAAATGTTACATATTGTAGCTTTAACCAGCAAGCAGCTCCTACAAACTTCCTTGAGCATGGTCATGTGACAAACTTTGTAATGCATGTGTTTACTTTGTTTTATCTATATGCACCACATTCAAATAATAAAGAAGCCTCACCGATTCTTACCAATTCTAATTAAAATTTTAAAAAATAGCAGGTAATTTATTTTTATTTATTTGTAATTGCATTGGTTTTATTTAATATCTTCAGCTGCATGAGTTTTCCATTGGCGATATAATGAATCCCTTAGCTTATTTTAAATCAAATACAAAATGTAAAGAACCTGTCACCACTTAATCATGTCAGGTAAATTTTCATATACATAAAAATTTAGCGAAATTTGTACTGTGGTCGATTTCTATCTCTTTTTACTGTAAGTGTCAATTACGATAGCAATTAAACAATGAAGCAGACAGCAAGTCAATGTGATGCAACACAATCCAGAGATGTGTCTACAGCGGAGCTCAATCGTATTTGACCAGTGGTGTTGGCATAAGCGCTTTAGACGGACGAAAGAGCACTTGTTGACAGGGATTGAGCAAAACAGAAACAAATGGATCTTCCTGCTTAAACACATAATCCTTACTTTAAGTTCAAATCAATAAATGACAGCTGTCTAAATAAAAGTTATCGGTTGTTTGTTTCCAAATGGTATAGCAATATGTGTTTTATGTAGATTTGACAGCAAACAATCTCAAGGTCTATTTTGAGTGTTCTCAGGAGAGCCCTGAGATGATTTGTCAGTTTGACACGGATAAAACGATGTCTGATTCCCCTTCTGAAAGCATCTCAAATTTAGAAGCATGGTGACATTCAGTCTGCTCCACTTAAATGCTCAAATGTGACATTGAGAAACAGTTAGGTTTGTAAGAAACATTGTTTTTTTTGACCGTGTTTACCAGTGGTGTGCTGCATTCTGTCGTTTTAAGAACTAATTGCTTCCTGATTTAATAATTGTATTTTAAAGAGAATCAGCTAATGATGTGGATTTTTTAGAGTTCACATAAATAGTTTGTGATTTTCTAAAATGAGTCAAGAAATCAGAACTATTTTTTGCTGTCATACAGTATGAGTCACACGAAGCAAATGCCACAAGAAAACATCTTCTGCTACACTGTCAAATACAGAATCTGCTTCACTTTTGATAAAAAAAAGTAACAAGATTGTTTAACCATTATCTATTTAATCTGGTTAAATAGCACTTTATACATGATACCAATTAAAATTGGAGTTATTAAAATATTCTAGCTTTGTAAACTCAAGGTTGTAACTCTGATGTTCTTCTATAGTTTGCCTGACAATGATGACTATTAAACAAATTAACACAGCGCCATTATGGACTCTTGTTATTTTAAATAAATGAGAGAGTATTGTGCGAGTAGTAATGTTAGTGATTTGCAGGCTATACACCCACAATTGTCAACTGACTTTAATGGCTTAGTGACAGATGCCTTCGGGCCGTATGGGCACCACATTGAGCTGAAAAAGGCTCCAGCCTCCATTTCTGGAATACATGCTGCATTACATTTCAATCAAAATGGAATTTCATTCGATTTCGTCATCTTTTTCTTGGATTTTACCAGCACGGCTTTGTTGTCCTATACCTCCTTGATAGAAACCTGTCCAGATGGGCTTGGAAACCAATTGAGTCTCATCTTCACTGCAGCCGAAAAGTTTTATTTTTTAAATTATTTTACACTCTAGCTTAGCAGGAGAAAGTTCTTTCTTCTGTCAGGATGCTTTTGTTGCTTCTTACAATAACACATAAATGATTCAGATATTTAGCAATTATTGCTGAAATGGTTTTGTGGATGAAAAATATGTATTTTATCTACAAGAATTATAGAGTCTTTTTCAAGTGTTTTTGAGCGTTCAATTTGCTTGAGAAATGGGAATTTGTGTCAAAAATGGCCTTGAACCGAACATACTGCACAAGTGCCAGTCATTTTAAGACACTGCAAACAGTCTATTTTTACCATTCTCTGTGCAATGGCTTTCAAATTTTACTGCATGAATAGCAGAACAAAGTTTTGTTATAAAACATAGCAAATATCTTTGGATAAAATGGTAGAGACACACTGCATACTATTGAACTAGGACAAGTAAAGTACAAACAATGTGTGTACAAAACATAGAACCACCACCATAGCAGGGCTGTTCCATGATTCATCACATCCAGTATAAAAGATTTATAATTTTGGAAATATCTGCATGTTTATATATCAATATTTATCTATAATTTAAATGACAAATAATTCATTCATCTTTATATTTTTCTAAAATATGTACATGTATTAACAAATTGTTGTTGGAAAACATTTTCTGTTCAATTTAATTACATTTTTGCCCATTTGTCATTAAGAATATTTTACTCATTTAAAGTACAATAAATGTAATATGCTCCCTTATTCTTTTATATATTTGAATATGTACATGTCAAAATAAGCAGGAATTTGTACATAAATATTGTGTTACACTAAATGACAATACATCCTTATTTCAAGCTAATTGTGACATTTTATTCTCTAAAAACGTAGTAATAACCACAAAGTACAGATTTTACTAACATTTAATGTGCTTATATAGACATAAAATCACTTTCGTAAAATTATTTTGATGAGGACATCTTACTTTCTTTGACCCGTGTATGTGTACTTTTATTCTGGATGCGATTAATCATGGAACAGCCTTACACCAGAGTATTTAGTGCACACACATATCATTTTTAATAAACACTGCAATACTCCATAAAAATAGAAATGGTAAGGTCTCAGGAATTGACTTGCCATGCTTCCATCTTATATGAAATATAATATGAACACTAACCCAACATGTAAATAGTAGTATATTGTTTGGCATATACTATGCCAAAAATGAGTAGCTATAGGTGATGCACAGTGACAAAAGCTCAGGGAAGGCTGTACATTATAATAACAACTACATCAAAAATGAACAATCAGCATCAAGGATCCATTTAATCATATTCATTTAATGAACACTGCCATCCAAATTTGATGCAATTTGTCTTCAAACTGTTTGACCTCATCTCTACCACTCTTACTGTATTATTAAAGAACCAGAGACTGCCACTGGACTGTCTGATCTGAGAGCAGAGATCACACACGCACACACAATTCACGTCCCTTTTCTCTCCTGGGGTTAATTTTCTTTCTTTAACCACACAGAGCCGGTACGACCAAACCTCTAGCACACAGAGCTAACAAATGCAGTGTCCCAACTGTGTTCATAGACGAAACACCACATCCTCCTCTGTTAATTAAAATGAGCGATTACGTGCTACCCATGTAGCTGAATTGACAGCAGCAGCTATATAACAGCACAGAATCACTTCAGCTGAAGGAAGGAGTGGTCTGCCTGCATCACGCTTTAATCTGCCTATAGAGAACAATCTTTTATAATTTACAATGTTGTTTCAAGGTTACATCATTTTTATCTATACTGTACTGATGGGCAAAGGTGTGTTTGGCTTTTAATATGCTCTTTCATCACTACTTTTGAATCAATATTCAAAACCCAACGGGGCCTTTTGATCAATGTATTTTTAAGCAATACCACAGGCTAAGTGAATCTTTTATTCGTTTTTGGCATTATGTCTTATAGTAACAAAAGTCATTTACTGATATTAGATCATCTGATACGCAGGACTGAGATTGAGAATAACTGCATTAGATGATACGAGATCAATACAAAGAAGCAATGTTTGAAATGCCACCAAGAGAAACTGTTCAATTTATACAAATTGTATTATTTTAGAAACAATTACAATTTGTCAGGTGTGGTGGAAGTTGGGTGGAAAACCCAGAATGCTCTAAATGACCCCAAACTTTTATAACCATTTTTTATTCCGAAAACAATCTGCGAACATTTTGTTGTGCTTAATTTCAAAACTAAATCTGTTTTGGTTGCTAATTGTTTTGACACTACTGAACCCAGTTTGGAGAAATTCATCTAATCAGAGAAAAATGTATTCTACATATCAAGGATAAATAGACATAATTAGTCAAAATGAATGATGTAATTATGTTTGGTCTCAAAACGTGTTTCGGACTAATGAATCTCCTGATAAATGATGATGGGTTGAGTTTAATGGTTTGTTTTCATTCTGTGTGTTTGTGTGTTTCTGCGGCGGTGCATTAGAGCTCTATGAGAGTGACATGGTGCGGATGGAGGACGTTACTGGAGTCTATGAAGAAGACAAAGAGCCAATGCTGTATTTCATTATGCCATTTGGGACACACAGCAAGGACATTGTTCATCTTAACATGGTTGGTTTTCCACTCACGTGGCAAATACTTTGCTTGATTTATAAACAAGCCAAAAGTATCTACAACATCATTATGTCCCTTCTGGGCCCCACACTGGCTATAAGTGAAGCTATAGTGGATTTCTCTGCTCTTCTGTCTGTTTGATAAAAGACTGGACAGGACTTTATTTGATCAAAGTAATGCATGGTATTGATTTAATTTAATAAAGCAAGGTACGGTTACATAGAAACTATAGAGGCTGAGTACTCTTGTGCCGCTCAGTAAACGGTTAATGGGGTTGTGTCCACTGCTGCAGTATTTCATGTATCTGATGAGATCCGTTGACAGGAAGCTTCACTCATTCCTTCTAAACACAATCTGCCTAAAGTTTTGATGATGTTGGATGATTGATTCTGTGAAACTTGTCTTAACCAACCACGGCAGGACATTTTTTCTCCGACAAGCAATTCTTCCTGTCTGCACTTAAAGTGTAAAAGTTGAGCGATGCAACAAATCACAGCCAGTTACAGCAGCTCGAGCTGGCTCAACGCACTACACAGCTGAGATATGTAAAACACGACGACAGACCTTGTTTCCATGAAATACTTTCCTTGGTGATTTGAGAATTTTCATGTAAACTTATTTTTTACTTGTAAAAATATGTGTGTGCAACGTTTATTGTCACATGAATGTTCAAAAACCACAGACTCAGCGTATCACTAAGAAACGCATTTGCAAAATAAATTCAGATGTAGCAAACATTAAACCCAATTTTCGATTTTATTTTACTTTTTTAGTGAATTAAGTAATTTATTTGGAATTTTGACGCTTCCATCACTGCGAAACGTCAAATTGCACAGCTGAAAACAAGGGCTCCATAAAACACCTTGTAACAGGCAATGTGATCAAAACACGCAGTAAACTGTTCATGTTGGGGGAAACGTTATCACGAGTCAAATTGTTTGGGCATACTCCAGATATGAGATGAAAGGTGGGCCAAGTGATTTTGAGGGTGGAGGGGGGGGTAACTATATAAATATATTTACTATAAACAAACTATTTACGAAAGAACTTTTTAGCTTTTTGAATTATTCTTACGTCTAGTATTAACTTTGTGTAACTTTTTTATTTTTACATTCTTATGTATATATTTAGCATCAGCTTCAGTTGGCAGCTTTTTACACAGCATTGTTCTGTCAACAAGAATTTCATTCTGTAGTTCGTTTAGACTACTAAAGTATTGTAATAAAATTCACAAATTCACAAATAGTTCTAGTTAATTCGTTTTAACTGCCGTTATACTGCTTCGTAATTCTGCAGGTCCGTTAACCTCAATGGTAGCGAATTAAATGAGCTAATACTGTCATGCCAAAAAAATGTTTAATATCGCATTCATTTTGTGATTGGCTGTTACTGTATGTGGTGTGGTGGCAGGACGAGGGCAGAGTCGCTGAGAGAGAGAGTCGCGCCAACTCTGTTCACTGCTATGGAACAGTTTTTTCACAGCAAAGGCGGTTCATGCATCCTCTCTCTCAACGGCTCTGGGTGGAGGCAGATTGGGCCAAGCTTCTGAAAGGATGGGCATTTTTGTTACAAAAACATCAACTAAACATGTCATAAGTGGCGAAGGGACTTACACATTGGCTCTTCATTTTTAATAGGATATTAAAGAACTAGATGATACTAGACATTGAGATGTTTTTCACACACAGTTTCAACAGAGCCAAGTTTCTATGCAACACAATAAAGGCTTTGTATGAAAAGCATGAAGGAATATCGTGTTTGTCCTTGCATTTACATTTACATTTATTCATTTGGCAGACGCTTTTATCCAAAGTGACTTACAAGTAGTAAGTCCTTGGATTGCACCCATTCCTAATGAAAACGTGTTTCCTTGGTTTTGTAATAGAATGTAAAAATTGCCATAGCCAAACTCCATGAGAAATTGTCAAGGACGCATGTTTAATTCTTTGGATTCAGAAAACAGCTCTCTCCAATAAAACCCCATGTCAAAAACAGATCATATTCCTCCTGCGCCATAATAAATGCATTTCAGTTTTAATAATTAAATTTGATTCATTAATTATATTAAAACCATTATTTTTCCTTCCCAGGTTTAATTAAATCCCTAGTGTTAGCTAACAGGATGGGGCAAATAAGAATCTTCATTTACTAAAGCCACAGGTTGTTCTTTGAAATATCAGAGACCACTTTGAAAAAACGTTCATACAAACACAAAATGACATTAATGTGAACAGAAATTTGGCTCCGGTGGAACCAATTAGACCTGTCTGTATTGATACATTATCTGCGCAGTAATAAAATGTTAACTTGAGATAAGGTTTGGCAATACCAGGACCTTTAAAAGTGAAAAGTGAAGTTCAGCTGTTCGCAGTTAGATACACTTTTTGATGGACAGTTATTCACACAATTAAAGAATCAGTGTTTTTGTTAACTAATCTGAAAATAGCAGCTCCTGCCCAGAATAGGAGCTTGTTAATAAGCTTGTGCTAATTGATTAAGAGCAGGTTTTATTTGATATCTGAAATGCATGCATTCACCACCTCTATTTTGATTATCACAACCAGAAACATGAACTTGAGGTTCATTTGAATTTACATTTTAAAAGCGTAATCTATATCTGGAACTGTTTATGCACACAAACCTGTTGCATGTTCAAATATTAAAAAGCAGAATCCAAATCGACTTTTTTTCCCAAACCCTCACCCACTCCATTCTCATCTAAATGATTATGACCGGTATGAGATTGATGGTCATCTTTACCGTTCTATTCATTGATCAACATATATTACAGTCTGAGGATTTTCAGTTCGCATTATGATTGACAGTCCTGCTAAGAATAAAAAGTACTTTCAGAGCTTCATGGGGTCTGCGGAGCACCCAAATTGCCTCAAGACTGCAGTTCCACATTATGAGCTGTGAAGCTAATGTTCATCTGCCACCCAGGCCAAGTCAGCAGAGTTTAATGAGCCATACTGTATTAAAATGCCTCACTCGAGTGTGGCTCTTCAAATTCTCTTTTATTGTAAAAGAAAATTCATTTTCTCCAGTCCCACTCTCTGATTTGGCGATGATTATTTCATACCGCATCAGAGTTTGCGGATGTATGCTCTCTACGTGGGGATGAGAGGCTGCCTTTTCAATAAATCCTGAAGACAAAATATTGCCTTCGAATGATAATGCTAAGGCTTCTATAACAAAAGCTCAATCCCCCTCTGCCATAATTTCCCTTCATTTTACTCGAAACTTGTCTCTTTGATCCAAAAGGCAACGTGGCTTATTCATTACTCCTACTATTGAACACATTTTATTAACTAAATGGGAATTAAAACATAATATAGGTTAAATACACAGAGAAAAATGGAAGTACATTGCAAAGTATTTTATTGTCATTTAATCTGCATCAATGAGCATGGTGCAGAGACAAGGCGCTCTTTCCTCCTGCACATATATATGATTCAAACGTGACCCCCCCAAGAATCAGGCAGAGTGGTAGGATGCGTATTGAGAACAACATGATAACATTTTAATGAAAATATAGATAAACACATCATAAACATATAGACAGACACATCAAGAGCGAGACACAAATTTCCATTACATTCCCCCCTTTAATCATATATGATAACCAAAATGTTTATACTTTGACCATGTAAGATGAGCAACGCCCTTTCTCTTACAGGTTTCATTCTTCTATCTAAACAGTTCTTAAAACAGTGAATTAAACATGGTAACATAATCATAACCAACAACCACCCTACAAGAATCGGCAACACCACCTGCTTGAGCCCCACTTTCCAACCTTAGCAATTCCACCACTTCAACAGGCTGTAAATTCCTTGGCTGCAACAACCTGTGTCCTTCCCCTCTGTTGACCAAATACACCAATACTGCCCTGCATCTTCCATCGTCAGATTCCATATTCTTACTCTCAGTTCGGGAGTTGCTCCCGTTCCCTCATAATAAACATTTTCTGAGTTAGCGCTGGTCGAAAACGTTCTTTTTTCCCTTTTTATTTGGCCGTCCCAGGGGACATAATGCCCCACATTTTCCAAAATTCTATTGCCTTATCCAACACATCATCTGAGGTACATGTACCTCTATACAAATACATATTTGTTCCCCAGGACCTAGCAGAATTAGGGTAACACTGTCCCTCCCCATACCATTTTATAAAACTTGGAATATATTGTTGCACAGAAACAAAATTCTATAATCTCTAATTTCTCGGGGTTCGATGCGTCCCGACTCGAACAGTTGATTCCCTTTGCAAGCACCAGCAGCCCCTCCTGTCGCTTGCACGACCATTGCGAAGAGCCATACGGTTGGAGCTGCCACTCCTTGGACACCCCTTTTGCAGTGGGAGGCGTGTCTTTCCCACGACTCCCTCTTGAAATCTTTGACTCCTGGCTGGAAGCTGTGTAATGTTGTCAGCTCCATTTGCTACTGCTCTTTTGACCTGCACAAATATTTTGAGAGCAAAAACACAAAATTACATTGCCTGTAACATCCCCCCTTTTGACGCGTGGTCTAGACCATGCACAGCACAGTCACACACAACAATGGAAGAAGAATAGCAGAGAGCATATCAGCAACTTGTGTGTCATTAAGAATGTTTTTACCATCAGCTTTCACAAAGTTCCTGTGTTTCCACAGTGTGCCAAATTCATGAGTTACACCAAATGCATTGTGCATGAGTTACAAAAGCATTGTGCATTTTAGCCAAGTTCAGAAAGAGGTTTCATTCATCATAGAATGTGAGCTAACCAGATCTTCATTGCATACTGTAGGAAAAAGCTTTTCTTCATTGCATATGCTAGGGGAAATCATACTCACCACCCTCGGAATGATGCCTCACCTCCTCACTTCAATCTCCCTTTTCTTTTGACCTCAGTGGTCTCAGAGGCTGAAGACAGTCATTTTGCCAGTGCCCGTTCTTCCGCAATTGAAACACTTCACTGGATCATAATTACTAGAGGCTTTAAAACCTCCTCTCCCTCTTCCACGTCCACGCCATTGACCTCCTCTTCTCCAGTTTCCTCTTCCTCCATGCTCTACTCCGATATTCATTAGAGCCATGTGGAGTTCTTTATCTTGTGTGTTTTTCTTCTTAAGCTTATTCTGTCTGTTTGTCTTTCGGCGTGTACAGCATGACGGACGATCTCGCTCATTCTCGCTCGATGCATGATTTTTCCACTTCTCGTCCCAGCTCTCCTTTGAGGTTCCGCAGAAAAGCGGACCTGAGATGTCCTTTGAACGGACCAATATCTGGTCCGTCTGCATCAGGTAGACGTCCAGAATGTTCTTTAAATACTTCCTCCAAGAAATCCTCCACTCTTTCATCCGTTTTTTGCACACAAGCAGCGATCTTGTCCAGGTTCAGAGCTTTGGGAAACGTAGTTTTTAGCTCTTCTATAGCGATTTTCTCTAATTTTGTGGTACTAAATGTACCGTTTTCTGGAAATTTTGCTTTTTCTTTTAAATAGGGTACACCTTGTAAACTTCCCGTTCCCCACCTCTTCCTCATTTCTCTGTATGTTGGTTTATCCATATTCATAGGGGATCTTCCTTGTCCCATTTTTCACGATTCTGAGTAGTCCCACTCTACAGACTGTTTAGAAATGTTCTTTCTATTTCAGAGTAGTCCCTGCTCTACAGACTGTTTAGAAATCTATTATTTCAGAGTAGTCCCTGCTCTACAGACTTTTTAGAAATCTACTATTTTAGAGTAGTCCCTGCTCTACAGACTTTTTAGAAATCTACTATTTTAGAGTAGTCCCTGCTCTACAGACTGTTTAGAAATCTATTATTTCAGAGTAGTCCCTGCTCTACAGACTTTTTAGAAATCTACTATTTTAGAGTAGTCCCTGCTCTACAGACTTTTTAGAAATCTACTATTTTAGAGTAGTCCCTGCTCTACAGACTTTTTAGAAATTTATCTGACTCACCGTCTTTCACTTTTGTGCCTTGCACTGAGTTCTTTTGGGATCACGTCAGCTTGGGGTCCGGAGTAGAGTTCTCTCGTCCCTTTATGGCAGCGTTTCTCAAACTGTGGGGCGCGCCCCACTGGTGGGGAATAGAGACGTGGCAGGTGGGGCGCGCCAAACGGGAGGAAATGTTCCTTTGTATGCCTTATATGGAAACGTGAGATCAAATCTTCCGGAATTTTGTATTCAGGGTTACAAATGAAATTGTAGTGAGGTCGGCGGGGCGAGAGCCGGGATTCGAGGCCGGTGCGTGAATGGTAACGAGCGTCATCTGTACGCGCACCGGTCTGGTCTCACGGATGGAGATTGTGAAGCATAAGTGGACGAGCGACCGGACCGTCAGCGAGAGAGGACCAGGCCCGGAAAATGTGTTTGTGTTTTGTCTTTTACGTCCTTGTTTATTTGATTTGATTAAATATGTTAAATGTTCGCCGGTTCCCGCCTCCTTCCTTCCCTTCATGGAACTTTACACTGGTGTCGAAACCCAATAGTACGGTGTGCGTACAGCTGACGCTCGTTATCATTCACACACCGGCCTCGAAACCCGGCTCTCGTCCCGCCTACCTCGCTACAGAATTTTTTAACGGTATCCGGTTTGGTCCCATATATGGGATATTATTTCCGTGTCCCTGCAGATAAACTCCCAGATATGAGATTTAGAATGTTCAGTGACTGCCAGATTCAAATTGTGCTTTCGCGCGTTGGTTTGCGCTGAGCCAGAGACGGACGAGCTCAGCGCTGTCATATATCACAACTATGCAGTATTTTCCACCTAATAATGTTTATTTTAGGTTTCAGCCATTTAAATACACATAAGCACTAGTAAAACAATACATTTGGAGTTTGTAAGATACACACTCATGTCTGTGGAAGCAGCAATAACAATCTATTCAAATATAATTTGACGACGTGTGTTATTCACATCAGACAAACATAGTGGAAGTAACTATAAAGTTTACAAGAGTTAAAGTTCTCGGAGTTCACCGGCCACTTTCTTGCATGTATTTCGGGAGAAACTGATGACAGACAAAACTGAACTGCGTCGCAAAGAAACATGGTGGCACCCGTCTCACGTAGATCAAGATTATTTATAAATGACCAAACACACTCACTTACACATTTTTGACAATCGGAATATCAGATAGTTGATGACGTGGTAAGCAAGTTTGTGAATATTTTGAAATAAAAAAGGAAATTAAGGCGTGGCTGCGGTGTGTCACGTGACAAATATGACGCGTCGCCATGGAAACATTAAGGGGGAATCATTACTAGTCTACATGGAGTCTATATTAAAAAAACATTAGATATGAGACCCCGAGAAAAATATAACCTGGAACCGAAGTGCCAAAATAACGTGACATCGGCATATTAATTGTAACGGAACAAACTTTCGCGGCCATATTTAAATGTTTTTTTTACAGATTTCAAAATGGCACTTTTATATCTTTTCTATTTTTGAAATTAGTAGTGCACAGCTGCACTTTTATTTTCTTTATTTTAGAACTTTCTGTTATTTGATGTATATAGTTTGTATTTTAGATACAACTTATTACTCTGATAATACTTTTTAGTTCAATAAATTGGAACATGTTAAGCTTGTTGCGCATTTCATTAGCATTGTGTTGGGGCGATGGGGGCGCTCTTTCCTCCTGCACACAGAGAATATATATGATTCAAACGTAAAATTTCCACTCACTAGTGTGAAGCCTGCAGGTGTGAAGGTCGCAACCATTACTGTGTATTTGATTTTGCTTGTTTATGGTAAATCTGTACTGTTTGCTGAGATAAGTTTTAGATTTCTCAAATTTGTGAAAGGTTAACATGTGCAGTATATTGTCAAACATATTTTTTTACCATAACCAAATATTAACACAATGCTATCTTTTCTTAAATGCACTTGAACTATGTGGAGATTTCTAGGTGGAACATGTTATGTGTTAGTAATTTTGATACTATATCTTAATATATCATACCAGCTATACCACAGAAGGAAACTCGCATGAAGTCAACCCTGTGAGTCCCAAATAAGGTTTCACCAGCTGCCTCACTGGGACAATTGTGTATTTTGAAGTGTGTGAACACGGAGGAAATTGTACTGAATATTCATTGCTCCAAGACTATAACAAATATCCACGTATAATTTGAGTTCAGGCCATCGCAGGGATGTTTTTGTAGCCGTACAGCCTAATTGACTAGTAGAGATAGCACAAGTCTTTAGATAATTGCTCGAGGTGATCATTAAAATGAGTGGAGCACAGCTGAGGGGCTTACATTCAAAGTTAATAAAACACGGATAAAGAAATGTAATCATTTTTGTTTAATCATGTGACATTTATTAAGGTGGATACTGACAAGTAAAGTATAAAGATATTAACAATAATTTAACATCATTAGTAAGCCCATGGTCTGTTGTCTTTTGTTAGGAGCTTCTTAACTGTCTTTTGTTGTTCTTTAACCAAACATACAAAGAATTCTGCAAAAAAAACAATTAGATTCAGTATCTGATTTAACTGGGTAAATCTGTAATTGCTGTGTTTTTTTTTATGTGTAATTCTGTTGCAGCTGTGAACAAAGAGCCCTTTTTAAAAAAAGCTCTGTATAAACCAATGTTGGAATCAACAATATGTGTAGAGTCTTTAATGTAATAAGTTATGAGAGCAAAGCTTAAAGGGATAGTTCACCCAGAAATGAATATTCCGTCATCATTTATTGTTCCAAACCTATATACATGTCTTTGTACTGATGAACACAAAGTATTTGGAAGAATATCAATAACCAAACAGATCTCATCTACCATTTATTGCCATATGTAGGGGAAATAAATACTATGGGAGTCAACAGGGGATGATATATGTTTGGTTACTTACATTCTTCTAAATATCTTCCTTTGTGTTTATCAGTACAAAATGTATTCACGTTTGGACCAAGGATTGAAATCCTAACTGCACCGATGAGTGTACGGACTATCTAACCTTCCTGTATCCTTTCAGGGGACTGTTTTAACACTGTGTGTATGTTTTGTAGAGGTTGCTCGGACAGAAATGTGAGGACATTCAATTACAAGCCTGCTGACTGGAAAACGTAATGCTGGATGTGAGGGTTTGTGAGGAGCCTCTATTGAAATCTCGAGGTCAAAGCGAAGTGCTCAGGTTATTAGCATGATTAATCATCTTTATCTTTGAATTCAATGAAACATTGTTGTTTACAAATCTGCTTTACATTTCACTGACTGTCCTTGCTTACTACGGTTCCTGTGGCTCAGTGGTAGAGCATTTCGTTAGCTGCACAAAAGGTTGCGGGTTAAATTCCCAGGCAACACACATACTGATAAAATGTATAAGACTGAATGTAAGTCGCTTTGGATAAAAGTGTCTGCCAAATGCATAAATGTAAATCAGTCCATTAAGAGAATAACTGTCATACATTTCAGTATCTAAACAATATTTAACAAATAATGGCAGATTTGTCAGAGCAAAGACGAAAGATCATGTTTGTAATCATGTTTGTGATCATGTTTTCATGTAAGTAAATTAATACACGTATGTACCCTACACACACACACACACCTGACTGGGGAGATTTTATGGTTATAGCCTACAGATGGACAAAAATGCGACTTCTTTTATGTATGGAAAGTGCAAAGCATTTAGTGGCCATTGAATAGATAATGGGAGTATGTATTTTATTACATATTGTTTAAATGAAATTAAAATGTATTTATTTAATGCTATTTTCAATGTCTACCTTTGTTTGGATAAATATGCTAATTAGCATTCATTTCTCATCTGAGTTAACTGGAGTTGTGCAGATGAAGCATTTCGTTGCTTTTGCGTTCTGTTTTAAAATGTATTTGAAAAATAAAAGATTTAGATTTTGTTCTCAAGTGTTTTGATCGATCTTAAATGTCAGCCAGTCCATATTATCTGGATCCTCTCGAGCATATGCCATATAAAACAATCGAAAACAAGGTACCACTTCACACAATCAACTGTAATACATCCACCGCTCACTGTTTCTGAAGTGTGGCAGGTGCGTTCTCTTGATTAGATCATCTTTAATTATGATTTTAATTAAATGGCCTATCTGAAGCAAGACTTCCAAAGTCCTCAACACTGGCGAGGGATTTAAGAAGATAAAAAGAAACAGACAGTGGGAGCCAGAGACTTAAACCCATGAGAAACTACAAAATAATAAAAAGAAAATAGTGAGGATAAGATAAACAATGGTTTCAAACTAAAGCTTGTCAACAATTGCCACATATTTTTGGAATCTGATGTCCAAGTACCATAAAAAACCCCAAGAGACAAACTCCAAATTCTGATACACCCTCTCACTTCACGAGTATCTGCATGAAGATGTTCCCAAGACACCCATATGCGCTTGGTTTATTTGTTTACAATTCGCTCCATGCTTTGTCATAACAGCGGTGAACTGTGAATTTACATTCGCATACTGTATGCTTTTGATAACATAGTCAGCGGGGCTACCCTGGGACTCATTGTTCTGTGTGAGGACTCTGAGAGGCAGATGGAAAATGGACTTTGGGTCTTTAGTATAGTGAAAAACTGCAAATGACTGACAGGGGAATTCTGTCAGCTCTAAATGTTTCCTGACTTACTAGCTCGTTTACAAAAGGATGCATATTGATGCTTAAACACAAAAGGGATCTACATCCAGCTTGCATCTTGACCTGTCCTGGAAGGGGTCGTGTAGCTGAAAACTTTCCTGTGGTAAGAGCGTGGCACTAACAACGCCAAGGTTGTGGGTTCGATCCCAGGGGATTGCACACGTAATGTAAAAACATTAAATTACTCCGGAGTTACAGCTGACGTGAAAATTGTGCAATGTTGAAGATGAGATACTTCACCCTTGAAGCCCTGTGCTGGTTACCCTCAGAGGCTAAGCAGGCTTGAGCTTGTTTGGTACCTGGATGGGAGATAGCATCCTAGGGGATGCTCACCCTGTGACAAGAGTCCTATCTGAATGGTCATGGTTCTTGATCTGAAATTTAAAAAAATCCTGGAATGTGTCTGAAATATACACTCATTCACGATTGCCTACATTAGTTCACTAATATAGTCCACTTGAGGAAGTCTGTGAAGTTCGGACACTCTGGCATACACAGTTAAAAAACATAAAAATCTTAGTTCATGTTACAATGTAAATTTTTTAATAAAAAAATTCTATCTGTTAACATTAGTTTCACTAACAAACAATGAACAATTGTTATGGTATTTATTATTTAACACCAGCAAAGATAAATAAATGCTGCATATTGCTCTCTGTAAGTTAATGCTAATGTGTTAAATGATGTTAATGAAAAGAATACTGTGACCATAACTGCCATTTTGTTTCCCGATAAAGATATATCTTAGCACTTTGTGAACGTTTGTCGTTGTTTCACATGGATGTTTCCCAAAACGTAGCAGTGCTTTAAGTGCTGCTTACGAGTCCGTTTGTCAGGTGTGACATGTCACCTTATACAATGGCTTGTTTTTGTGGGACGCGCTTGTTTGCGAAATGTTTAGGCAAATAATTTTCCCCCCATGTGCATGTGGTGTCATGATCACGGGGGTGGGACACGGACAGAGGACCCAGGTGCAGACAGCGGTTAAGGGGTTAACAGATTTTTTTTATAATAAATGATAAAACAAACAACCACGAGGGGGTAACATAACAAAACAGGGAACTATAATAACAAGACAGATATCAACAGGGAATGATATTGAATGTAAACAGTATGTAGGCAGAATTCAGCAGTTCATTTATACGTGTTTAAAGATACTAAACTTTTAATAAGGGGGATGTGGGTCCAGATACGCTCAGTAACAGACCTTCCAATTATCTCCTAAACATTCTGCTCTTCTTTGCTTCTCTCTGTGTTTTATTTAAACTTTTAAACACACTGCTTATTTTATATTGTTTATTTATATATTAGAGCTATTTATTTACACAACACTTTTATTCCCGTAGTTCTTCAAAGCTTTCCGTAAAAGCTTGCCGATGTTATGATTCTAACATTTTTACCTGCACTTATTTTTGTAATGATTATTAATAAAAATGAACATTAACTCTCTAAATGATATAAAGAAAAATAATTTAGACACAGGCTTTTGCACTGGTCCATAGTTTTAAAATAAAATATTGCTGAAGGATAGAATGACTTGAGCTGTACCTGTAACTGGGGTTGGGGTGATTCACCTTTTCTTTTTTTCTTTCTTTCATTATAGGTAGCCTATATAGACATATACCCAGTTGTACTGTATTACACTTTAAATCAGCAAAGACAGAAATGGATCGTGGTGACAGTCCATGTGGATAACAACATCAGTTAGGTTAATAATGCAAAGGGTCTGGAATACCAGCTCTAGTGAACACCTGTGATGGGCAGCTGTTTTGATATGACTTGTGCTTGCAGTGAAAGGTAATAAAAAGTGTGGCATACAATGATTTATATCTTTACCAAGCCGTTTGTGAGCCTTCCAGTCTTTTCTTATTAGGTTACTTTGTTTTTGCAGTATACAAAAGTCCTCTTTAATTTGGGGACAGATAAAAACTATACAGTATGTCACAGAAGTGACAAACTATAAGGTTCATTTAGCAACCTTTATAAGTTTTGTTAAAAAGGTTTGTTATAGAAAGCCTTATTACATTTTACTTTCTTCATCTGTTCTTTGATATTAGCCAGGCCTTGAATGACACCAACAGCCAATCTGCGGAAGAACGTTTTTAATATTTTCCGTCTGGATTCTTTTATCATGCGTCTATTCTGAAGAGAGAATGGTTAAAAGGGAACCTTTCAAAGGGATCGCGACCTTTGATAATCCTACCATCAAAGAGCACTATCAAATTATGACCTGACTAGCAATGTATAAACTTCTTTGTTCCTAGACATTAAAGTAGAGCATAGTGTCTCCGACATATCAATGTTTGAGGGTTCAAATGCAAAGGGTGACCCCTGTGGACCATTGCGTATCTAAAACAGATTGAAGAATTGAACAGTGGTATTAGCCACTAACAATAAAAAAGGAATAATACAATTTAACAGTCAGCATGGCTTTAATACAGACATTTTTTCTATTAAACAGCCCAATGCTCGAATTTAACTATGGAGGACAGATGGTAGTAATGCAGTCATGCTACGTTTACCCATCAACCCCCAGCTGTACAGGTGAATACCAGTGGGAAGTGAGTTGGAGACAATGTGTCAGAACTGTTAAGCTTTTTCTGTATTATCACACTTTTGTAACTGTGTTATACCCGGCGCTAGTCTTGTTTAATTTCGCAATGATTGTTTTAGGAGAAATAACCTAAATTTATAGTAAAATAAAAGTAACATTGCGCCACAGGACCAAGTCTTTGACTAACAGAAAAATCTTTCAAACTTCAAGTGTCTCATGACACAAGAGGAGTCATTTAGCTTGGACATAAATGACTTGGACATTTCATTTCCATGTCTCTCTACTTTGTATTCATGATCGGTTCTCACCAACTTCGAAACATGCTATTATAAAGCAGGAAAATGTCACATTCCACATTTCAACAAGAATTTTCCAATGAATACTGATTCAATTTAGATAGATCTGCTCCGACAATGAAAGACTTATCTTGCTCTCAAACCCTATTCATTTTTACATTCTGTCCTGTTGGAAATGAATAGTGCTCTGTTTTAAATTCACTTTCCACTTGGTGCCATCAAAATTCTACAAACCACTGTTCAAAACACTTTCTTTCTCCAGGCAATATGGATAATGAACAGAAAATGCAGAGAGCCTTTTAAAGTATGAGCAAGGAAAAATAACCTATGTGAAATTTAATTATTTGTTCCTTTTTTTCCGCTGGCAAACATATTTTCAGCAAATTGGGGATAAAATTATTTTTGCTCTTGTCAGGGTTCTGTCAATTTGGTCTAGTTTATTCTTGGAGCACTGACACTGCCATGTGCTCATACCTATTGTCTTGACCCCGCCCATCTTGTTACCTTATTATTGCTTCAGTTGCTCCACCTGTTCTTCCTTGTTACCTGCCTTATTTGCTGTCCTATTTATTTTCCTTGTGTTGGCAGTCCTGTTCCAGTTCGTTGTCTTATGTTACCAATTGTGTGTCTTGCCTGCTCCTGGTTTGCCTTGTCCTGCCTAGCCAGTCAAGCTACAAGTTGTGTTTTTCCACCAAGGGGTAGTTTTTGTTGCTTTTTTATTTTATTAAATAAAAGCCAGAGACTTCCTGAAATTGAGTCCTCACTTCATTCCCTTCACCCACAACCTGACAGAATGAACTGGACAAATGAGGAGTCATCGGAAGAAGGGTGTGCATCATCCACCAGATTCCACTCTCTCCAGCCCCCTCTATGATCGCATTCTTAATTTCACCCCTTGCTGGTCCAGAGACTATTCTAGAGTCCATCCAAAGCCCTGGTAACACTCCACCATGACTCCTGTGCACGCCCTGAAGTCTAGCTAAACCCTTGCCCACTACACTGGCAAAGCATCCCATCAGACTGTCACTTTTATGATGTTTCCAATCCTCACTCTGGTCCCTGTCATGCCCAAGTCTGGCCAGTCTGCTTTCCCTGCCCTGTTGACCGTATCCAAGAATCCTGCCCTGCTGATTGTGCCCAAGTATTATGCCCTGCCAGGTCTTCCAAAGTTGTTTGCTGTATCTGGCCCGCCCTTGTGGCCTGAACCACCCTGGTCCTCAGCCAAAACTCCAGACATGCCGGAGCATCCTTCATACATCCCTCCAGCTACCCTCTGTTCTTCTGATAGGACTCAAGACCTGCCTAAGCCTCTCTGGTTTTCCTCTAGGATTCCAGACCCGTCTGATCCTCCCTGGCTCAACCCTCCCCATTCAATTGGGTGGCCTCTGAACTTTGTAAAGACTTTGTGGACTGTCCTGCCGGCACTGGCTTGGCTTTCCTACCACCCATCCACTATTGTCATGTGAACTGGTCTTGTGTTCCTCAATGGGGATGGCAGGAGGCATCCCACTGGGCTGGGGTAGTGTCAGGGTTCCATCAATTTGGTCAAGTTTATTCTTGGTTTTCGTAACAGAGGACTGACACTGCTTTCTGTTCATGGCTATTGTCTTGACCCCGCCCATCTTGAAACCTTATTATTGCTCCAGTGGCTCCACCTGTTCTCCTTGATACCTGCCATATTTGCTGTCCTATTTATTTCCCTTTTGTTTGCAGTCCTGTTCCAGTTCTTGTCTTGTTACTAATTGTGTGTCTTGCCAGCTCCTGTTTTGCCTTGTCCTGCCTAGCCAGTCAAGCTACAAGTTGTGTTTTTCCCCCACGGGGTAGTTTTCGTTGCTTGCTTGTTTTATTTTATTACATAAAAGCCAGAGAATTCCTGCAATTGAGTCCTCGCCTCAAAACCCTTCACCCACAACCCTGACAGCTCCACATCTGAATAATTCATTCACATTCTGAGTTTTAATCTGTCAATAATTCTGGCAAAACAATCATTAGAATCGTCAATCATTAAAATTGTAACAGCATCAATATTGTAAGTCTGCTTTCATAATGAAGTCACAATTATACCGTAGAAATAAATTTTATGCAAGGATTATAATTTGTATTAGAGTCAGGATACTCAAGATACAAAGAAACCATTAACTAAACATGTTTTTCCACACTATTTGCTGAATTCTGAGCAGTATTTCAAGCATAAGAAAGCAAAGCCCTAGCCGGCAATCATATTACAGCACCGTTCATTTATAAAGGCTCTGGATTTTACTTTATATTTAGAAACACAGAAGTGCTTCACCGATTAAAATACAAAAAGTCTATGCCTGCCTTTCAACCAGATAATGTGTAGATGTGAAAACCAGCTCTGTCCATTGATATCGATGCTTCACTGATACCTCCTGAGCAGAATAAATGAATAGATCAATTAGCCCAACATTATGACTGTCTGCTGCTTTATGTGACTACTGTAATTATGTCTGTAGTGGCATAATGTTCCTTTGCATGACACATTGTGCTAGTTGTGAATGAGTTCAATGTTCTTGTCTGTTAATACATAATTACTTTATATAAAGATTTTGATTATCTAATTATTTTTACAATTTGTTTATTTTTATTTCATCATCTAAATTTCTTCTTTAATTCAGACATGCTGACACTCTTAAAAAAAGTGCTTCAAAAAAGTTCTTTGATTCAATAGAAGAACTTTTTAGTTCAATAAGGAACCTTTAAAATTGGAAGAACCTTTCTGTTTCACAAAAGGTTCTTTGTGGAGAAGAACGGTTCTTTAAGATACAGTAAAAAAGGGATGGTTCTTTGAGGATCCGAAAATGGTTATTCTATGGCATTGCTGTGAAAAATTTTTGCTTTGTTTTTAAGAGTGTAGTAAACCTACAGAATGAGATTCATTAACTCACAGATGTATTAATCCTCTTTTAATCTCCTATCGCACATTCAAAGGAAACGGTCTCCTGATGCACAGCTTTTGTTTCCTTGTCTATGTTTTCTGTGTTGTCAAATTATCCCTGTGAATGACAGTCCCAAAGAAACCATGATTATGATGGTGGAGATAATAACACATTCATTCACGTTCCCACACGCCACCTCACATCAGTTTAGAATTTTAGTAGAATAACAAAGCTTGAGAGTTTAGGTTTCCTTAGTTATGACAAACTTATATAATCACGTATTAGGTACAGTAGACCAAGTGGTTTTTTTTGTAATTCAACGTCAATATCAGACTGAGAAGATAAAAAGTGTCTATTTGTAATTTTATATTATCTTAAAGGGATAGACAGATCTCATCTCCCATTTACTGCCATACACTCTCGGAAAAAAAGGTACACAAGGGTACAAAAAATGTTCCTTGAAGAACAGTTTTGTACCTCTTCAATAAATGTACCCTTAATGGTACAAGTAAGACCTGTGATGATACTGTTTGGTACCTTTCAAGGTACAATTGATATTAAGGTACATATTTGTTCTCACATCAAGGGTACAGTAACCTTTATTGATATATAACTCATTTTTATTACACATGCAAATAGCATATGAAATAGAAATTTTGTCTAAATTAAATCATGAGTAATCCCCTCATAAAAATATGATAATACATTTGGTTTTACTCAATTGACTTTAAAATTCTTCATAATATCAGTTTGAATACAGAATATTGACACGATTATTTATTGAGTATTTAGGATTTATTTTGATACATAAAAAATATCTCTGACTGTTTTAAATAAATGTTTTTATAATATATGAGAATATAAATTCGCATTTATCCACAATTAGTATCTCACGCATTATTGGTTGCTATGTTAATTATTAGGCATAGCAACAACGAGCCGATTGGCCGAAGTTAACTGCCACACAGTGTTCTAGAATTTTCAGTCAGAGCGGAGAGCGGGAAGCAGGTTGCGTGCCAGTGTTTCTTGGTGAGGCTTTTATTAGTTCAAAATAACAGAGTTTGGATTTGGATTAGTATTATCAAACTATAATTCGAGAAATTTTGAAGATGTGTTTTTAGTTTTAGGGTTATATTTAGTTCTCAAGTCTAAATGTCAGTCACCCGGTTAAATTCGGGCATTCACGAAACGTTAGGCCTACTTATACCCAATGCTGTTATATATTCTTTACACCTTTTAATAATTCCTGGACATTTAATAACTTTAAAATTAGGTTATCGCGGGTGCATACACCGTAGAGTATTGAATTTAACCATTACTTTCGCTAATTTTTGGGATTGCAAGTGATACGAGATTGGCCGAAGTCTGCCGCCATTACGGAATATTCCGCCAACCTCAAGCATCTCCGGCATGGCTTTGGCGTCTTTGTCATCAGAGGAACTTCTGTCAAAATTAACAGAGGCTAGGCTTGAATTGTCAGAAGAAGAGAAGAGCAAATTCAAAGGTGAGCTTGATAGTTTATGTTAACGTTAGGTAGCTGCACGTTTTAAGTACGGCAACACACACTGTTGATTGAGTAGTTTTACATGAACGTTTTCCAGCCCGGCTATATTGTATTTACATGTAGCAGCAATGCGATCTGTCAGTCATACTTTTCCTCTTCCTGTACTGGATATTTTTTCTGCGATTAAATGACAATAAAAATGTTGGCTAACTAGCATCTTCTTGTAGACTAACATGTATTCGACCATTAGACCTTACAGGACCAGTACAAGAAGACCCAACCAGATGCTGCAATAGTGGATGAAAAAATGAAACAAACATTTGCTTGGAGGAGGAGGGAAATAGTGAATGGCACTCCTGTTGCTGATATTTTTCAAAAATATCCCTTCCTCAGGACTCCTTCAGTTGTAAGTATAACTTGCCTAAACTGTTTCACATCTGTATGAGTTATGGTTGTTTTCAGACCTGTAGTTAATTTACATCGTTTCGAAAAGGGGACACTTATTTCAGTGTTGTCATTCTTCTGGGTTCAACTAACTTTCACAAGGCAACGGTGCAAAGAATACCAAAATGTGTTTATGTATATCACATGTGAGTAAAACTGTCCTCTTATTGGTCAGAGTTGATCTTTTTTTCAGTATGTTCCTATACACTATTAATCAAGATAGATTGTCAAATTTGGGCTTATGATGAATTTATTTGTACATTAGCTCTCATAATGCAAAGCTATGCGTTTGCTCTCAACAACAGCAAAGACAAACACACAAACAGAATTAAATATTTGTTATCTGCATTTTAGCTATTTCAGGAATTGGGCCGAATGCATGACGTATCTGATTTAACCCGGCGCTTCCAGGTCTCCTTCAGCAAAATTGTGCACAGTGTGTTGAGGTTAGCTAAGGGGAAATCTTCTATAGAAGCACAGTACATGGATGCCAGAGGAGAGGCTGTAGCAGAGAATATTTGTGGTATGCATGATTTCGGTGTAGGCTTTGCTTGTTTTAAAATTTCTATTTTCGTACTGTTCAACATTAGACCTATTAAATTTATTTTTAGATATGGATTTCCGTGCTGCTCTGGTTTTACTTCCAGTGATATTCAGGGAGAAAGTGGACAATTATGTCACCATTGGAGTTGTACAGGTATTGCGTGTTTCCTATGCATTCACAAAAAATGTACTCTATCCCCTCTCACACTGTAAAATCTGTAAATTTATGAAAGATTGCAAGAATTACTTAACTGGTAATTACGATAATGTGCTGTTCACACATGCGACGGGGTTCCATCTCTTTACTGGTTAGATGCCATTCACACATCCTTACTAAAATACCAGCTAACTCAGTGGCGGTTTCCCAGACACGGATTTGTTTAAATCAGAAGTTTAATTATGAAATTTAAGTGATTTTAACAAACACGTCACACTAAAAACATTACTTGAGTGCCTTTTGAGACAACACAATGGTACTGGTGTATTTTATGATATGTCTGTGCAAGTTGTTATCAGTTTGAACAGCTCTAAGACTTTTTTTAGTCTAGGACTAGTCTTAATCCCTGTCAGGGAAACCAGCCCTTTAAGTCAACTTAATTATTATTTTGACTCTTTTATAGTCGTTTGGGAAATAATTTTTCGCCGGACTTTTCTAAAACTGATTTTCTTCTTTTTGTTCAGGATGAACCAGCTACTCCATATCTCACTGTACAGATTTTGGGAACATCTGACTGGAAACAGGTCTTCAGTGAGAAGAGAATCTTCAGCACTGTGAAAATGGAGGGATCTGAAATTTGCCAAGCAGTTGGAGTCGAGGATGGAGTTCTTTCAGATTTTTGTGCGTATTTTGTCTTCAACCTTGTTGAACTGTTGCTTCCACATTTGTTTGATTCTAATTTTCATGCATTTCATGTTTCATATGACAAGGACTGGTGTTGTTTGATGCCAGGAGATGAACTGGACTACCAGGCACTTGACCTCTATATGGTTGATGTTTTTTATGTAGGAGCCAGATATGTGTAGTCACTGTACTGGTTTTTGTAGAATTGTTCCAGTGTTTTTGCATTATTGCATTTTTTTGTGTTGGGAATAATTTATTCTTTATAATTGTAATGTTAATGGTATTGTTCAGGCAAAAATGAAAATTCTGTAATTCAATCACCCTCAAGTAGTTCCAAACCTGTATACATTTACAGTATTTTTTTCTGCTGTACTTCTAGAAAGATATTTGGAAGAATGTCAGTAACCAAACAGATGTCGCCCAGCATTTACTGATGCAGTCAATGGTGGTCGAGACCCGTTTGGTTACCAACATTCTTCAAAATATCTTCCTTTGAGTACAACAGAACAAATACATTTATACAGGTTTGGATCAACTTGAGGGTGAGTGCATGATGACAGAATTTTCATTTTTACCTGAACCATACCTTTAATGACTGCTATTGCATGAAAAGTGATAAAAATATGAATATGTTCAATTGTATTGCATACAGTTTTTGACCATTATTATATTGTTGGTTAAAAATTGTATCTTAACATATTACATTTTAGTCAAATGGTTTGCACCAAAGAGACATGTTTTTAAAAGAAGCAATGCTCCTTTTTTCTACATTTGATTGTAAAGAGGAAAGTTGATGTTTATAATTTTTGTACTCTATGCCTGAACGTTGTTGGTTTAAACACCTATGTATTTGATGGCATCAATTTACATTAAATTCTATTAAAATGATGCTTTCTCAATTTGTTGCTTAACGTGTTTTATTCAAATGATAAATTACCTGTAATAGTGCTTAAAGGAACACATTTGCCATAGTTAAGGTACAAACATGCTTGTCACTGGGGTGGTACCTTCAAGGCCAAGATTTGTACCCTTGTTGCAGGTACAATATTGTACCAGCAAGGTTTAAAAAACAAAAGGTACATTTTGGTTACACACGGTACAAATCATGTCCTTTAAGGTACATACTGGAATGGTACAAATTTGTTTCCCTGTTATAAGGTACAAATTTGTACCAGTTAAAGGTACTGCCCCTGTGACAACGGTTTGTACCTTCTTTGGTACAAAATTGTACCTTTTTTTCCGAGAGTGTAGTAGAGAAAATAAATATTATAGGAGTAAATGAGGGATGAGATATTTTTGGTTACTGACATTCTTCCAAATATCTTTCTTTGTGTTTAGCAGAACATAGAAATTTACACAGATTTGGAACAACTTGACGGTGAGTAAATTATGACAGAATTTGAACTATGCCTTTAAAAATAAAGGGGCTAAAAATCTTTGCAGTTATGCCACATATGGAAAACCATTTTTGGAACACCAAAGAACATTTCAAATAAAGGTTTTCAGAACAATTTCTTTCTTACCATTTTATTAGCTAGAACCTTGGCAAATAAAGGCTTTGTTGATGTTAAAGGTTCTGGAACCATACACTTGAGACACCAGACTCACTCTTTTAAAAACCTCTAGTGAATGTTTAAAGTTTTATTTCTAAAAAATTGTAATAATGTGAAACACAATATAAATGTCAATGTCATTTTCCTCTAAAAAGAAACAAAAACTCCAATAAAATTGTGCATGACTCATGCATAATATTCAAAGTTAGATTGTACATTCAATTGTGTTCAATATTTATTCTAAAACCGGTTTGAAATGTAAGTAGTGATTTGTTCAATCTTGCTTAACTTAGCGAAAGGATAATAAAAGCAGAGTGTTAATGTTTAAATATCTAAATGTGTCTTTTTCTCTCTGCTTCAGTTCACATTTTTGTGCAATGCATCAAAAAACTAAAGAATCCTTGTCTCATGAATTGTTTATTCAAGGGGTCATATCATAAAGTTCCTTTTATCTTGTAAGATTAACAAGTTTGAAAAAGTAATATTAAATAGCTGAAGATTTCAGTCTAAAAGTGATGATTACAATTGTGATCAACTATGCCCATAATCTATTTTGACCACATTAGTAATGCAAGACCTTCCGTTATGCAGTATTAAGTTCTTCTGAAGCTTGAAGTCATTGCCCCCTGCTCTATGTTCTGCTGTTGGGAATTACAGTGCCATTTTTTCCAGCGTGGCAATCAGCCTGGCTTGACGGATCTGGCTGTTACCACCGGAAGGCTGTGAGGAGCAGCTTGCCACTCAACGCAGTCTGTGTCAGGAACAAAATGTTTCTTCATCTCTCTACGTGTCCATCAGCTCTGTCTCTGAAGTATGCTGCTGGATAGAAGCAAACAATAAAATTGAGATTTTCAAGTAATTGTATCTTTCTATGAGCTTACACATTAGGGATTGAAGAGACAATATCGCTGTAGCGAATTCTCAGCTGAAGTATCAGTAGATTTATATTACAGTATGAAAATATGTTTTTAATATCTTAGAATGAGCGATTTCTATCTACATACACCGCAGGTCCCCTTAGATGGAATTGGCCATGTTGTTTCTACAATAGCCTTTAACGGACAAACTGCTCTAAAGCATGTTCCGTAAATAAGTTATCTACCTCTGTAAAGAGGCGAAAACGTGCCAACATCTTAGTCCTGTGTCACCCACCATAGTGCTTCAGAAGGGAAGGGAGAGGGGTGGAGTAACCACCACCACCGCTAAATTTCATTCACTTAACCTTTAAAGGTACAGTCCAAAGTTGCCCTCTGTCTCCTCATTCACTACACTCTGCATAAAAATGGAAACACATGACTTCATTTTGAAGATTCAATGATGACCTGGAGAAGGTACATAAGCAGGTAAGATGATTCTTTAGGTCAAGACATATAGAGGTCAGCACCTCCTCTAAATTAAAAGTGTCTGATGGGCTTTCAAAGTAGATAGGGGATGTGTGTCATGATTCTGCCGCATCATGTCATGTTTCTCTTGGTTTAGTGGCAGGATCATGACAGAACCTCATGTTTAATGTGGAGAGAGACAATTATTGTTCTTATGGCCTTCCATACTCTCTCTCCGGTCTCGTCTTTGTTCCCATCCTCTCGTTACCCTCGTTATTGATTAATGCCCTACACCTGTTCCCCTCTTGATTTGGTCCCTTATTTAATGCCCTTGTGTCTTCTGTCTTGTGCTGGTTCATTGTGGTTGTGTGGTGAGTTCCTGTGTTGTGTTAGTTTAGTTATTTGTAGTTTATGTCAAGAGTTTATTTAAGTGTAGTTAGTTTTAGTCCTGTGTTGTCGTGTTATTATATTGTCGTGTTATTATATTGTCGTGTTATTATATTGTCGTGTTATTATATTGTCGTGTTATTATATTGTCGTGTTATTATATTGTCGTGTTATTATATTGTCGTGTTATTATATTGTCGTGTTATTATATTGTCGTGTTATTATATTGTCGTGTTATTATATTGTCATGTTATTATATTGTCATGTTATTATATTGTCATGTTTTGTTATGTTACCATGTGGGTCTTTGTTTTATAATTTATTAAATATATGTTAAAACCCCTTACCTGCTGTCTGCACCTGGGTCCTCTGTCCGTGTCTCGCCACACGAGAATCATGAAATTGTAAACTGTCTCTTATGTAGACCGTCTATTAGAGAGGAACCTCTTCTCACACTGACACAGACCGATAAGTGGGAGATGAACAACGTCACTTGATTTAAAATACCAGGTCAAAAAGTGAGAAGTACTGTACATAAATGTCTGCGATTTCAAATTGTGATCTTTTGAGCTCTCTGTATGGAGACATGTATTCATTTTTGAAAGGTCCATATTTTGGTACAAGTACTTTTTCATAGGAAAGTGGCATTGATTGCCAGACTGACCTCCACTTAGCCTAGCTTTTTATTTCATATCCACAGTTTATAATGTGCAAAACACTGGACAACAAAGCACATATTCCCTAGGGTTGATCATGTGTGTGCTTTGACCTCCCGTCAGTGTGACAGTGGGCTGCTCTTTGGTTGACCTCACAATGCCAGTACAAGGGGACACTGTGAACTACTCCTCTCTGGAGACTGTGGGTCAACGTACATGACTGCATTCCTCTGTCAATAAAACAGGTGCATTAGTGGAATCCGGAAGCCTGGAATGTTCTTGCAGTTATTTTGAACAAAATATTACTGTATGCATTGTAAGGTTAAAATGTAAGATATTGTTTTATTGTATGTTAAATTGTGTTTTAATAGAAGAGGTAGGTTTGAAAACTTGGCAAAACTTACATAAAATAAGTAAGCTTTTTATTGTTATTAAATATTATTCTATGTGCTGTACTCCGCTGTCGCAATGCGCATGACTCAAGGACCACACAAACTGCATTGAATCGAAGTTTACAAAGCTCTGAAAATTGAGGCGCAAACTCAAAAGATTGTTGTATTCGTGCAGCCTAGTTACAATTTCAGCAGTGTTCCTGAAGAATCAATGCTATAAATGATTTCTCGTACGGTCCAAGGACAGTGGATTCTGCCAAAGCAACACAAAAATATTTTTGACGTCCATTTTAGAATTTAGCACTTCCAAACATAATTTGGCCTCCTTCCTCACATAAAAATTGGTACAGAAAATGTATCCAAGCTGCTCTTAAAAAATATCCCTATACATTTGGCACTAATAAGTACCTTTGAATTACTTATATGCACTCTTTAGGTGAAAAGGTGTTTTTTCGGAAAGGGTCGTTTCAAACCTGTATGACTTTTTTCTTCTGCAGAACACAAAAGAAGACATTTTGAAGAATGCCGGTAACTATACCTTTAAGAGACAACCTTGAAAAAGTTTGCCATGCTGTAGCAGAAGTTTGGACAAACTTAGCACATATTTACAAAAGGATAACAAGAATGATCTCAACCTTAAGATTGTAAGCAGAAATGAAACTTGAACCACCAGCTAATTTAATGAGACTGGCTCTTCAAAACCAAACAGTGACACTTAGAAAATCCCACACACAAAAACAAGTGAATTAAGTTAATTAACGACAATATTCATGCTCCAAATAAAACAAGCTAGCTAGAACACTTCTGCATCCACTAATAGGGCTTGGAATGTGAAATTACAGTAGTGTCAGGCTTATCAGGGCCAATCATATGAAAGCCACAAGCAGCCTAGATAACTAGCCTCCAGACACACTGTGAATATGCCACTGGGAACCTATGAGCCCTCAGCCTAGTTACACAGGCGACAACAGACTATATGCCTAAGAGAGGTCACCTGTGTACCATACAGGTGAGACAAATAGCAACCTAACAAGGTCCACGAAGACACACCTTCACATACTGTGACACATGGTATATACCCTCAGAGACAAAGAAATTAAGTCAGAGAAGAGAAAATGTGAAAAGAAATAACATTAATGAAACTGGTCAGACTTCTCAGGGGATGCGGTTAACAACGAGCACCTCCAACAAGCGCCCGTGACAAAATGATCCACGTTGATGTGCCCTCTCCAGGAATTGCATTGAACGAACAGCAGGCTGCTGTGATTTCCATAAAACACTCCGCAATGACAAGGACTGTCATCCTTATTATCTTGCAGTACAGAAAACCTTTGTGTCCACCACAGATTAATGATTTCTGCATTTCGTATCAACTGGTCCTTTCTGACAGTGATGAATGTTGTGGCGTGTGTTGGGGTCCAGACAGTCTTTGCTACAGCTTGGTAATTTGTTCTTCTCGTCACACACTTTGACTGGAGCAGAAATCGATGAATGACGCAACGCTTCCCTAAATCATGTCCTTATATTAGTGACAGTACACGTCGGGAGAAAACTGGCATTACTTTGGACTTTCCCTTTAGATATTTTGGTGAACAGGAAAGCTTTTTGAAACCAATCCGTTTCTGTCAGCATTAAATTATATCTGCAGTTTCGAACCCTTTGAGAGCAAAGGCTGGAGAGGGAACCTCCATTAGAGTCATCTAGCATTACAATAAGTTCTTGTGTATTAGAGTCAATTCAATTTCATTCTTAAGTAGAAGTTAAGTGAGATCTTATGTCACACTATTATGAATTATTAAAAAATATCCATATTCTTTAACACAAAGATTGATAAAGGGATAGTTCATCCAAAAATGATAAATCTGTCATCATTTACTCACCCTCTTGTTTCAAACCTGTGAACAGTTCTTTGGTCCAATGAACACAGAGAAAGATATTTGGAAGAATGTTAGCAATTTTCAGTTTAGAAAATGTATATTTTTGGTTGAACTACCCCTTTAACAATCAATAAAAATAGATACATGTAGCTCAGTGGTATGCATTGTGTCAACAACGCAAGGTCGTGGGTTCGATCCCAGGGGATTGCATATACCTATGTAAAATGTATAGGGTAATGCAATGTAAGTCGCTTTGGATAAAAGCGTCTGCTAAATGTAAAATGTAAGTGTACATTTTTACTTCATCAACTCTAGGTGTGAACAAACCACTAGTTCTGATATTTTCTTGTCTTTCTTGCATTTTCTTGTTATGCAGACTTTCCTACATGATTTTGGTATCTTTGTGAAGATACCGCTTGATCATACAGTCTTAAAAAAGGTTGTTTTTTGGCTGTAGAAATCATGTTATTAGCATTAAGTCATTAAATGAATAATTATAGCAAAGCCCTGCTGAGTTAGTATCCTGGGACAAAATGTGCACTCTTGTGTTGATAAAAATGAAATATCACTTATTTGTCTGCAAGAACAAAACCCTTGAGGCAAATCGATAAAAAGCAGGAGAATTTCATTAACTAAAGAGCTCTCAAAGTGACTTGTCTGGAAAATAAAGATATATGAAGCTTTACGACACCATCAGTTTGCTATCAGCATGAGGTCCAACACGACTGTTTGGCTCTGACGTAACATTTTGCTGTCTGATGCCCGCTATGGGGCATTTCTTTCATCTGATCTAAGCTTTGATATTCTTTAAAGGAAAGGTGCACCCTAAAATGTATTTCGGATCACTGACAACAAAATAAACAAATTGATATGAATCTACATTATAATTGCTCTTTTTGAAATTTTCTTTAAACTGCATTCTGTAACTTTTTGGTTAACTTTTTACGCAGCACGACAGCCCACTGGACCACCGCCACCGACAAGTATGGTATAGTTAGTATGGTAACCTGTACTACTGTAGACTGTTGTTAACCACAGGTCATTTGTTTGACATATTTTAATTTAGCTAGATTTACTCACTTCATGTATGTCCTCTAAATGAAGTATTTCAACCGAGTTAACAGGTAATAATACTTGTTTCAAACATGTTGAACTTTTTTCAGGACCCCTCAGCTACACCCTTAATAAGAACTATTCCTCAAACACCACAAAACTTGTCCAGAAAAGAAGCATAAAAAGAAACTTCAGCTGTGAGTATTAGGGCGTATCATCTAAATCTAAAGCTTGTATAAACATTTCTTTAATTCCTGTTCATCTCCCGAAAATCAAAGCACTTGCCCTGTGAGCCTTCCAAGTAAATTAACATAATGAGCCACCAAGGGTAGAGCTACCTGGATTACCTTATCAATTTGCAACCCTGGCTTCAACTGTGAGTCAATTTGAAAAAGCACCCAATTAACTTATATTAAAAAGTCAACATAATTATGTTGATGAGAAGTCCCTTTCGTTTTGAGGGAGGACATATCTGAACCAGACAGGAGTTTTTTACTCAGAATACTTATGAACTGATTACACCTGGTAATAGCATGTACTTCTGATAGTCAGTAATATCCTTAAGACAAATCTTTACCCTGCTGTATTTCCTTATCACATTTTGTCACGAATCCACTTCTTTCACTTTATTACCTCTTTATTTCTACTGTCAAACAAATCTAATTCCTGAGGTTGAAATGGTATTATTTCAGTCATTACAGAGTGTAAATTTAATATCCCTTATTCTTATTTTGGTTTCTTTCCTGTGTGATTCCAAAAGTTCAGCGTTATATATCCCTTTCAAATTAACTTTGTAAAAATGGTTAACCGCTTTCAGGAACAAGCCTACATGTGGCAGTTATTTGATCAGATTAGAGATTTTGCTCTCTTAGCCAAAAGTCTCACAACAACATAAAACACAACTGGCTACAACTTTAAACGTCATAAGGGTTGAGTGTGTGTGTGTGTGTGTGTCAGTGAGAGAGAGAGAGAGAGAGAGAGAGAGAGAGAGAGAGAGAGAGAGAGAGAGAGAGACAGAGAGAGAGAGAGAGATACGCCACTAGGGGCACTGTTTTCTCAAAATATCTCATTCTGTAAAGGGGAACATTTAAAACCCATGATAATCATAGTTTCTGACAAAATGTATGCAGTTGTTTTTATTGCAATGACGTTTTTGGTGACTTCGTATTAGCCACCACTACCTTATAACAAACAAACAACCAACCAACCAACTAACTAAAGCTAACTAGTACACGTTTAATATACATTAAAATGCATTAATTTTCATCACATGTTATGTTCATAATAATTGTTATAAGAATACACTGCGGAATAGCATTTTATTATGACGACCATACGTCGGTTTGCGTAATGGTCTGTTTGTGATCAACAGGGTGTTATCCAGAAAGCAAATCACAGCGATCGCTACGCTTACGTAGACGCACAGACCCCACTCAACTACGTTAAGACTTACGGTAAATGATTGGGACGTTAAAATGATTTTTGAATGAGCGTTTGTTCCCGCCCTTTCCCCGCATATCATTAAACTCAGCCCCCCGTTTCTCTAGGTGAAGCTCAACTCACTCACGAGCTTCAGAATGAAGCAGGTGTCCAACATGGCGAACACGAGCAACGGATCTCTCGCTTCTCTCCTCCTTTTATTCACCATTTCAGCAGCTATCACTACAGGTAGGGATGATGCTTTTGGATTAAAAAAGCCCTTTGCCAGCGCGACGGACGTTCCCCGCGACCGGAGATTTTTCCTCAGTGTGGCGTTTGGATCGAAAGTGATAGTTTAAAGTGCCGGTGGGTTGCAAAGTTAGATAACGTGAAGCGCGGTCGCATTCGGGGTTTATGCGGATTTTCACCTCATCGCTTCTCCGTTAACTTTGACGCGACAAACTCTGCAGATGTTTGTCAGTTGTTATTTTGGCTGCAGCTCTCGCTGCGCGTGCATGCGGGATGAGCGAGGAAGAGTCACGCAGTAAACTGGACTGTTACTCCCGCTGTCACCCGCTAATGTGACCCTACCGAAACTAGATTACTCGAAAGATGTAACCACAAAACAACGGATGGCTCTCATGACGATATTAGCAGCCTTCTGGGAAAAAGAGCACAGACCTTTTTATTTAACCCTGAGCTTATACGGTCTCCGATGGGTTGTTTTGTCATGTATTGTATTAAAATGTTGTTTTTTTCTAACGCGTGTGAACAAAATGTATTTAACTGTTAATAAAACGCCGTCTTTTGTAAGCCATGGCACTCGCGATGAGTTTGCAAGTCATTCTAAATGGTCTGTAAAACAGCATTTTCAATAGCACGGAGGGGGGCGAGCATCTGTAGACTCGGGCTTCATTCATTGCGCCTTGAATAAATGTACAAAAGAAAGTTTTGCAATGGTGTCTAACGCTGATTTATTTGATGTCGTGGGTTCGGGTCGCGTATTGGTTTCGCGTCAAGTCCGAGTAACGTAGCGCAGTCGCTGGGAAACTGTATTTGGCGGTGTCCGCGCACTCTTCGTTCAATTCCTACTTCAGGATGTGAAAAATAACACCGACACTGCTTACGATGTAAACTGAGGAACCGTGAAAGCGACTGTTTCGGCCAAGGCGAAACATAAATCCATTACTTTTCGAAATGAAGCGGTTGGGAAAATAACGTTTGGGAATATTGTTGCTTGTGTTTGAGAGGATATCGAGTGTCAATGGAAGATTTCCTCTAGTTTATTAACTATTATATTTCATCTCCTCTTTCATTGTGTTACCATTATATTTTCTAACCTACCACAGGCAGTCGTGTGTAACCGAGTCAACAAGTGCATGAGTTTATTTCCACTTATTTCTACAGCAGTCGTATATTTAGCACTGTGTGGTGGGCTTGAAGCGCATTGTGTGTTGCCTGTGGAAGTCATATGGAAATGCGCGTCTTGTCTTCAGAGATGCTCGGAAGCGCTGTTATATTTACATCCCGTTTACAATGCAGCTGCATCCGCTCCTTGCTTATAACGGGAGCTTTGTAGTTTTGTCGCGTTGCGTCGATTGCAAAGGGATCATCCTGTTTCTTTTACTCGTTTGCGGCAACGACACTTTCAAGGTGTTAGACTAGAGCATCTACAACCACTGGTCTTTCACTTGTCAAAGGTAGCGATTGGAAACATGTCAATACAAAACAAGGGAATTTCCATGAAAGCACACCGTGAAAAAAAAGACAGCTACGTTTTATTTGTTTTTGGCAGTAAACCTTTATAATAATGTTGTAATCGTCATTTTGTAAAAAGGTTCACATAAATATATTTTTTAATGTCTAAGTCTAGTGGGCCACACTTGCTGTGTAATGCAAGATATGCTGCAAATATGGCTTGTGGTTAGTCAGTCATTAATAAAAAGTCTGGTCTTTGATTAATATTTTAACATGAGGTAGTCCGAAATAACCTGAGGTATATATGCGTAGGCATCATTTACACTCCTTCCAAGCTTGTGGTTAAATCTGTATGCATTTGCCTTTACTACCCCCTCTGGCTCTTTCAGTGCTTAGTCTCTGTTGTGCCCATTGTGTTGAGGCTTTAAGCATTGTTTAATTGTTCTCTGGCGCTTCCTCACAATTTCTGTGATTGCGGAGGAGAGTGGCTTATGGCTAATAGCTCCACTTTGACTATAGTTTCATATTTCAGGGATTCCCTCAGTTTCCATTAGCCGGAGAGGATGCTTTCAAATCAGATAAACATTTAGTATACAGCATATAGGAGAACAAATCATTTGTGTTGGCCCTGCAGCAAATAAGTTTATATGAAAATGGAAAAAAGGAAAAGCACCAGCTTAACCAGGTTGCTGTTATTAGACATTTCTTCCCCTTTGAAGTGTGTATTATTTGTTTTGCTCCACTTGGCTGTCAGACTAATACCTTACAGAGTGAAAATGAAAATGGCTGGGGGAGAAGCTAATCCACATAAGAATATTTTGAGGATTACGGCTGGAGTCTGCCATGCCCGCCTTGCTATTGATTGGTTACTTTGCTCTGTAAAATGACAGCACGAGGAAAGACAAGAGCTCTTTTAATTCTGTCAGTTCAGGCTGTTGCTTGACAGATTAATGACGTTATCGCTAATGTTTGCGTATACACATTCACAATATGCACACACATTATGTATATATACATTGATATAAATGATTTATGTTTGTCTGTGAATGACAGACATTCAAATCATTGAGTTTATATTAGACACCATTTTCCTCAATTGCCTTTATGGCATTGCTCTCTCATTTGTTAAATTCATGCAGAATTCAAGGCGGGACTTCATTAGAAAAACAGGAAAGGAATCTATTGACAATGAGTTTGGTAGTGGGATGTTTGAGATTAGAGAATTCCTTCAGTTTGTGGTCATTTAGCAAAGGTCAGTTCATGTGAATTCTCTTTTAATGACACTTTATGACTTGGATACAAGGACAATGATTGATGAGTCAATACAAGTTATGGCGGCTAGATGATCAATGAACTCTTTGACAAAAACAAAAGCTCATTTTCATACTCGCTGTGAACATGGCTCATGGACTAAAAGGATTTATTTATTGCAGCAAATAAAGGCAGTTATGTGTCCATTAAAATTCTCTTGTTTGAACACAATGGAGGCCCCAATGGCAAAGTACATGCTGACCAGCATATGAGTTGTTTGATCCTAATTTCTTGTAAATTGCTCTCTATTTGTGGGAGAAAAAGTCCAACCAGGACACTTTATTCTATAGGAGCCAAACTGGTATGGCTGTTCGCTGAATCTTCAAGAGTTATTGTCATGCATTCACAGCATCACAGATCACCCACAGATCACTACACTGTATTTAGTAGTTCTCGCTTTAATTTTTGGGTAAAACAATCAAGTCAGGTTAGGTCAGCTGTTACAGTAAACATAATTTATAGCCTAATACAACCAGTCATTATGTGGGTGCACCTTGAAGTTTGGTAGAAAATTTGATTTTTTTGTTTCAAGTTTAGTGTTTGAGAACCTGTTTTGCAGACAGTTTGACAAAGAAATGGATCGGTGCACCATCACAACCTCCCACTTCCATCCCATGCTGGAGAGGAGCTGATGATGGAGCAGTTACCATACATCATAGTGCAGCTCACGCTGAGCGAGTTCTCATTAAACCGAGATTACAGCCATTAGCATTACCTTTAAGAAACCATCACCCACTCAGAAGTCTAATGTATAGGTTAATCGGTCCACTTTTCTCAAAACATATCTACTCCCCATCTAGAGAGGAATGCTTTGTATGTTATCATAATAAAGCAGGTCCCATGGGAGGCATAACCATTTATCTTATGTCTGTACAAATGAAGATTTAGTGTTCTCTGATAATCACCAAGGCTTTTCTGTGCAGTACACTGACAGATAAAAGAAGATAACTCTTTGGATCAGAAATCACTGGAAAGTCAAATGCTTAGTTTTTTCAGTTCATAAATTGGAAATCCCAAGATGCTGGATTACATAGTGTATCTGGTCCATCCAGCACAAATTGAACTTGTTGGAGCCATTGAAGATGTTAAATGACTTGGAAGTTGTTGGTATTTTTTGGATAACAATTCGTTCTTTGATAGTTCTCTTTGTTCACAGCTTGTATTGTTCAGAGCTTTTGTGGTGTAGTGCCACAGCATGCAGACAAAAAAGATAAATGTGCACGCAATCTTTTGGAGTTTCAGTCCATTCATTACAGCCAATTCACAAGTGCTCGGTGAGCCTATTTTTTGCGTTTGTCATTTTATTGTGTTCTGATGTTCAGCCATTGGGTACATTACAATTTGTATTTCACTCCTCCTGTTTTATCTCGTCATTCAAGATTGCCTGGGCTTTATATCAGCATGGCACATGAGTGACACCTATCTTTTTGTCCGCTTCTCAATTCCTAAGTGTTTATTAAAACTATTTCATCGGGTCACACTTTAAAGGGCAGATGTGAAAGACGCTGTGCACGGGCGTTGTTTGTTTTACAACGAAAAGATGTAGCAATTTGTACTGGCTCCTCAGACCTACTATGTCAATGGGATTCGGTTTTCCTTATAAAACGAAATAGGTCAGCCTGTAATCTCTCAGTGTCTGGTAGAATGCTTTAGGGTAGACCTGCTGGGGGATCTTTAGTGTTCATCTTACAACACTGGAGGAATTTCTTAGTGTTCATAGTGTAATGTCTTAGGTCAACATCAGATTAGAAGTAGCATTTCTATAACCACCACAGATTGTCATCAACATCAAAATCAATTGTTGGTATAGATTTTGATGTCTTTACTAAGAAACATGCCAAACTAAAGGGAAATCTCTTTGGGTAGGAATAGATTTTTGTTATGCAGTGGTTTTATCCATTTGGCGAGTAGTAATGTAGATCTTAAAGGGACAGTTCACTCAAAAATTAAAATTCTGTCAATTACTTGCCCTGGAGTTGTTCCTAATCTGTATAAATGTCTTTGTTCTGATGAACACCGAGAAAGATATTTGGAAGAATGCTTATAGCCAAACAGTTCTTGGGAACCATTGACCCTCGTAGGAAAAATTACAATGGTAGCAGTGTTTCCCACAGGATTTTGAGAGACTGTGGCACTGTCTCACAAAATCACTATACATTTACATTGAAGAGTGGATATATTATGTGATTTTGGCTATATGAACTACTTGTTTGTCTCATGCAGTGCACAACCTTTACTGCCGTTGCTCTTCTCATCAATATGTTGTTATGTGTTATGAGCGCTTTATTTTAAATGCACAACCAGTGACAGTTTTATTGTAGATTGCGTATAGCGCAGACAATTCGGCGCAAATTCAGAAATATGAGAGAATACACTGTTGCTGTTACACAGAACACTACTACTACTACAGCTACAGAAAACTCACCTTAGGGAGGGCAAGAGCTTGCACACAGACTCACATAGAGAAAGGGTGTGTGGGAAACTCTCCTAACCTTTTGTTAAGTCATAATAAACAAGATCAGCTGTCATCTCTGTCAATAACATCTGTGACTTGACGCAATTGGCATGCCATAGTGCTGGGTTCGAAATTGCGACCATTTTAGTTGCATATGATCCCTATTTTTAACCTGTGCTACCTCAAAATATATTGTATTTGGGAGCATTTATGTGAGTGCACATGTTGTTGTGGTGCGACCTGTTTTCATTACTGGACAGAACACGCTAATAACTGCACAAAGTATGTGCGTTAGTGATGCGCGGGTCGTCCCATATCCCGCAGGGCGGGTAAAGAAATTATCACTGTGAGCCGCCATAGTCTTATTAAAGGAGAAGTTTACTTTCAAAATGAATTTTCATGATAATTTACCCACCCCCATGTCATCCAAGATGTTTATGTATTTTGTTTCTTCAGTCGAAAAGAAATTATGGTTTTTGATGAAAACATTCCAGGATGTTTCTCCATATAGTGAATTTCAGTGGACTCCAGATGGTCGAAGGTCAAAATGACAGTTTCAGTGCAGCTTTAAAGGGCTTTAATCGATACCAGACGATGAATAAGGGTCTTATCTAGTGAAACAATATTTTTATTAAAATAAAATAAAAATGTATATTTTTAATAAACAGAAATGCTTGCATTGCTCTGTTCTGCGATGCGCGTTCATGACTTCACAAAATACGTAAATACGTTGAAAAGGTCACGCTTGACGTAGGAAGTACAGAGTAAGTGTTTACAAGTTAAACCTGCAAGTTTTCAACGTTATTACGTGAAGTCATGAACATGATCCTTTTTAGTAATGGGAAACACTGGGTAGTAACACTAAAGCAGAACCGTTTGCTTTCCTAGATCCTTAAACATATCTTCTTTTGTGTTCAACAGAACAAAGAAATCTGCAAATTTTTCTTTCCTACTATGGTAGTCAATGGTGGCATAGAGCTGTTTGGTTACAAGCATTCTTCAAAATCTGTATACATTTCTTTGTTTTGGTAAACGCAAAGGAAGATATTTGGAACAACTTGAGTGTGTGTAAATAAAGAGAAGACCGAACTTTCATTTTTGGGTGAACCATTCCTTTCAAGTCAAGTCAAGTCAGGTCAAATGGTAATCAGTTCTGGGAAGAAACTGTATAGAGTGTTTGCTGAGCCATAGCGTAGAAACGTTTAACATAACTGATCTTTACAAGGCCAACGCTTATCACACATGATCAGTAGACGCAGTCAAGAAATATGCCACTTCACAAGAACAGCAAGCTAGCTAGCTAGAGAGATAGTTGTGTCATACATCATTACTCTTTAAGGTTGTCTTTTGCCTTTACAAAATATCTGCTTATCCTTAGTACTCTGAGCTTGTAATCATGTGTTTTTATGCACTCCCTGAACAGATAGCCAGTAATCTGGTCACTCAGAGCACACTGATGGACTCGCAGTAGGGAATAAGCTGCTTTCAGTCATTTTTGTCAACAGCTGATGTGTCAGCCAGATTTGTCCGTCAGCAAAGACATGTGATTGAGCTCTTTACAAAATAAAGAAGAGAATCAAGGGCTAGCTAGATTGTTTATTTCAGCATAACATTTACAGAGTGTCCTATATTGCAGAAAGGGGCCGTTCAATGCAAGTTATTACTGAGCTTCTTCTTATGAATTTTCTTTATGTGCGTTCTGTGGCCATTTCCCAGCTTTAGAATGAAGTGTCACATTTACTGCTCCAGTGTTTGCTGGCTACAGCTCTGTTTGTTTGTATGCTGCAGTTATTATAAAGGTAGTTATCCCAAATGCCCCCCTTCATTTCACACTGACGCTCGAGCACTGATATGGTGAACTAGACAACCTGCAAATTGGAACGTAAAGATGTTTTGCAGAATGTACTTTGCCAAGACGCTTTGCCAAGACCAATTGTGTTATCTGCAGGTTAGGATTGGTTTTACAGTAGTTTTGATCAGAATACATCAGTAAAGTGGGTCTGCTTATATAAAGTATTTTATTGTGAGTAACGATAGTAGCCAAGTTGCTTTGTGTAATCTTTAGCCTTAATTGCGTGGTTGACTGTTTAATCAACAAGATGTCCTGAAAGAAAATAACTTGTTCACTAATGTCGATCTTAATGCTCAATGCGATTTAGTGGTAGCGATAAGTGTGATGAGCTTGCCTCAGAGTCTTAAAGGCTCATGAAACGGACTAGCAACCCTAAACAAGCTATTCTTTGTGTGTTTATGCCGTGTAGACAAAATCTTTGCAATCTGGATTTGTTAATCCTATTATTTGAGGGGTTCTTCCTTTGTTCCCCTACCGTGCTGACGACAGACTTATTTGGGCTCCAGACATGAGCTGGGTTAAAGAAGCCATCTGGAGATTGCTTTTTTTTTCAGGTCAGACAGAGTTACCTCAGCACAGTAACTAGATGTACGGTGGAGATAGGATGGCTACCCTTTCTAGGTCGAGAAAAGAGGAAATTGTTATAGCATTGCAGGATTATGGATCAGGGCAAGCATGTGAAATTCAAGTCTAGTGAAAATAAAGCAGACGGATGTAGAGGGGAAAAAGATGAAATGGAAGTTTGAAGAGACATGGCGAGTGTGTGGCTTTATTTCCCAGTGGTATTCTGCAGAGGCAGGATTGTTGTCCAGAAAGCAAAAATATGATCTTCATACACACACCATACTTTAATTCCCTGTGGACTCATCTCACAGCTTGAAAATTACAGCGCAGAAGTGACGTGATGTGCTCATTATGGTGTTTGGCAAAGTGAGGCTGTTGAGATGGTGAGAGTGCTTGGCCTTGAGTATATTGCCACGCGTCCCAAACCCCTTTTTCACAACAGTGCTTTTCTCGGATCATCCTGTACGCCAAATGCCAAGCATGTGCACACAGAATATTATTGCAGATCCTTGAGATTCCTCCCACATTTGGTTAGAATTCACCTAAAAAAAAGCTTGTTCAATTGGCAGTTTTGTCTGTGTGCTGAGGGGTAAAGACTGATATGCGGTTAAGATGTTAAATTTTTATTATCTAAGGGATTCCAGTAGCAGTTCTAAAGTACTTTTTCACAGAGAACAGCCTCGTATTTTGCAAACGTGAATGTAATTTTCAATTTCGCTGGATTTTTGACACGGATACCATTTGTGTTCAGGACTCATTGAATCTGGTCTAATAACGGTGGTGAAATGACGTCGTTAGAATATTGAGGAGCTTTAGCGGCAGCGCGGAAAATGCCACGCAGCCACAAGTTCATGATATATATGTCTATTTTCAGTCTCAAAATAGGGCCTCTGCTGTAATATCAGTCACACTAATAGATAATTCATGCTTCGATACCCTCGCCTGCACAACCGCAATCCCGGGAGAGCCGGCACCTAACCTCGCTCGTTCCTTTGAAGTTTGCTCTATCAAACTTCCAGGGCTGTGCTACAATCAGGACCCCATGGAAACACAGAGATTATGGTGCAGCTCGGCTTGTCTTGTGAGAATAATCAGCTGAACCTGTGGGGAGGAAGGCCGGTAATTTTCTTCTAAACACTGCCAATCACAAAGTGCTGTGTGGTCCCCATTTTTCTGTAAACTCGACGCATGCGTGTATATGTGTTGGGATTATTGCGTTAAAAGAGGGTATTTCAAGCTAAATGTCATTAAAAATGTGCCTTTTCTGTTATTCCCACTGCCTAGTCTGTGCTTCAGTTAGGATTGACTGTATCAGTGCCATGTTGTTTGGTGGCATGCACCCGCATCATTCTGTTCCAATTTGGATCTAATTGGTCTAATTAAATCTAATGACTTCCTTTATAATTCCACAGCCCTATTTAAAGACCATGATAGAGTGCTAAGCGCCGGGCACCGTGTAGTCGCTAATGGGAAGTGATAGTGTACTGGATGTCGTGCAGGTGGATACTTTATCTTGACTTCTGTTTTGTTGCGTTTTGTCACACACACGTTTCTTTACGCTGTTTAATTTATGGGCCGCGTCACTGCTTACTTTCAGCAGTCTAAATGAATGCGCTTTTCTTTTAAACAATAAACCCTAGTGGAGGAGTACCTATTTAGGTCCAGTATATCATCACCACAATATCATTTTCAACAAAAAAATTACTTTATAGATCATTAAAGTCATCCACTTAGTGTTCTCTTGGTTAATTGCTAAATAATGCACCCACTTATTCACATGCTCTCAGCAGATGGCACGAGGGAAGAGCGAGTGTCTTGAAAGTTTAAAATGAACTGCTGTACATACATGAGCGTTTGATAGATTCGAGTTTCTGGGAAAATTATACAGTACGAATGGTGAGGAATTGTGAGCTAGCTCATCCGTTTTTTAAATACTGGGAGTGATTTTTGCCCTTTTTTATGTTAGCAGTAAAATCATGTAGTTGCATCTCTACTGAACTACCACCCCAAAGATCTAGCTGCCAGTGGAATTAAAACCAGACTTCTCATGTGTAATTATATGGGTCTACTTAGCATGTGGGACCGCCTTAGTCCTAGTAATTCATTCTTTCAACTTCTCAGACAAAGTAATCTGAAGTCTGATCTTTCCTGATTACTAAGGCCTTTTAAAGAAATCTGAAGATGATCTATATCACGCGTCTGTCTAATGAACACATTTAAATTCCCATTGTAGCCTATTTACTCATGCCTAAGGCTAATACCGTAAAACTGTTGCGATTTGCAATGTACACTAGTCATTCGTTTTAAATGCAGAGTTGTTTTAGTTACACTCGCATGATCCTAATAAGGTTTTTTACTCCAAATAATTAACTTGTATAAATAGAACATGGAAGCTAACTTGGGCTTGTATCATCAATATTTAATAGATGTTTGGATTATTATCTAAGCAATGTGCCCTCCCTGTTAAGAGGGGGGATTGTACAGTAAGAGAATGGTCTTAAGGGGCATAAATAGGAGCAGAATGAGTTTCTTAGCAGCTGCAAATTAATTTCAGTCTTTATCAAATAGGGGACAGCATGCGTATTCCTTTACATGGCCTTGACCTCTTGCAAAGCCCCGCTACAAAATCACGCTGAAGAACCTATTAACAAACATCTTCGTGCAGTCCTTTCACATAAATAATGACCTTCCTCTTCGCAATCAGAGGTGTAATGCATTCAGAATGATTTCACGGCAAATCAAGAGTTTTGGCAAACAATTTTCGAGTGATACACCTCTATTCGTACTATTCCATTCGCACATGCAGTTTTAAACGCTAAATATACATGTCTAAATCGATTCTGTGTCTTATGCACAGCTCTTCTGTGAACTACGGCTGTGTCAGTAGGAAGTACTGCTCGATCTAAAATCACTACGAGATTGAGTTGTTAATAACGTGCATTTGAAAAGCATTACTCTTTAAACATCTGAATATATAAACAATTATTTTCATGAAAATACCTGAAAAGATTTGAAGAACAGCGATAGAATATGACCATTGGCATTTCCTGGAACTAATCTTTCTTCTGTTTCCCATATAGACACTTGACTTTCAGTGGCTCAGTGACGATGCACTGTGCACCTGAAATAAAGTTTAAGGACAACTCTGGACATGATGTTCATGTGTTTATGTCCTCATACAGCGAGACACAGACAGATCCATGAGCGTTAAACTGTGCAACACATTCACTCATACACGCAGATGACAGACTTTAATAGCAGGATTCTGTTATTGCTTTTTTTATGTTCGCACTGTCTCTGTCCCTGAAAGAGGACTCAGTAATGGGGACTCTGACCTCTTTATGTTCATACTGTTTTTTTAGGGACTGATCTGTAGGAACATTTACCATGGTTTTAATAATGATTTTATTATAGTAAATATAGTATAAATTAAAATGTAGTAAACGTTAGCAGATAGAGTTTGTGCACTGCAAAAACGGACTGAATGGGGAATTAACTAAAACTACAATGCTATATTGAAGATCATGTGTGTTTAAAAACAGACAAATATGTGCAATGAATAAACATAGAGCCCTGCATTCCAGCCTGAACACAGGGTTCTTGGTGGTGTGTAGGAGAGTGTGAAAGTATGCCGGCGCAGATCCAGTGATTGTCCTGTTTTAATGGCTGCAACCATTTTAATGGCTGCAACAGCCTGTGTAATGCAAAGGTACAAATAAAAACCGGTGCTGTTGTAGCCAGTCGGACTCGGGCTGAGAATTTTGATAAGCTGTCGGACAACAGCCGGGCTAGAGCCTAAATTTGAGGCCCGTGCAGGGCTGTACAATTGTATATGACAGACCTCTAGTGATCAGATTTAAAATGTGAGATGCTGTAAGTATTTCCGCAGCTCTCTCTTTCAGTTTTATAATGCGCTCCTCAGATGCCCTTTATTTTTTATAAGTATTATTTACACATTGAATTAGTGCTTTACGTCTTTAACATTTTTAAGAGCTTTAATGAGCCATCCAAGTTGAGAAATATGTGACAATGCGTTTTATTTACACGAAGATCACGTTATGCGTGCACTGTACTTTTCGAGAGAGAAAAAAGAGAGAGAATCGAACTGGAACAGCAAGGGAGCCGAGAGCCGTTTGTTCACAATGCATGTTTTTAGCGAACCGTACCATTAGTTAAAAGCGAACCGTACCCAGACCACCTCCTGATATGGTCTCGGTTCGGTTCGCTTTCAATGGGTCTGAGAGTGTTTGCAGTGTTCACATATGGGCCAAAAACCCAGAGAACCTTGCTCAGACCCCTGAAAAGAGCGAGTGTGAAAATGCTCTAAAACCAAGTAAATTTGCTGTGCGCCATCGACTAATGTCACACACAAAGAAGCCGCCCTGTCTAATCTACTTGCAAAACTGTATTGCATTCACAAGACCTCGTTGCTCGTCAAAAGTGATCTGAAAGCATGCAAAGCTCTCTGCCCCCGTGTTGCTTCAATGTCATATGCCAATGGGTCTGTGCAGTGCTGAATGTTGTCAAACACACCTCTTGTTTTAGACGACAGACAAGATCACGATCCTCGCGATTCCGTTGAAAAGTGGATTGAGGACGCCTTCAAGATCGATCTTGATTTAAGATCGTCAGATCGCCCACCCCAGTTTTAACTGTTTCTCTGAAGGCTATGAGGGTTCAGTCAGTTGAGGAAGGAGGATTGACGGTGTGATATCTCTGCTAACCCGAGCACTATCGAAAAGCATATAGAGAAAACAACCACAGTTGTGCCTGTTAAATTTTTGTGCAATTACTGTAACAAATCTTTTTCAAAACATTTGTCAGTATTTACATATTGTATATTACTGAATAATATAATTAATTCAAATAGAAGTTTAATTTGTTTAATAAAATTCAAGTTGATCTTATAATGCCAAAATGTTTTGCATTTTGTGTTTTTAAGGTGAATAAGAGACTATTTTTCTCCATAAATATCATCATTGAGGATTTCTTAAAAAAAGTCAAAAAATGGGATAAGTGCCTTGTCACACCACTATTAGATATAGTTTATATACACTGAACAAAATTATAAACGCAACACTTTTGTTTCTGCCCCCATTTTTCATGAGCTGAACTCAAAGATCTAAAACTTCTTCTATGTACACAAAAGGCCTTTCTCTCAAATATTGTTCACAAATCTGTCTAAATCTGTGTTAGTGAGCACTTTTCCTAGATAATCCATCCACCTCACAGGTATGGCATATCAAGCATGATTATTAGACAGCACGATTATTGCACAGTTGTGCCTTAGGCTGGCCACAATAAAAGGCCACTCTAAAGTGTGCAGTTTTATCACACAGCACAATGCCACAGATGTAGCTGTTTTGAGGGAGCGTGTAATTGGCATGCTGAGAGCAGGATGTCCCTCCAGCATCTTCACCTCCAAGATCGTCTGAGACCAGCCACACGGACAGCTGCTGCAACAATCGGTTTGCATAACCAAAGAATTTCTGCAAAAACTGTCAGAAACCGTCTCAGGGAAGCTCATCTGCATGCTCGTTGTCCTCATTGGGGTCTCGACCTGACTGCAGTTTGTCATCGTAACCGAATTGAGTGGGCAAATGCTCACATTCGATGGCGTCTGGCACTTTGGAGAGGTGTTATCTTCACTGATGAATCCCGGTTTTCACTGAACAGGGCAGATGGCAGACAGCGTGAATGGCGTTGTGTGGGTGAGCGGTTTGCTGATGTTAACGTTTGTGGATCGATTGGCCCGTCGTGGTTGGGTTATGGTATGGGCAGGCGTATATTATGGACAACGAACACAGAAGTATTTTATTGATGGCATTTTGATTGCACAGAGATACCGTGACGAGATCCTGAGGCAGATTGATGTGCCATTCATTCACGACCATCACCTCATGTTGCAGCATGATAATGCATGGCCCCATGTTGCAAGGATCTGTTCACAGTCCTGGAAGCTGAAAACATCTCAGTTCATGCATGGCCAACATACTCACCGGACATGTCACCCATTGAGCATGTTTGGGATGCTCGGTATCGTCCAGTTCCTGATTATATCCAGTAACTTTGCACAGCCATTGAAGAGGAGTGGACCAACATTCCACAGGCCACAATCAACAACCTGATCAACTCTATTCGAAGGAGATGTGTTGCACTGCATGAGGTAAATGGTGGTCACACCAAATAGTGACTTGTTTTGTTTTCGGATCCACCCGGATCCCCCAATACAGTAATACTGCACATTTTAGAGTGGCCTTTTATTGTGGCCAGCCTAAGGCATGCCTGTGTAATAATCATGATGTCTAATCAGCATCTTGATATGCCACACCTGTGATGTGGATAGATTATATCGGCAAAGGAGAAGTGCTCACTAACACAGATTTGGACAGATTTATGAACAATATTTGAGAGAAATAGGCCTTTTGAGTACATAGAAAAAGTCTTCGATCTTTGACTTCAGGTCATGAAAAATGGGGGCAAAAACAAATGTGTTGCATTTAAAATTTTGTTCTGTGTATATTAGTACATTAAAGTAACCCAGACGCATGTTCCGCAACCTTATTTGCAGTGTGAGATAAACTGTTAAATGACCACAAATTCACACAGAAATTCTGGAAAATTACCAGAATTTTCTGCCAGGGATCAATAATGTGTCAAAGCTCAGTTTATAAAGGGGCCTCATCGGAGCCAAAATACGCTCCACCTTTTAGCCTATTGGTTTGCCGTAAAAGGCCGGATTGTTGATTTTGGATAGATTTCCTGCCCAGTTTAGCGTTTGCACAGTCCAGCATAAAGTGCCCTCAAAGCATTCAGGAGATTAAAGGTGGTACAGCCTTAAGAACCAAATCGATGAGTTCTCCTTGCCTAGAGATTGACTGCGTATTGATTGGCCACAAACAGGAAGTGAGATGATGAAAACAATGCTCTGATAAAAAATTGACTCAACATGGGAAATGAACTAACCTCACGCGTTTGGAATCCCCTTTTTACGGAATACAAAGCAATACCTCATCACTTCTCCCATTTTTTCTAGTCTGTGTTTTATCTCACCAGGAATGCTTCATTGCTTATCACTCATTTCTCCCTGCATTAAAAGCAAGCTGCATCATCAATGATAAAACATTACAGAAAGGCCATTTTGTCCCAGAAAACGGCTCATTAAATAAAGGTTGTGGACAATTAAAGGCTTTGATACTCTTGGTTGTTTGCAGTTCTGATTTTCAGACATGGAAAGAAATAATGAGACGCATGAAACCAGTGACCACTGTATCCCTTCGTCTCGCTTTCAACTAAACAAATCTTTTTTTTTTGCTGAAGAGGCCACATATGCGGGCATGCTGAATACCAAGTGGTTGATATTTACAAATGAACATAACATACAAGGCTACCCCGTTTTGTTGTGACCACCCTGTCGTTCCCAGTGAGTCCGGGCAGGTGCTAATCAGCATGCTAATTGTAATATTGTGTTGTTGTCCGATGTGTGCAAATGAAAGCCAGGCACTGTGGCCCAGGAGCCAGGGGCTAGGAGCCGGAGACATTCTGGATTGAGTGCATCAGTTCTGTTTGATTGTGGTGTTTGGCATTCCCAGTCATTACCGTGATTGTTTTCCAGCTTCCAGCATTTAACAAGCCACTTACAGAGATTCTGTGGCTAAACACCGCCAAAGGAAACCTTCTGGGGGCCTGTCTCTCTCGACTGGCACACCCAGCATCCGCACTGAGGGATTGGCGTGGGCTTTATTTCTGCTTTAACCCCCTCTTATCTGCACACAGGGAGCTGTACTCTGATCCACCCTGTTGGAGAACAAGATGTCAGGCTTGGAATGTTCTCCTAGACTTATCTGTAATATTTGAAGGCCGTTTCAGTGAACAATTTGCTTAGTAAAGCTATAAGCCTGACGGTAATTTGCCTGCAATGTATTTTTTTACACTACGTCTGATTTGAGGGGTCAGAGAAAGCTTAAAATGTTCAATCTGTCATCTCATGCACCTAACTATTGAATTTGAATGTGTGAGAGGATGACACATTTTTTAAAGCTGGCTCCCAGCGTGGTCAGATGAATTTTGCTCTGTTCTGTCTGATATGATCCAAGCGCTTGACATTTCCCTAAGCGTTTATCACATCTTCAGAATGTCTTTCTTAATGTGCTTATCATGTGCTTAAGTGTTTGGCAAAGCCTCACAATGTCGTCTTAAAATGGTAGATGTATAGCAGACATTGCGGAAACAAGGCATTAACAAAGAAACAAGCCATTAACCTGGAGCAACAGGTTGTAGTAGACACATTGGGCCTCATTTATGAAACGAGAGTAGGCTACGACCGAAAACTGGGCGTGCGGTCGAGTCCACGCAAAACTTGGCAACTGCTCAAGTACATATTGATAAACGCCATGATCAAATCTTACGACAGGTCTCAGTTCATGTACGCAATTGTTGAGGGTGATGATCTGTTTACGCTTAACCCTTTTGATAACTGAATAGGATTAATGATTTTTTTTGTCGTTTAATTTTACAAATGTGGAATTGATTCCGATGTGTTTTCTTATTTTCATTGCATTAATAAAGTATTTTCTAGCCTAATAATATGATCATTTAATTGTTGGAAATTACAAGGTTAACAGGTGCTTTGGTGTAAAAAAAACATTCATGGACTTTTAGGCTACATAATTTACCACAATTAAAATGCACAATTAAGAGTTTTACATTTAAAAATCTACAATAATCAATATAATGACAAGCAATGGGTAAGTTTACATATTTGCAAGCTTCTTTTTTTGACAAATGCATTTCAATGAAACAAACATGCTTTAATGTTTTTCTTATTTGTGCGATGTTCGATGGGGTGGAAGACGTGCACTGGGTCACAGCTCGAGGTTGCCTGACTTTGTGTGGAAGGCTCCAGGCCGGTTTATGGGGGCTGAAAACTGCTGGTCCTACCTCTGACAGATCTGAAAGCGATGAATGAAGAGAAAACATGAATGAAGCAAACATAAAACTGTGTGTGCTTGATTTAAGCAGCCTGAAATGCAAGATTAGCAGCATTAGATTTTAAACCTTCATCCTGCTTAGAAACATGCATCTGTCTCCTCCGCCACAGACCATTTTTTTCTTCGCCCAAATGAAGGAAACCGTATAAAAACATATAGATATAATTTTTATAGAATAATGTTTATATGTAATTTATATCTACATTCGTTTTTACATGAAAAACTTTGTTTAAGTTTCATTAATGTGTTGAAGACTAAAGTCAGAAGAATTTTGTTTAGATATATTACTATTATACTATACTATTAATTAATTATATGTTACACAGTATTTAGCCCAGAAGTAACTGTTATTAAATTATAGGAAAATAAGAGTTATCCCTTACTTTACTTTTTCAGGAGAAAAGTAATAAAATAACAGTAACTAATTACTTAGTAACTAGTTACACCCATACCTGAGCTGGAGTTTGGATCACTACACAACTGTTGACCGCAGCAGTGATCTCTTTCCAAACTGTTTTTTACTTCCATTGATTCTGCTTTTCAAGGTTAAACTTTAATTTCTAAATGGAAAAAGTTCTGGATTAGGAATTTTTGGGCCGGATTAGGTTTCTCCATGTCCCAAAATCTAGGGACGAGGCGTCCACACCCTGAATTTATAGGAGCGTGATATGTAAATTACGACCGTTATCAGCCGACACATTTATCAAGGTACGATCAATCATACGACGAGATTGGCGGCATACAAATGTTTGATGAATCACACTTTAACCCTTTCATAAAATGATTTCTGCACACGGATCTACGCTACGGTTTCTACGTTAGATTGATAAATGAGGCCCTTTACCCTAAGGGTCTGTAAAAGTGTTGATTCTCGGATGCATCGTGATCTTCTTTTGAACGATCTTTGGGGTTGATTCTTAAATCCTTAGATCGATCTTATAGTCTGTGCTTTGTTCAATTAATGCCTTATTCAGCTTCAGGTAGGTTTGCAGTGCAGTCTGCTTACTGTAATGCAACATATTTGACAAGAAAGAAGTAAAAGTGTGTGTCAAATGCTAGAGGGTGAAAAGGGAGATTTCCATCATCAGACTACCATCACCACCCATAGCACAACTGTAATACATCTAATCTCCTCCTTTAGAGTTTTGTCAAATACAGTTATTTAATTTGTCTGTAGGCTTGGTTAATGTATTTGTACCTCTCTTCAGTATAATTTTTACACTTTTTATATGTATTTTTTCTTCAGTTTACAGTTTTATGTTTCTTCATACAGTTTCATTTTCTGTAACACTTTTTTTTACGGAGCATTGCTTCAGCAACACAAATGTCATGGGTTTGATAGCCAGGAAACCCATACTGATAAAATGTGTCTTAAAGTTCTTTCATCATTAACACTACCTTCCCTTTTGCCATTTTAAACCTGTATGTTCTGCAGAAAACAAAGGAAGAGATTTAAAAAAATGTGGGTAATTGAACAACGGCAGTAGCCTACCTATTGATTGCATTGGTTTGTGTCCATACAAAAGAAGTCAATGGGTACTGCTGCTATTTGTTTTAAATGACAAGAGTGAGTGATGACAGAATAGTCATCACTGGGTGAGTGTTCCCTTTAAATGCCTTTGTGACTTTGTATATAAGTATCAAACAAAATAATGTTTTTTTAAAACAAGGGTTTTCATTGCATTTTCACAACTTTAAACTGGTCACTGCAGGGATTTTGCTAATGTCAGGTTTATGAAAATATCTGCCAACACGGCTCCAGACTAACTTTTTATTAGGAGCACTCTAGCCCCCTACGGAAATTTTTAGGAGCATAAATAAAACATTTAGGGGCGCACCTTAAATCAGCCTGAAATGTAATGAGTCAATAATTTTCCCATTTAGTCGCAGTCTGGAGCCCTGGCCAAGAAACAACTATAAATACAAGGCAATACATGACTACATGACACCATGCTGGGAAAAAATGTGTCTAAAATGTTTGCAATGTAAAGTGTCACATGTGGCTTGTTTGCATGACTGTTTTTTTTTATCCATTTCTTTATAAAACCAGATGGGTGGTTGTTTGAAAAATAGCGTTTTTACTAAATAAGGTGTGACATTCAGTATGTATTGACTTTGCTAACCAAACATGGTGGTTGGATGCCTATTCGTTGTGATCTTTTATTATTTGTGTGTGCTATTTAGGTTGGTGGTGGAGCTTTTTTAATATGTTGTGGCCCATTCTCCGCCTGGGTATGTTGGTATGATGATTAACTCCGATGATTAACTCTCGAATCCTTATGTCGTGATTATGAGAGCAAGGAGAAGTGGCATCTCAACATTTGAGGTCGTCCGCCAGCAGAGGTTAAGAGTTTGGTTTGATTGAGTTTGATTGGCCTGAGAGTTCTCATTCAGGTTTCAGAATCGGACTCCACCGCCATCGACCGCTAATCCACCGGGTCCTGCGGGCCGTCCCTTTTCATCCTCTTCTTTATGTTCGGCTAACTCATTTCAGTCCATTCAGATGGCCCATTGTGGCCTGTTCTGCTCTTGCATTTCATTTGCCAGGCCTTTGTCTGCGATCGCCCTGAATAAGAAGGAAGCATTGAGTTTAGTCTTTGTCTTAAACCTGCGTCACTTCACTCCACTGACTTGCTTCAATTTTATTGAGGTACAAAGCAACAGACTTTCAAATTAAGTTACTCCTATCAGATGAATGATGCAAACGGCTCCAATTAAAGGCACTCATGTGCTAAGAAAAGGGTTGTGGTTTTTAATTTCATTTTGTTTATTTATTCATTCTCAGCCTCACACGTATGGAGCTGTACAAATGATCTCACTATTTTGTGGCACTTAAGAAGTGCACTGTATTGATTTTTAAAATGAAAGCAATCACGTCTGTTTCGGAGTTGTTGTTACAGGAGGCTGCACTCTGAATCTTCAGGCTGAGATGTGCAATTTTCAACTGTACAGAACCGAGCAACCAAAATTTTGGAACCAGAAAATGCCCATTTGCTAATCAAACTTTAGACTAGAGAAATTAATTCTTTGAAATCAGCCTATTAATTTACATCATAAAGGTAGTATAATTATGACTACTGCTGGGCAAACCCAAAAATGTAATTAGAGCTTCAGTCTGTGCTATGGCAGCTCAGCCGTTTTTGGAAGCAGTTTCTTAGGAGTGCAGAAATCTGTCGCTTTGGGATGGAAAACTGGACTGAAATTGCTCCAGAATCTAAAAATCCTATGCGAGACCTCTGTGCTTGTGTGGAGGCACAATAGAATGACTGATCGTCAAATCTGCAAAGTACCAAGCATCAGCTTCCTGGGTTTCGGTTTTGTCAACGGACTCAAGCGTATAATCTGCCCGCAGTTTTAATTTGCAAGAAATCTATAATTCAAGCATGTATTGCTGACACAAAAAAGGCCATGCTCGGACGATGAAGGGGAGCATTAACAAGGCAGAATTTGCCTCCCTCCGGTGCAACACTTTTTTTTCTTCTTTTTGCCTTGCAGAAAAATGGCAGCAGAGAAAATGGCATCTAATATAAGTGGGGTACAGTGACCGTACTGTGACTCTGAACATTACAGTTCAGAGGTTGTTCTGTGAGAACCATGAGATCCAACAAAGGAACCAGTTTAATGTACGTTTGGTGCTATCTCTAATGTTTCTACTACAACTTCTTAAAGGGATAGTTCAAGCTAATTTTGAATTCTGTCATTTATTCACTCTCTTGTCGATCAGAACCTGTATGACTGACTTTCTTCTGTGGTACAGAAAATAAAGAATTTTTTGAGAATTGTCTTAGTGGTTTTGCGCAAAGTAGTCAATGGTGATCAATTTTATTTGGTTACCAAGGTATTGTAAATTAAATTATCAAATTATCCCTTTAAGAGAAATAAAAAATGGATGGGAAAATTATATTTAAATTAATTGATGCAAACTATTTTAGTTTAGATTGAAATCTCTGAAGTCTAAAGACCTCTGTGACTTGGCAAGTTTGAGACCAAATTTGATGTATCTGAAATAGGACATTCAAGTTAATTTTTTAAACCCTTATGCGTTTGCTTGGATATTTTTGTCCATATGAATTTTGTTTGTTCATGCAAACAGCAGACATTTTTATGAGCATCTTTTGACAAGATTTATTTTAAATCTGACACTGCTCAAAAAATAATAATGCATTAACATTAATGTTGTTTAATTATTAACATATCAAAAATCTGCTTCACATGTAGTATATAGAAAATAATTTGAATTATTCATTTTTTTTCTTAAAAAACGGGCACCATGTAAACAGCCCTAGAATCTGAACCCTTTGAATACTAGTTTAATACCATGACTGAATACCATTTTTGGTAGTAATCAACACTGAATATTCGGAGGGAGGAGGTTGAACCTATTATTTTCTCTAATCAAGGGGGGAATCTCTGTGTATGTTGCATTTTTATAATCTAGAGAAGCTTTCCCTGTGGCGCAGTGGTTCAAGCATGGCGCTAGCAACACCAAGGTCATGGGTTCGATCTCAGGGGATTGCACATAGTCAGAAACAAATGAATAGTACAATGCAATGTAGGTCCCTTTGGATTTAAGCGTCTGCCAAATGCATAAATGTAATGTTTTTGTTTGCGGTTCAGTTGCTAGCATAGTTTGATTGGAGTACAGATTTAAATGCATAACAGGAAGGAGACCGTCTAAACTCATGCAGCCATTAAAATAGTTAATGTTAGTTTTCAATGTTAAATAAGGTTTTTCGTTTCCTTTCAACGTTACTTTAGAAAAATGTTTTGAGTATGTCTTGTTTATTACTCAGGCACAGAATGCAGTTTGATTGCCAACCATGCCACAGACGTGGATTAGTGTGAGATAGTGACATGCCAAACGTGTCCTTACCGGGTCCCAAACTGATCCAAATATTAGGTTTGTCGGACATCATGCAGCGCTGCGCAGACCGAACAGCGCAAAGCATCTTTCATTAATTGCACTCGTGTTGCTTGATAACACCGCGCAGATAAAGTGGAACGCGTTATATATCAATTTTATACGCTTGCTACTTACAGAACTCATGTGATTCTTCAAACTTGATGTGCTGTTGCGGTAGGCCAGTTTCAAATTGCATATTTGGCGCACTGGCCTTTGTTGTCCTGACTGAATTTAAAGTGTTTCCACACACCTGAGGTCTTCGGCATTTTTGTCTTCTCCTCCAGATTAACTCATGATGTTCATGACCCACCAAACTAAAATTCGAATAATCAAATATCTGGTCCAGCCCTACCAAATTCAATCCAAAGATAAATGAATGTTTGGCTATGATAAGAAAAATATATCATTTAAAGTGGGAAAATAATATATATATATAATTTCTTTGTCCATTTTGAACCTAAGTGTGTGATTTTTAATTTGATGCGCAAGGGTTAAGGAGAAATATCTGAGAAGCAGAAGACTTTCTTTCATGCAGTCTAAAAGATAGTTGAATTGTTTAGATCTCATTCAAGATTTTTCTTTACAATGAGTTCAATGTAACTCTTTGTTTTCTTATATTGACTAAATGAATCCCCTCATTCTGAAGATCCTCTACATTAGACAAAGGCTATTACAGTCTATCTCAGTAACACTTATATTATAAAACAAGTCTCAAGAGGTCTTTTGCACATGAGCTAAACACATTGTTGATAAATGTGGACAGACAGGCAGTAGTGGTTTAAAAGGGCCGTCTGTTGTATACAGAAGGATAAAACACAGAATAGTTGCTCCCTTTAAGAGCGACGTGGCAGTCTCCTTCTGACGCAGCAGTTACTGAAGGATGGCAACAGCTGGTGTTGCGTAACAGTGTTGATTTGCGTTCAGTATAAGCTCACAAGAAAGTAAATGAAGTGCCGCCGTTGTGGGGGGAGGTGTTTGTGTACGGCCCGTGGTTGTGGGTGTTGGAGGGTTGGCTGGAATATCTGTGGCGTTAATCCTATCTCTGCACATCCGTGACTTCAGAGCTCTCCGGGGTGAGTGTGGAGTATCGCTAATTCAAGCAGAAGCCGCCTCTCCTCCTCCCTAGTCTCTTTGAGCATTGATGCCACTGACAGCCTACCATGGTCAGGCTTGAAAAACAGGGCACCGCTGCTGGAGGAGAATGTATTTGGTCCGAGGTGACGGATCTTCATGGTTTGCTTCCAGACTGAGGTACAGCAAGCTGAAGGGTTCGGCTCTGGCATGGTTTTGACACAATGAAAGATCGAGGTACCTACAAGAGCCGTGCAAAGGATTTGGAATCTAGGCTTCCGTGTCAACTGTCTGGTTGGCTTTTTATTAATGATAAGATGCTCGAAGAGACACCTTACATCTGTCGAGACATTTTCCTTCCCTTTTTACTTCAGAACAAAGACTGCAGAGGTCGGTTTATGTGAATCGTTACAAGGGCACCTTACATTATAGCAGTGTTGAGTTAGCATGATACTGACATAGAGAATGAATATGAAACGGCTCTTTTAAATTGACAGTGATTCTTAAAAAAGGACTTGTCGTTTTTAATTGAGAAATTCAAATCCAGTGTTGTCCTTTAGAAGACCTTCCAACTTGCCAACGTTAAGATGAATTAAAATGATCCTCCCCATTACGGTTCTGAATGTTCGCTTGCAGCTCATGGCAGAATCTATGTTGAGCTACAGGCAACTATTACAGATCTTTGTTTGCCCACGTGGATTAAGATCCCGGGTCTGGGCTATGACAATGCAGCACTTAGGGTCAGTGAAAAAGGCAAAGTTTCACTGCAGTGACTGGCCTTGAAAAGCAAGCAGGGCATGGGCAACGTTTTGGCTTTGCCATTCGCAGACCCCCGTCAGAGGAGCCCTGACTCATTCACTATTTAATGAAAGGCCTACTGTTCTCCTAGCATCTCTCTCACCATCCTCATTCTCTGGTACTGAATTGCGCCCGCACGATTTAAGAGCGTGATGTTTACAATAATGCTCATCGATTATAACACAGGTCAAGGTTACAACTTCACCTGGATGCTTGAAATAAAGTAGAAAGCTGTATCCATGGCAACACTACCTGCTTCAGTGACCCTGCTCCTTTGAGAGCGGAGAGGGGTGTGAGCTGCGTCACTGTGCCTGACGGACAATGTGTGAGCAAGCCATGTGGGGAAGATGCCACAGAATGTGGACGGTCTCTCTCGCCAACCGCCAGATAATGCACCATTCATGGCAGGTCGGTGCTAATGAGTATTGGGTCAGGCGAGGAAGGGAAGCCGTGAATATGACATTGTCTTTTTTTGTGGCCCACATTAAAAGGGACTTGAGGTATGACATCATGCATGCCTTGGGCGTGGCACTTTAAAACCAAATCATGGTTATACATGCAGTATATTGACGCATTTGGATGCTTTAACCAGAGCGACTTGCAGTATAGCTGTTATCTTAGCAAAACCATGACCTTCGAATCATGTGATGCACTTCTCTTACGGTTCTGAATGACAAATAAAAAGTAATTAAGGAAATATTTTACAACAATTAGGTAAATTATAGTGTTAATGCATTAAAGTGACTTGTATAAATATGAATTATTTATAAAGTTAAACAAATTCATAAGGTGACACCTGCAATTAAATGTCTTTAGAAAGAGGGATACATTTGCCTGACATCTTCAGATTACTTGAAGTCTTTAAAGAATGATATAACAGATTAACACCAACACAGTATTTACATATAAACAGTTTAAAATAAACTGAAATCATGGAATGCAGGGCAGCTTGATGAAAAACAACATACAGCTTCTCTATTTGTGCAAGAAAGCGCCATACACTCTCACGGCGTGTTTTTACCATAAGGACAGATATAAGCGCGCACTCGGATAGTTCAACTCTACAAACTGCAATCGGAGTTTTGCTTCAAACCTGTTCTGTTAAGATGTGACGCATAGTCAGAACAATGCAACACAATCCTGAAACACAACCACATGAGCAGTTTATATTTACTTTATGTTGGTTTCTTAATTGGTGTGAGATTCATTTGGGCAGAGAGCTTGTAAACGCGTCTCATGCGTTCGAGTTGGCAACTCTGATGTAATCCAAGTACTTCTGTGATCATTTGACACAGAAATAACGATAGTGTGTCGTTACAAATACTGTCATTTCATACTTGATGATAATAATGCTTTCTCTGCATACAATGAATTGTCTTTGCGGTTAAATCGCGATGTGATAACGTGATTTTCTATCCGCAAAGACTGCGATTCATTATGGGGACGTACAGTTCGATGCTACCCTGCTCGGAGCTGACCATCTCAAAAGATGGCTTTCTCCAAAAGTGCTCGGGACATAAGCCTGCTCTCTCGTGGTGTCTGCCTGGGAGTTGAATGTTCTCAATTGAATGTTTTATTCGTTATTTATTAGTGACGTATTAGTTGTCATTTTCATCAAAACATTTGTACTCTAATAAGTGTTTTGTCAAGCCACTTAAAGGGACGGTAGGCCGTTGCACCCCCTCCGCCTCATTTTGAGCCAGGAAAAACCCCTGTATATACACATAACTTTTTAAATAAATAATATAAGCCACCATCCAGTTGTTCTCTGCCAACCTGACAGAGACTGTGATTGACAGTAGGTTCAATTTTTGCTTCTTGTCGAAGAGGTCTGGAACTTTATTAAAAATTCACCGATGCTAAGGCCTGAAGCAATGGATGTCCCGCACAGTCAGCTTTCCAAAAGCCTTATTAGATTCATAAATGCATTTGTGGCATTTCAAACAAATCGGGAAAACAAACAAACGGTTGCAAAAGTGGGTTTTTTTTTGTGTAAACGTATGGTTTGTTTTAAAAGCTGTAGTGGCCTTGTTGAGCTGAGTGTGTAGTATCGCCTGATGAAAAGGTGATGGGGGAAAAGCTTAGTTCAGGTGGGTGTTAAAATCCACCTAGACAAAAATGTCATCGATGAAATTTTGCTACAAGATTGGCCTACTTTAATGTTCTTTGGCATGGGAAATGTTTGCATTGTTTTACTTCTCTGCAAGCTCTGACCCACTTTATGCTTAATATTATTCTAGGTTTTAGGAGGTATACTGTTTAAATATATATATATATATGTGCCCAAAATGCTGTCTGGAATACTTCCAAATCCGCTGTATAGTTCAAGAAAATGATTAATAAAAATCATATGAAATGAAAAACTTAGACTGAAACGGAAACTGATTCTTTGGTTAAATAAACTGAATGTCTAATGTTCTTTATCAGTTTACATGAATAGAATGAAAAGGTTTAGTACAAAGTAATATCATAAAATATTCTACCTGTATTACAATAATAACCTTTTTTGCAATTTATAAACAGAGATTCTACTTTTTCACGCATGATAGGGATGCACCAAAATGGGTACATTTCAGGTATATCAAATATTTGGTTCTTACAGGGAAACCGTATAGTCATTAACCCTTATTTTCCATACAGTAGCAGTTAAGCTGTTTGTTGTCTGAATTGTTCATGCTGTGATTGTTCTGGGTCACTGTATTGTTGACTTACTAGTTATGTACTAAAGCAGTGTTGTGAAAATGTTCTAGGGCACCTGGTGATAAGGAAATATATAAGTTCATTAAGACACAAGTGATTTAATCAAAGGATAAGGATGTGTCCTCACAGGGCTCTAGACTAACATTTGAGAGAGGTGGCCCTGGTACTATCAAGTTATTCAGTTGGTGCACCAGCCCTTAATTTAGTAGCACCATGGGGTGCGCATTTGTGTATTTAAAGGTTTAAAACTGGGTTTGACTATTTTAACTGGGAACTATTCATTTTATAAAAGCCAAAAAACTTTACTAGCCAGATCATTTTTGAATACCATAACGGCTTGAGCAGAGAGATATTTTTAGCTGCGAGTGTGCAAAAAAACTATCCCTTGCAATTTTCTGTTTGTTTCGGTCTGCTTGAGCTGTGATACGTCTACTTGGCACAGCGATCTCAGGCATTTGAGAAATGGCTGCCAATTGCTCAGCCTGCTTCTTTAATTTGTATTGTGCTGCACTGGAGCATTCTGAAATATTCGTTACATTTAAAAGGCCAAGCGTGCACTGTACCCTTGCTTGTCCCTTGATTGAATTCCTCTGTATGAGGCAGGACTTGATGGATCATCTCCAGCACTCACCCAGTGGGCCTGATCTCAGCTCTGCAGCCCAGGCCTGGTCCTTTTTAGCTCGGAAGGCTAATAAATGAGATGTGGTAATGCGGGTCCCACTGTGACCGGTGTAGACTGACAGATGTGCAGCGTTCAGCTTATCCGTGATGCAAGACATCCCCCTTTGAGCCGCCATCTGTATGTCCTTCTAATGTAGAGTGTTTGTGATTGCACGTTTCATCACTAATATTATTTTTACCCATCCATCATTGGCTTTCCTCCCATCCCTCCCGGACAGAATGAAGTTAAATCATTGGTGCTCCGACAGCCTCTGTATGGGATGGAAACGGATGCAGATTTTATTTCTGGAGCTCCCACGCCGCAGAACGGCTAGTCGCCGTCACAAAGAAATTCATACTTTGGGCAAAGGGCAAATTGGAAAGGTAGAGTGTGTAAATTAAACTGTTCTGCCCTTGGAGGTCACCTCCCTCTGCGAGCCACTGTGAACTGCAGCCATTTTGGCACGGTTTCATTTTACAGTGATATATTTTAGTTCCGATCTTTTCTAGAGGAGAAACAATTATTAAGTTCTGCCAAAACAGGCACTTCCCACTGTACGCGTGGAGGTCAATAACAACAGCATTTTCCCAGACCCTTGTCGTCCGCCAATTTGTTTATGGCCTAGTTCTGTATTCATGCAGAAAATCTCCTGATTCACAACTAATGATATAATAGAAACTCGCAGAGAGTCATAAATCGAAATTCGTATGTCTGGATGGTTGCCTTGACGCTCTTAACTTTAAAGCGCATTTTCAACTATCCATTTAAAAAAGCCTTTATTTCACCTCCAAGCTAATTTTCTTTCCTTTCCGAATGCTGGAAAGTTTTAAGGCTAGAATAAAGAAAACCCTCCACCAGCATTTAAGATTAATTGTTGTGTTTGATTACATCGTAAGCCTCTCATTTTGCCATATGTCTCTTCAGGATGATACACCGCTCACGGCCGCTTTTATGTGACACGTGACGACAGACCGCTAATTCCCCCGCCGAAACTCGGCTACCAGTCTGGACTTCATAATTCTTTCATTTAACAAGCACAGCAGGAACGAACTGCCCTGTAAGGATATGTAAAATTAAAATCTCAGGACAATGCACTTTGCATTCTTACCTCACTCCATTAATATTTCATGTGCATCCGTCTCTGTGTGCTCGGGGAATGCTGTAGCCCTGAAATAAATGCAATGGGAAAGGGCTCTCCAGAGGCCTGATGATGGTATTTAAAGCTTGGTTAATCTGACCCCTGTCAAACTTACTGGCTGAAACGAGACTTGTGGGCCAGAGGAGTTTTCATTTAGTCTGGCTTGTTGTTTATTTAACCCCTGAGCCTTTTATGTACTGGCACCACAACGACGTGACCTCGCTCACAGAGCTGTAATTAAAGTAGAGAGTAAATCCAGGTAGAATAGCACTTGTTTATGAATGTACATGGGTTTGTTAATATAAAGTTGCATTGTGTCATTCATGGTTGATTGGAGAGTAATTAACTTACCTTGGTAATGGTGTAATTATACTGTAAATTAGCGGAGACCTCACTTTTGTCGATTTTATAAGAGGCTAATGTTCGGATGGAAAAGAAAATCCTTGTGATAGCAATGTTTATGGCATGGAGCGAAACTGCCCACCAGATCATCAGACCTAGGGATGTCACTAGGGATGTGGACAGATGGCTCGCTTATGTATATTTACATTTAAGCATTTAGCAGATGCTTTTATCCCGACAGACGTGAAATGAATAATCATATTTTTGCATTGGAGAAATCATAACAATAAATGATAGTTGAAAATAGTTTGTCCTGGTCAACAGTGATGTCCAATTTTGGTCAATTGACATACAGTAGTCTGACGGCTTTTTATTTGAATATATATTTGACTTTTTTTTCGAATGTATATTTAAGAATGTTTTACTGACTTTGTATAAAGCATGTTGTATCTGGGATATAAACTGAGCTCAGATTTGAGATTAATTTAAGGGATAGTTCACCCAAACATTCTATCATTTCTCACCAAAGTTGTTCCAAACTTTTCCAAATTGATTTCTAACCAAACAGTTCTGAGGGACTATTGACAACCATAGTATGAACAAACTCATCAAAATAGCTCATTTCGGGTTAAACAAAACAAAGAAATGCATACAGGTCTGGAACAACATGAGGGTGAGTACTGTATATGATCAAATAATTTTTGGGTGAACTATCCTTTTAAGTTTATAAAGTCATACAGGAACTCGGGAGAATAGCTACAAAACAAATGAAATTTCAGTCATTGTTTGGATTATTTGCTGAAAGCTATTTGTTTTCCTTTGCATTTTTGCACAACGCATATTCCCTGATATGTTGTAGTTTGCTTCCTTGCCAAGTGCTTTTGTTGAATAAATGCGTTACGTTTAGTGTTTTGTATCATACACCTCATATTTTTATGGTTAAATCAAATTTGAAGGTGCATGAAAAACAAATATTGTAATAATGCTGTATAGCCTCGGAAATCACTTTTGGCCACTATTGCATGCACATTGGTTGGACCAACCAGCACATTAGGTTGTGTAATGCTATGCATAATGTGGTTTTAAGTACGAAGTATGAAACCATTGTTTAATTTATTCATGTAACAAAGAATTTTTATTTAAATTGATCTTAATGTAAAGTATTTGAGATTTCAGTGAATCCCCATCTTGGTACATTGGAGCTCCTAGGGTCATTACCAACAGGTGGACAAAATTATCACTCAGTTTATATTGATAACAGACATTCTTAGGACACGTTTGTTTTACTGCAAGCAAACCAGTGAAGCAAGTTTTTAAAACAAAGCTTTCCTGAGGTAGTTTGTCTCGAATGGCTATCAGGAGAAACAACAGCTTAGTTTACTCTCAGCGTTTTAATTACCCTGCCAAATAGGTCTCTGAATGTATCATCTTTCGTCTAGTCCAGAGACGTGCAAACTAAGCAAAACCGTCACTTCAGCTCAAATAGCGTATTGATCGCCACCGATGCTACGGCTAGCTCTGAACCGGTAAAGCTGTATCATGAAGAAAGCAGCTCATTCTGCCCCCATTAGCTTCCATTTTACAGTTCTCAGCTAATGTTAATGAGACTGGAAGCTTTCGCGCACACATGTCTAATTGTCCTACTGTTAGCACGTAAAATGGCTTGAAGCAGTAATTTATTGAACAAATGGCCACATGGAAAAAAACGGTCAAGGAATGGCGAGCAGCTGAGACCCACCTGCTTAGCGTGTCATATTTGGCGGGCAGATTTCAGAAAACGCATCTCGATTATTATTTCAGCAAAGTGCCACAGAATGGGCTGCGTTGATGGGAGCGAGCAAGAAATGACTATTTAGACGGTAGAAAATCCTGCTTTTCTTGACAGGCTAATGCACAGTGATTGTAGCCAAAGTGGAGGAAAGTCCATTTTTGAAACTTCCCTTTTGAAAATCTGGCCATTAATTTCCGATAGAATGCAGTCAGTTATTTTGACATTATTGGTAAGTGAATACACACTGACTGATAGCCTGTGGACGCACGCAAACTGGCACGCACACGCACCTGGATTGCTTTCATATAGCTCTTCTAGGACTGATCTCTTGTTAACATGATTGCTGCACCAGATCAATAGCAATTTTGTTGTGGGTCATATTCTCAAAGACAGTGATGTACATCCCAAAGTGCAACACCTCTTATTCCCCCAATATACAATTGGAAAATCTGTCTCTCAGAATCACCACGGAGGTCCTTATAGCTACATAAGGCTTATGCAGGTTTCAAGCTGCATTGCAGTGGTTTGGTGTGCTTATTGCTTTCACTTTCTTAAGAAATTCACTTTAACACAATGTTTTGGGAGTAGATGCATCATATATTCTTAAAAAAAGGATGAAATACTGTTGTGACAGCTGTGACAAATGTGTGGCCCTCACAGGATACATGAGTACTATTTGCCTATTAAGTTTCAAAGAGAATGTGTTATTGGCTCTTTCATGACTTGTGTAAAAACATTAAGACTTAGTTTTTCAGATTTAGACTTACAGTTAGTATCATAAGAAAGGAGTTGAATAATTTTCATGCACCTATTTATTTCTAAATTAATATGTTGATACAACAATAAAAAATATTTCATTTAACTTGTAGAGAACATATTTAAATAGTGAAGTGTATTACTATTGTAACAATTCTAACAACAATTCAAAACAAGTCTAATTTGACTAAAGGGACTTGTTGATATAACTTCTGTAAACAAAATAACCTTCTTGAGGTAATATAGAAGTCTCTATATTAGTCTTTATCAAGCACCATTACCTCAAAATTGACCTCAGCAGTTTTATACAGTATTTATCACTTATTTCCATAGTGCATTAGATGAAGCGTTTTGAAATGACATTATTTATATTTATTTGAAAATCGAATGTGCCGGAGTCATTTAGCATTTCTGCTGGCACAACAACCTCGCGTACAAATACAACCACAGATGAAAAATCATTGCCTGCCTCTTTACGCTTGCGAAGCTATATCTTCACCATCTGACACCTAGCTTCTCTAATAGAAACCGTAGTGTCACAGCTGTAAATTTGTCTACGTGTGTCTGAGCACTTTACAGCAAGCCTTCTCTCCTGCCGCGAGACTGAGCCCGGCTTAAACTCATAGAGCACACGCCTGATAATGGACTAAATATGACAAGTTGGTTCGGAGAGATGAGGAAGGTCATGGGAGACAGGAAGATACTGAAAAGATGGGCTAATTGATCATGTGGGAGGTCATCTTGCTTTTCCTCTCCCCGAACGCCTCTGTTCAGAGCCAAAGCTGCTGACCGGTTTTGAAAGATAGCATCAGCAACCCTTCTGACAACATTGTGGGTGTCCATTCTGCCCTTGCCTCGGTCTCGTGTGAGCCAGCACGCCCCTGTCCATCCTGTCTACGGCAGCTGTTTCTGTAGTGGGCGGAAGAATTTAAACAGCGGTGAAGAAATCGCAGTAGCCTATTTTTTTTGTAGACTCTTAAGGTATGATAAGTTAACATACAAGCGTGTGGCTAAACAAATCTCCATCACTTATTTTGAAGGCGATGCAAAACTTTGACTCCAATCTAGCTTGTGTTTTTGTTTACAACACTGACAAACTGTAAATCAAGCTAAATCACTTTGCTGGGTGGAAAGGCTTGTTAATTTAATAAGCTTCTCCCACATTTGACAGCCATAATGAGTTAAGTTGCGAGCGTAAAAGCTCCGGGTAAACCTACACTGCAGCATCGGAGAACGTAATTGATGTTGTCGAGTTGTGGCGAATACAAATGACATCCTCCTAAAGAAGAGGTTGTGTTAACTCTTCGACAGATGATCAAGGAGAAACCTTGTCTCGTCGTGTCAGCGCAATGGCTAAAGATCGCACCGCCACAAGCCCACCGGGGAGGAAAAGAGCAGCTGCGTTTATTTTGATCGTCTGTCTGACTGCAAGATTTTAAACCGTCTGTAACAAGAGTCACCTTAGATGTGTAAATCACTTAATTGTCAGGGAAGGATTCGCAGTTGATGCCGTTAGCGGGCACGTTTCGCAAAAACTGGCATGAAGTGTCAGTGCGGGCCTAGGAGTATTCGACTGCGCTGTCGAAACCCGATCTGTCTTTGTTTTGATGTGCGAATTTGCGGAGGGGAGAATCACGTTTTCGTGAGAGCCTAGCTTAATTTCAACCTCTGTCTTCATTTTGACGTCGTGTGCCCGGAGCCTCACATATCTCTTAATTCTATAAAAAGATCCCATGATTGTCTACCTCGTGTTGAAACATTTATAAAGATGTGAAATTCTGGGGAGCAATAACATCTGGTCCTCCGTTTCCTGGAGGTTATTCTCATGAAACATTAATGGCGGTTGTCAAATGTTTATGAAACAAAGCAGATCTGTTTATAATTTTTAAGTGCCTTTTCAACAGTTTATGTGAATCTGTTTGTTATTTTTCTTTCAAGACTGCAATCAAAAGAAACGGTTGAAGGGGCAGCATGGCTTCTGTTACAAAAGCTTCTAACAGATTTGTAGAGCTCGTCTTTCACACGTAGTGCCTGTGAATGTCACCGCAGCAGAAGCACTGTGAGGATTTTCCACTTTTTTCTTGTCAGGCTGTTTTCGTAGCAGAAGCGCTGCATGCATTGTGCATATTCCTTTGTGGCCCCACACAAAGGAATTTCTCCTATTGATATGGATTTTTGTTTTGGTGTAACATGAAATATTCAGCGGGAAAGACAATCGAATTTATCATAAACCACCTTCCATACATGCAAACAGATGAGGTTTTTATTTTTTTATTTTCTGGGATTGCGAAAAAACACTATTTCATTTTCCATTATTTTCAGGAGTTATATTACGACTTGTTTTCTTATTCCGTCCGTGTTAAAACCATGACAAATGGATTGTGTTTTCTACTCTCTAAGCTGCGGTCTTTTCGCATTTTAGCCGCTTTTCCACTTATCTCCTGTATTGATGTAATTTGCTTGGTTCCTTTACTGTTTCTCAAGTCTTTTGTTTGCTTCTGCTGATGTCTGAATTCATATCTTGCTATTGTCATATTCTTAGTGTCTCCACATGACAATACTTGGTATTATTCCAGCCATTATGTGAATGCAGCACTCTCTATTAAAGCGTAGCACATCAGTCACCAAATGCGTTCAGACTCTTAACAAGCTGCCTCTCCGTGTGTCCTGCGCTGTCACATCACGTTGAATCTTGCAGCCGTCCATTTTTTTGTACTCCTGGAGGTTGTTCTTGAATTCCACAGAGGACATTTAGATAGAAATAAAGCAAATGGAATGCATGGTGATCTTTCTTAGGTGTTTTTTCTATTATGTTATTGTGAATTAAAGCTTCTCTTACATTGCTGTACAGTGCGACATATATATCGCACATGCTACGAAAAATCTGTCTGTGCTAAGAATAAAAGTACCAGTGTAGCATACGCACGATACAGTTTTGAACATGTTGTAGACAGAGGAGCTTGTTTGTGTAAGGTGTGTTTGTCACGGTGCTTGTTTGTGTGTGATGTAAATCAACGGTATACTTCTATTTTAGTTGTTTTATTATAGTTTTATAAATTATGCTCGTGCATTTGTAGAAATCGTGCCTCATCTCTGTATGAGGACATGAACACATGAGCTCCATCAGAGCTCATCTGAGTGTTTATTTCATAAGTATTTCATTGTTAGCAGAAAAATATCTTCAACCACACTCTTTACGACCCGTAAAAATAAAAGTCTGGTAAACTTCAACATCCAGATAAAAAACACTGTATTGTATTATGACATTTACTATATTCACTTGTAGTATTCTAGCAGTTAATAATAAACTATTAACACTAGATGATACTTATATTACTATTATATATGTGTGTTAACCTAATAGTACAAAATATCTAATAGTACACTAGAGTATGTGAACAAATATATTGACTATTGTATGGTAAAAGAATGGAAAATGCAGAACTCAGAATGGCCCTAATTTACCCAACCACAACATCAGTGTTGTGTGTACGTTACCTGCCTATTTATGTGATAAATAAACTACACATAAATATCTTTCTTATATAACAGACGTTTTAAACTTGTGCTACAACTGTTTGGCCTGTGCCACAAACCTTTAAATCTCTGTAGCACCAGTGCTACATGCAACAACAATTAACTTACAGACATGTATAAAGATCTTGGCCTGCTTACTCATGCTGAATGAAAAAGATTTGCTTTCGATTTTCTAATATTCTGGGCTTTTTTGCCCTTTGATTTTGTAAGCATCAGAGGACAACACAAGGACACGTTCTTCCTGTCTAAAAACTGCTATACATACACAGCTAAACCTTATGTCAGCAGCAGGAGTTTGTATTGTGTGTTTTTATGGGATGGTTGGTCACAGCACCTGGATTTTGCACATTCTACATTTATACTATCAAACAATAAAATGGCAGAAAAGCTTTACAGGAACTTCATGGGAAAACTGCACAATTGCAACCTTTCTCTGTGACCTTGGGGAGGGTTGGGCTTTGTGCAAGGACAGTGTTCCCCAACCTTTTTTGTTGTGAACCCACAGCACTACTAGTAACACACTTCATCATCACCAAACCAGTCTTCCTCTTAGCTTATGTTCAACATTATTATAAATACTCTACACAAAATATACAGATTATTTAGTTTCCGTTCTTTTCAAAGTAACTTCATGCCATTAATTTTTTCTTTTTTATATAATTTGTCTATTTCCTGGGTTTATGATGCTTTAAATTCTTAATTTTTACATGAATTTTTTCTTATTGTCCTTTAAAATTTTAAAGGTCCAGTGTATGATATTTAGCAGCATCTAATGGTGAAGTTGCGAATTGCAACCAACGGCTCACCCCTCCCTTCCAAAGCACTACGGTGGCTGACACAGAACTAAGATGTTCTCACGTTTTCGCTTATTTGCCAAAAGAAAACACGTATTTACAAAACATGCTCTGTAGAGCAGTTTGTCTGTTTAGTGCTACTGTAAAAACAACATGGTGAGTTCCATGTAAGGGACCCGCGGTGTATGTAGATAGAAATAACTCATTCTAAGGTACATAAACATAAAGCTTCCTTATGTATGGTCTTCTGAAGACATAGTTTTGTATATTATATTGCATTTCTGTCAATAGATCCTCAGAAAATATACATTGGACCTTTAATGGCTTTCGAAAAATTGGTCATTTTGCTTTTCAGCTTTACAATAAATTCATTTTAGAGCTGTCACAAACATTAAACTAATATCTGCTTTTTAGGTGTAATAATACCAAATGTTTGTACACATCCCCCTGATTGGAAACCTATGGAATCTCCTGAAGGGCTATGTTATCTCTGACTGAAGCATCATACACTTCAGGCAAACAAAGAACTGGAATGATGAGCCAAGTGCCGTAACTGTTTATAGAGACGGAGTAGAAACAGTTAACTTTTTTTTGCTCGGCACTGATTCCTCTAACCTGGGAAGTTTGGAGGCCTGCCAGCCAAAGCAGATCAGCTCAACAGAGCTACACAAACAGACTACGGTGAAACGCGGTCAAGATGAATGAGTTACATATCTACAGTTATTTATCTCCAGCGCTGTCAAAGGTCCCATAGCCTTCAGTTAGTCTTAGGCCCGTTTAACCTTGAGAAAGAGACGAAGTTAGAGAAATGAATGGAATAGTCTCTGACAGACCTCACTCAGATCCTTTGTGTAAATAGCTAAAGGCATTTTTATTACATGATGAAAGGACGCAAGGCATAAATATATGATAATGTACTGGAGGTTTTTTCACTCAAGCTTCTATGTTTTTTTGTGAAATGTTAAAGAACTGACCGTAAAGAGGGAGACGGCAGTGGGTTACAAACTGACCATTTTAATGGGTTGCATGCTGGTTCTGAGTGGGGAACAACAATGCTAAATGCTGAATATGAAGTACACTATAGAAAATCATGTGATTGGATATTTAAAACAAAAAAGATTATCAGCATCACCATATGTTTCTGTTGTTGCTGATGTCAATTCATCCACAATATAAGAGATGCCAACATCTGGTATTTCTCGCATCATCAGCCTCATATAATATTTGGCCTGGTGTTTGTTTATGTTAGGCTGGTAAATCACACTTATGCTGTTGTTTATGCATTTACAGAATTCAGCCTATATCATGTCACTCATTTTGCATATTTCTGTCTTTGTGTAGTTTGTTGTAATACATAATAATAATAATAATAGTTCACCCAAAAATTCTGTCATAATTTCCTTACTGGCTTTTTTCCAAATGAAGATACTTTGAAGAATGTTGGTGAGCAAACAACGGCGGTACCCATTGACTTGCATTGGTTTTGTTATTATACAATAGAAGCGAATGGGTACCGCCACTGTTTGGCTACCAACATTCTTTAAATGATTTTGAGTTCAGGTTTGAAATGACAAGAGGGTGAGTTGATGATGACAGAATTTTCACAATTTGGGTAGTATGTTGTTCAATTCTTGATATAAAATCTGGAAGCTAAAGCAAACCAGGTACAAGATTTACTACATGTACCTGTATGTTTGGTTCCCGCACAGGGGTGACACGTCCGCCATGGAAGACATCTTTTACGGCATGGTTTATCGAATGGCTCCATTTGCCTTGTTTCAAAATCATAATTTAATCAAATACATTTCTTTAACCGTGGATGCTCAAGGTCTAACGGCGAGATTCCATTTACTACGTTCACACCTTAGCGTGAATCCTCACCTTTATGCAGCACAGGCTCGCTTCGCTACGCTGGTAGAAATCGAAACGCTTCCCAAACAAAGCATAAATCAGGAAGTTTGTCAGAGCAAGGCAGGAGGAATAAATCAAAGCCGCAAGCTTACAGCAGAAGTTTGGCACCACAACAAGAGCTGCTCATCGGCGAACAGCATGAGTTATAGCCAGGAGGAAGTGAAATGACATTTATCAGTTAAAGATACTGTAGGAAAATGTAAATGAAGTGCAGTTAGAAAAATGTCACTTTCACACCAGGCGCAGCGCGTGTGATTGCTGCTAGTGCCTTTATGGGGGTGGAAAGGAAGGCTACGTAGGAGTCAAGGGGGGGCTATGGAAGTGCATTGAGGGTGGTGGCGGGGGGTGTAGATGGCATATTGGAGGTGGAAAAAGTAACTATGACTGACTTTTAATTGGTCTGTTTGGTCCTCTTGAAGGACCAGCGTCCGACCCGCTAGACTCTGCTCTTGGCAAACGGGGTTATCGTAGTCATGGTAATTGGTTTGCTGGCGTGGATGAAGGATAATTTCGAGAGGCTCATTGAGTCTCTCTCCCCTGCATTTATCTGTCGAGGACGCAAGGGGATGTGGGCAGAAGCAGCGGCGTGTTTCCATAGAGCAGCTGAGGAGGAAGGCGAGCGAGTCGGAGGCCTCCATCAGATAGCGTCGAAATGAAGGATCCGTAACATTATAGCGAATGGGTTTCCATTTTAACCCCTGAGCATCTTTTCCCAAAGCTGTCTCTCCTGTAAAGTGACCCCGCCGCTCTCCAAATGGAGCAGGAGAGGAGGGTTAGCACTCAGAGGAATTTTTCATTTTCAGTTTGTATTAATGAGAGCAGGAAATGGTTAGCGTCTCTTCCTGCCACCGCTCGGACCCAGCTCATAGGGAACGAGGGCTCCCGTAATGCTCTTATACATATTTACAGCATATTACTCGAAAATTTCCCCCGTGCATTACGAGATGGATTAAGTGGACTAGCGAATTAGGTCTGGAAAAAATACAACCCCGATCCTCATTTAATATTTATTATCATTACCACAGGCTAAAATGTTCGCAATTATGCAAAGTTTGTGTGCTGTTTAGTCTGCTTTTATTGTAATGTGGCAGGTGCAGTGAAATAACCACATACTCAAATATATACATCTATGGCCCGAAGCCATTGACTTCTGTACGATTCCTTAAAGATGAAGTGTGTTAATATTCTGTCTCCCAGCTTGGCTTATGGGCAGGGCTGTACAATGCAACATATATGTCGCACTTGCTAAGAAAAACTCGGACTGTGCTAAGAATACATTTAATAGTGTACCTCGCGTGCAATAAAGATTTGAGCCGCCTGTGAAGTGTGTGTGAAGTGAGTTTGTCGTTGTGCTTGTTCGTATGTGAGGTTAACTAATGGCGCACCACTATTTATTTATTTATTATAGTGAAATAATTATAAGAATTACTATAGTATAATACAGTTTTCAATGGAGAAGTGTATTTACTATCGTATAGCAAAACATTGAAAATACAGAACTCAGAAGTCAGAACAATTAAAATGGAAAAAACGAATTTGGGAAAAACTAAAAATGATGGGGCCCTAATTTATCCATCTGTATGTAATATTACTGTCCTTTATCATTTGCCTAACTATTAGTCCCCCGTAACAAAACTTTAAATCCCTGTAGCACCGGTGCTATGTGCAAAAAAAGTTAACATACAGCCCTGCTTATGGGTCCCAATGACTGATGGGTGGTATTCTGAAAACCTTTTTAAACTGTCCTTATTTCTCTCACCCAAATTACACATTTCCCTTTAATGAATTACAACCGTAAAGACAAAGCTAGTGACCGACATCTAAGCACCTAGCATTATGAAAATGAGTGGTGCAATATCCAACACACTTCTAGTGCCTCTATCATGCAAAATGTATTTTCTGAAATAACTCTGCATTGACCTGTGCAATCCACAACTTATTCAGCAGCGTTTAAGGTTCATAGCCATTGAATTCAGCCTCATACGTTGAGTGATGGCATTCATTCATTAGTTTAATTCTTTCAATGCAGAGAGAAGAGTAAATGAATGTGTCTTCGTCTAATGGTTTTGAGCATTGGAATCACTTGAACCTGTTGATTTAGTACCAAGCTAGTAGCACCATGTTATAAGCCATCGGTTTTGGCATCCTTACAGCTCATCATAAGAATTTCTGCAATACTCTGCAGTATTTTTACCCAGCGCCTATAACATTTGACTGCTTGGTTTTTTTTGTGACCCAGCATTTATGCTCCATTCAGAGACCAGCTTTTGATTATTATGAACTATTGGATTTGTTCTATTACTCATGTTCTCAAACTCATTTAGTCCTTTTTGTGTTTGACCTTAAATTATGTAAACAGAAATATAAAATAGTAGGGCTGGGACAGTATATCACGATTTACACTACACTCAGTAAAGTATATTTATAAAATGATGTTTGATATCATGAAAATACCTGAAAATGTTTGAAGAACAGCGATAGGATATACCCATGGTTTCTGCACGAGGGTGCCCTCTGTCTTTTTAGTATGTGGCGTCATTTAAATGTAATTCATTGCGAGACTGAGCATAAAAATTGCACAATTTATCAGTGCTGTGAAATTAATCGAAAAAAATCTTAATCATCAATTTTGGCCTTCATCAATTACAAAGACAAAATAACCGAGGTAAACTATTATTGTGCCACATTCCATTTTGCAAGGACCCTCTCTTTTCCTGAAGTATATATCCACAGCGCCCACATTTCCTTTACAGTGGTTCAGCAGTGCTAATTCTTTACATTTATTTTTCTGTTAAATTCAGAGTTTAAAAGTCAAGTTTTTAAATTTTTTATGTTGTTTAAAAGGTTAATGAGTAATCGTGTTAAATAAGTGGTATGTCAATATTGGCCAAAATAATCGCGATTACGATTTATCGTATTGTACAGCTCTACAATATATCGTCCAAGCCGTATTAAATAGGGACTGCTATGGGTTTATGTCTTACATTGAAGTCAAGAGCAGGGTAGCTGATGGTCTATATAATGCCAACATAATGATGGCAAATACATACTCCAAATCGCTCCAAATCGTTCCAATACCCAGTTGCTGATGGCCCATAGCTGTTAGTGAGTTTCATATGGGCACCAGCACCGTGTCACTGTGTAAACTGTAATTGCTCTGTGTGTCGCCGGGGCTGGTTTTGTTGGCCGGTTGTTACTCCTGGTGGAGTTGGGTTGATTGATGGGGAAGAGATGGGCAGTTCAGCACTGCGGGGCTGGTTCTTGATCCCCCGTTGAGCTCTCACAGAGCAGATTGAGTGATCTACTCTCCAGCCCATCGTGACGGATTGCTTTCTCAGGTAATCAGCCATGTTCATTCAACTCACTGTTTCTCTGGCTGCGTGTCATTCCACATCCTGGTTGCCTTTTGATGGGAGTCAGTAGATCGTCTACATGAATTGAGACTGTAGCAAAGCATACCAGTTTGCTTAATATTGGGAACAATTTCTTTAAAGCAAAACTTCGTCATCACTCATAGTTTTTTGTGTGTTTCAGCAACATTGTGTATTACGCACGCATGGTGAGGGATTATATATTATAGTTTGTGTATTTTGTTATCCTCAATTGTCATTGTCTTTTATTATAGTTAAATAATATATAGTAAAATAATATTTTTATTATAAATATGCACTCATTTGTCATTCCCTGCTTTTCGAGACAATCTTAGAATGATGCTGGCCGGTTTTAAAACTAGTGAGCAGATTGAGATGACTTGTTTCTGTGCTCTTGGATCTCTTTTTCCATATCTTCTTTTTCTCTTTTCTTCTCACTTTGCCATCTATCAGTCTCTCTCAGACAGTGTATGATGCTCCAGGGTGATGCGGGGGTGGTGTAAATCTCTGAAGACTGTGTGTCTCTGTGCCCAGTTTGAGCCCTTGTGCAGGGGGCCTGTCTGGGCCCTCATACTAGGTGAGGCGGATGCAAGATCGGCCCTCACTGGGGAGCCAGAAGTGATCGAAATACTTCCTGACAAGAGCTGTTATAACGTCTCCGTTGCTAGGGAGACGCCCCGACTTTCACGGTGAAGCATCAGTCAGCCTTAAGGCAGAACAATTGAGAGCGGAATGAGAGATGTCTCAGTCAAATGCTAGTCAACACTGGCGTGTCTCTGGAGCTGTACACCGACTCACTTTAATGACCCAACTGATGCCGACCCATCTGACTTACATATTACATCTCAAACCTTGAGCTTCAGTACTGAGATTTTCATGCATTTATAATGTAACATTCAAGGAATGTAGCAAACGGTAGCCTTAAAGGGTAGCCTTACCTTTGCCTAACTTAAATAATTACTAAATATTTGGACATTCTAATGTGGAGCATATAAAAGTAGTTCTAACTTGGACCCCCTTTCACTTTGATCACATTTTGTGAAATTCTATGATGGGTCTATGTGTTTTCAAATGATAATATATTCAAAAAATAAACATGCAATGGATGTGTAAAACTGGTAGATTATAGACTAGTCTTGCAAGCGCAGATTTCGGACTGTCGAATACCACGCTCACGTCGTGTCGGAATTACCATAATTATGAGATGACAGCTCAGAGATTCTACTCAAAGCTCCGCATGTCCTCCAACTCAGAAATTATTTCTATGGCAATGCTCATAATACTAAATGGATAAACATGCGGCTTTGTTGTTTATGACAGAGAAATTAGCGATGACATTAATTCACCTTTTATATGGTCTTAATGCTTTCGAGAGAAGAAAGTGCATCTGGTAACCTCAGCTGAGATAAAATTGCATAAATGTTTGTTGAGATACCAAACTGCCTTTAATTTTAAGAATGCTGCCTTTTTTCTTTTTGCCATTTTTACAGTTCTTGGCCACCATTGACTGCCATAGTAGAGAAAAAACGACAATGTTAGTCGACAGTGCCCCAGAACTGTTTGCTTTCCTACATTCTATACAAATATCTTTCTCTTTGAACAAATACATCTTTACCGATTTGGAACAACTTGAGGGTGAGTAAATAAAGACAGAATTTAAATTTTTGGTTGAACTGTTCCTTTAAATATGATGGATCCTTTCGTCATATAGAAACCACAGTGGATGGTCATTGCGTACACTGTCTGTAGGATATAGATCGAGAGGCAGTCATCTCTTATTTAGACGTTCGTGAAGGTTATGCACTGTATTACTACAAGCCAGCGTGTGGCAATAAATCACGTCTATGGGGTCTGGCTGTGCACGGATATGTATGTATACGCACAAGTACGGTCCAATGTGCTGTGTCAGCAGCCCGTCTCTCACTCGTGGGCCATCAGTCCGGTTATTCATAGAACACATCAATGATTTATTGAATAACAAATCTTGAATAATGAGACCCCAATCCATCATTTTGACTACATAACCCTTGCAGCCGTGAGACATTCCCTTTGATTTATCCCATTTGTTCGATTTTGAAATTGAATTGCAAGTGCTAATAGATTATATGCATGGTTTTTCAGAAAATAAATTTTATTTCGGGCTCTTATTTCTCCATCAGAGCAAATACTATTGTCAGCCTTCATATTAAACGTGTCTTCCGAAAAGACATCAGGATTTTTGCCTTTAAGCTGTGATCCTCACCCAAAAACAGCCAGGCGTAAGCATTTAAATCCTGTTTTATATTAACACGCTCAATAGTCCATAGAATCCCCACGGACTGGTTCATGGGTTGCCACCGAGAACATTCATGTAGAAATTAGAAAAGCTGATTATGACAGTTTTATTTTCTGCATTCTTGGATTAATCCATAAAAGTTGACGGCCCATGAGAAGGTTATGTGCACAGTGATGAAAAGCATATCATTTTTTTTAGCAAAGCAAAGAGCACAAGTGGAATGTGGATTATTAATATTATTTTCTAATTGGGTCCCAAGGCACATTGGAAATAAATGACTCGGCTTGCCAGCATTATCCTGCCATGGAAAGTCTTGCTAAAAACCAAAAGCTTCAATTAATAAGTTTTGGTTTCTTATTTAAGAGCACCGGGCGTTACATAGTGTTGTTTGCGCGTGATGTGTTTGTAGCATTTAGAAATGTTTCACTGTATTTAATGACCACAAATTTTGTTTATACTCAAGATGCTCCTAAAACAAACTGATCATTTGTTATAGCATCTAGTTTTGGCTTTGTGTTTTCCTGAGCCTCTGTTTTCTCATGCACTTGATCCAGTGGCTCATCTCACGGATGCTATGCTCTCATGCCCGCCTGCTCTCATGCTTTCATGTATAAGAAATTGAGTGTGACTGTTCACCTTTACCGCTGTCTTCAGGCCAGAAGTGGTAAAATGTTCATAGGAAGCTACCATCATGCATTTTGACATTGCAGAGTAAATAATCCAGTAAGCCACGGGGGTTCTCTAAAAAGAATCACAGCAGTGATTTTTAATTATGAAATCTGCCACCACCTCATCAGCAACTACAGTTTTTCTTTATTTCACAAGGAATATGTTGAGAATGCAATGAGGGACGCCAGGAGCCAGTTACAATTGATTGGCATGCCCTTGCACAATATACAGAAGAAATGTAGGCTACCTGACAAGTTGGATTATGTGAAAGTCATAAAAGTTGCAGTATACGGAAAGCGACTGCAAAATTGGATTGTTAGAATTTTTTGCTGTCAAATTCACACACTGCCTCGCTGTGATCATTTCATCCACTGTGGTTTTGTAGAAATGGAGTGATTGGCAGTGATTCGGGGTACAGTTAAAGCACCTTGTGTTTACCCATAGATTTCCAGATCCCCTGTCTGTTCATGAAAGCATGCATTGACGGTTTTCCTCTTTAATGAATTTGCCCCTATCTGTATACCTCAGAGTCCCTTCTATATGTAAAAAATGTATCTTTGAGTGAAAGTTTCATTTTTGTTGAAGGTTGAAAGGACTTTTAAGAGGCAGTGCACAAATACAAGAACCGGCCTAATTCGATCCTCTGAGGATTCTTGTTAGTTTTTTACCTTAAGCTATATCCAGACCTGAATAAAACCTGATTCTTTAATACATCTTCCTGCCGAATCCAGAAAGTTGATAAATGCCCTCTGGCTGGCTCGCGAATGGTCTGCTGCATGGCGTCATTAAGCTTTTTATGTGGTATAAACCTGTCACATTTACAATTCTCAAACCACGTGTTCTCCTGTAGATAATGACGGCTTAAAATACATACTCATCTGCAGGCTTGTAATTAAATCATTTGAGAGGGTGAGCAGTGAGCTGTGATGCTGCGCCAGATGCTGTTTTCTTTCAGATGATGCTTGTATTGGGCGCACAACAAATGCTGAAATTTTCGCTCTTTCTAGTAGCGCAAGAGTAAACAGTGAGTGCGTCCAGTGATGGAGGTAATAAATTCAATTACTTTTTTGTATTTAGACTTAAAATAGGTATAGGTTAGACTTAAGTTAGTTTGTTAGTTACATTTTTGTCTCACTTGTTTGATTGACACTGGTAACAGATTGTCTGTTGTCTTGCTGGTGTTGTTTCTTTGATTAATGCCCTTTACCTGTTTGTAAAAATTGTCTTTTAAAATTGTCTATGTTGTTGTAAAGGTTAATGAGTAAGCGTGTTAAATTATCTTGATCTCAATAAAAAATAATCAGGATTATGATTTTTGTCATAATTGAGCAGCTCTAAATCGTTGTCATTTTTTTGGCATATGCTCCTCTCAAATACATACACTCGCCCGGAAATTGCTTTTTTCGAGTGCAATCTCTGGAAAATTATTTGCATGAAAAAAAAAACTTAGTAGTCATTAACTATTAGAAAAGTCTCAGGAAAGAGTCTGAAATACAGCTCCCACTAAAGTGGTTAAATACAATTTGAGAAGATCAGAAGAAGAACAGCAGGCATCACCACCTCAAGAGGCCAAGAAGACACACAGGAAGCATGGAAAGCATGTAGCCTGTCAGATTGTATTTATAGAGCGTCCTCTCGATTGCCCTGTCCTGGATCTGAAAAGAACCAGAATGCAATATTTACACAAGAAGAGAGGAGTAACAGGTTAAGCTTCATGGGGAAGCATATGGAGGTGTTTGTTTGTATAGCAACGAAGGCTGTGATGGAGCTAGATGAAAGCTGGCGCTCTGCTGCGGGTATGGATTAGCAGCTCTGACCTAAACTAGCCGCTTAGCCGGAGCGCATCTGTCGTGTATCTTTACATCCATCAACCGCAGCATGACTCCTCTCGTCTGACCGTGATAGCATGCCACACGGGGCATTACATATACTGTTCAAAGACACCAAAGTTGCTAATAATAGGCTGGGGCTGATTTATTTTGAAGGAGTGAGATTTGTAGTTTGATCTTTGATTTATTGATAAACATTTGGGTTTAAAATTTGAGTTTGTAGTTTGTGTTTGCAGTCATAGTAAACATTCACTTATTTCCATTGTGCTTGTCTGATACTAGCTTCTAATGACCTTATTGTGTATATTATTATTATATAATACTGAATACTTTTTCAGACTAACTTAAATTTACAATCGGAATTGTAAACCGTTTCTCAGAACTGCAGTATTTCTGTTCATTTTGCTTAAATTGTTACTGTCTTGAAATGCTTGAAATGCTGTTGTTTTTACCGAAACAGGAAGTTAGTATGGGACGTATTGAGTAGCTCCTCCCCTATAGCCCCTATGAGAAGGTGAAGTGCAGAATGATGTCGTACAAATTGTTAATTCATATTTGCGTAAAAAAGTAAAGTAAGAAAAGTAAAAGACGTACGTCCTTTTGTGTGTTTTAACAGTGTTTTAGCGCACACTGCTTTTTAGATATCCTTAACGCTAACAAAAACAAATGAATACATTTTCATGGCGACTTTAAGTTTCTTTTGTTGACAATAGTATTTTAATGTTTTTTTTTCACGTGTGGCTCTTTAAACCAAACTCTGTGCATCTGGTGTGATTGAAGTTTTTTTTATATCAAAAACAGTTTTGCTATGTCTGAAACATGGTGTGTGATTTCACATCTATTTCATGAGTTGTGCGTTAGCCTAGCTAGTATAGCGTTAGCAGTGGTGCTCAATTGCATATTGTTTGTAGATGGTATTTGTTGTAGAATAAACAGGCTGGCTTTTGCTTCCGTTGGCCTATTAATCTCCAGTCAAATCGTTTCTATTAGACCATTTTCCATTAGCATGCTACGGTGCAGATTTGCTGAGCAATGGCTGTATGTAGCGAGGCTGCCGATAAACCAAGGGGAGAAATGAGAGTCCTACCGTAACTTGTAAAAATGATGAATGAGGAATAATGTGCATCCGGGCCTGACTGTTTTTATCATGGAACATTTCTTTGCAGACACATTTACCTGTCAAGAGCGTTCTTTAGCCGAAACACTATAATAGGCATTATTTCAGAGCAGAGAGATGGAGCTGCATGGGGGTAAAGCTGCACTTTAGCTGATTGCCACATTGTGTTAAATGGACCTGTGGCAATTCCCTGGAAAAGTAAATACATCACTCCCTCGCTACCTTTTATTTTTGTTTTCTTCTGTTTATACATAAAAGTACATCCCCCTTGGCGTAATGTCCTTGTGCGGCCCATATTGTGTTTGCGGAAGTTCGGCTACGTGTGGAAGTTGCCTGGTTACATTATAAAGATTGATGGCCAGCGTCGGCCGGTAGACAGTCCTTGTTCGGTGATTATGTGTCATGCAGCAGGCATTGAATCTGCTTGGGCCGCATCCCCGCTGCCTGCCTCCGCTTCTTATTGTAAACCACAGAGTGGGTGGGTCAGCCTGGCGTCAAGTTGTCCGGGCATCTCTTGATCTGAATGGGAGCCCAACTGGTTTAAAGGTGCTTTGTGTATATTACACTGAAAGGTATTAATTGTGTTGAGCCATCAATAGTTGACCTTACATCCAATGTGTAGTGTTGAAAATTAGCATTTTTTGCAATTATGTTTCATGTCTCTATAGGCAAAGAAATTATGCATGTCACCTTAAAAGCGGTCAGATTTCTTTATATAACCAGAATGTGAGGTTATATTGCATTTACCACGGTGACATGATCAAAATTGTATGGATTTGAAAGTTAAATAACAAGACATTTATTCTGTTTTATGCTCAGAGCTCAAAGCTTACAGCATTTCACCTTTTAAGCCTTCAATTTTTTTAATAATACAAATGCTATTGCATTTGTCATATCAACAAAATGATATGGCTTTGATATTGTTATATAACAAGACAGCATTTATTCCTTCTCCGTTCTGTCATATTCACTGAGCTCATGGCGTTTCCCCAAAGCTTTGGATAGTCATTTTGCAGCTCACCAGTTTACCACACCACCACCATGTCAAAATGCTTTTTCCTGCCGCCCGGGAGCTGGATCCGAGGGCGTGACATTGAGTGGGACTTCGGAGCCTGCCGGATGGCTCTCTCTCCTTCTCTAGTTTTCTCCATGCGTTCAGGAACAGTGTGTCTTGTCTGCGGAGCAGTTGGCACGTTGCCTGCACCTCACACTGTTTTGATTTCCTGCTCTTTACTCGATGTGTGGCTTCTTCCAGTAGGGATAATGAGGAGTGAATGCATTAACCTTGTTTTCATTTACGTCCCGTAGACACCGTAGTAGGTACTGTCGCAGGAAGTTTTTCCTTCATTTCAAATAGTTTCAAATAGTGCTCCCACTTTTAGTTTTTCTCTCCAACTCCATGTTGTTGTGGTTTTGGAATAAGCAGCAGGATCCTGCACGTTCTGCTTCAGGGCACGTCAGTTAAACCTATAATGCTGTGATACGTCACCAGCAAAATTTCTGCTGTGATTTATCTGAAAGAAAATTGGCAAGAGGAGGAATCTCTCCTCATAGACTCTGCTCGGATACATTTTTCCAAATTGTTATTTAATTCATCCAGTCCTTCGGATGGCATCGGGTGCCCAGCAGGCAGACTGTTATAATCGGGAATGATTAAGAAAGGATGTTTTGAGTTCAGAGACAAAATGGAAAGTCATAACATGGAATTTATTACATTTCCTCTTTTGTTATGAGATGGAAGATTGATGCCTCTCTTAGGGGGTTTAGTATGGGTTAGTATATTGGGAACTCATCCGTTACGCACCCCTCGAGCATCACAAATACTGATTGTAATCCCGATGTACCATATCTATTCGGGTATGATGACTTGACTGAACATCTTTGCTCAACAGGTTACAGTATAATGAATCTTTTTTATATCTAGTCACGTTTATGCTTTTCAAAGAAACAGTCCATATAGCGTTGTTTATTTTTTATCAGTGAGTTTGGATTCCAATATCTCTCAAGATTTCTATTTAGCAATTTTAACGCACAGCAAGCAAACAGCTATTGAAAAGACCTCTTTGCTTACTTACTTTCATTTGTTAGTATTTATATTAAGTCATGTAGTGTTTTCAATTAATTATGCATTGCAGAATTATTTGTGTATTTGTGCAGAAGTTCTAATTTAATAATATAAAGGTATGTAAAGAAATAAAACCAAGATCTTTTAGTAAACAATGCTTATTTTTCTAAATGTTTTTGAAAGAACATGAATCAAAGTATTCAGTGTTCTGAACCGACTGTGTTTACTTTAATATTTCACTAAGACCTTAAGACAAGCACTATGGCCAGGCAGGACAAACATTTCACTAGCCAAACGTGATGCGAGCGGATCATGTGGTATTGGTAACCAATCAATGGTAACAGCCACTTCGTTTCGTGGCTTTAATCTTTGCTACGTCAGAATTTATTTGGCAAATGCCTTTCCATCTCCCATAATTCAGATGAACTGTTTTTGGGGAAAAAAGAACTGCTTGTCAGTCAGTCAGTCTGCACTTGACAGATTGAAGAGACTGATAGAAAGACTGATATCTTTTGTATAGTAGCATTGACTTTCAACATTCCAATTTCCTAGTCCCTTCATTCTTTTCATATAGATGGTCTGAGAGCTCAGGATGAATGGCTGCTGCAGGTCAGTCTGCTCTCATTTAATGTCCTTCTATAATCAATCAGCACTTCTCCCAAAGCTTGAATTTTATTAGGAATATCCAATGAGATTTGGGAACTGAGACAGATTAGAGCTCCACCCCCACCCTGCTCTTCTCCTCCAAGAGCCTTGACATTCTTTTTTACTTCGCCCACCATAGACGTTTGTCATAAATGTGATATGCTGTATGTACCCTGAACCATACATGCCCGCATGTCATTGTTGGCAGAACACATGTACAGGTTGACAAGTGCAATATTGTCATTTTCCTCTTTTTGTAATGTTTCAGCTCAGCTGTGCTTCATGTCACCACAATTCTGGACGGCTCGTGACAGCAGCAACTTAAGGGAATTAAAATGAAAGAGCAGACGCCCAGAGGTTTCTTCCTATAACCCTAATTACCTCGGCAAGCAGCCACTAAAAAGACACTGCAATTGTCCGTCAGCAATTCTCGTATGATGCGGTGATTTGTACACGTCCGTTGCCTATTCACCCCCTGCCCCTTCGGACGATAGGACGGGCGCTGACCAGGCGGCTCGTTCCTTGGGGAACCGCGGGGGGCCGAGGGGGTGAGTTAGAAACCTTAACAAGAGCCATGTTCCATCTGTTCATAAACGCTCTGCTGAGTGAGGGAGGAAGCGAGCGTCTTTTTTTTATTACGTTATTTATTTATTTTTTCGGAACGAGGGAGGGGATGTGGGTGGAAGAGCCTACCCAAAGTGTCTGCCACTCCTATGGGACAGCTGTTCTCCGATTCTGCCCGAAGTGCTGGATTATTGATGCTCCGTCCTACCCACTATTATTTATGTATGGAGTATTTGCATATGCTAGACAGCACAGTGACAGGTTCTCAAGCAGCTCTCGCTGTATAGTCTAATGTGTACAGATTGAACGCAATAAGTGGGAGATGTCACATGGGCTCAAAATGAAACACTTCTCGGCGTAATGGCAGGCGAGGCTCACAGATTGTGTGGGACTCTAATATCACACCAGCTCCGTGCAGCTGGGAAGATGAGAGAAGCATTAGCCGGCAAATGAAATGGAGACCCTGTTCTTATGAACCCCCCCATCTGTTGTTGTTTTTTCTCCTTGTTTTATTCCACCTGGGGGCCACAAATTTTATGTTTGGGTATACGCCCAGTTTTCTTACCTTGACACCCTTGGACCCCACAGCCAACATGGGTGCTTTAAACAATTTGGGCATTTTCATGTTTTGCATTTTTGGACTTGCGCTGACTTGAAGGCTACGTTGACATCAGCACGTTTCGGGGAATGTTCAGCCCATCTCATTACTCAGTGCAGGTCAACTGAGGTGAAAGTCATTGAAACGGCTTTTAAAAATGAGCTTTGTTGTCTGGCTGCGGGATTGAATCTGTCACCGACATGCCTGTAGTCAAAGAAAATGTTTACTCTCCAAATTATTAAAGATGTCGCCGCATGAGTAAACGAATAAATCTTCATTTTGAAGAAGCGAGCTGTAGGAATAGAGCTAAACAATGTGTCATTTGTTTATTTTTGCTTCCTCGTTTTTGTATATTTGTTTGTTTTATCTCATTGTGAACTGCAGCTGTTGGTATATGTCATTGTTTTCCGGATCTTGGCAAGGTGACGATAAGCAGCTCTGTATACAGTCAGTGTACCTTCTTTTTCTTGCGTTTGGCCAAGCGCCATGTCGTATAATTGAGTCATTATCATTCTTAAGACTCGTTCAGCAGTTAATTCCACGTTGCTGTAAGCAAGCAGAGAGGAAGTGAAAAATAAATGGGCATATTAATTTGATCAAACTTAGGAAAGCGTCTGGCACGTATCTGTTAATTTGACTTTTTTTAAGCATACATTTAATGTTGGCTTTTGGAGCCCTCCAGTTTCATTGACCTTTTGATTATAATGAAACTTTAAAGAATGTTCTTTTTTTATGGGCCGTGAATGGCTCGTGGTGGAAAATATTGAAGTTCATCTGCATAAAGTCAAGCCGTACATTTATCATTTCACAGCATTGTTTTAAATTTGGAGGAACAGAAAGAAAATAATAGACCCTTGAGAATTCTCGGCTGTTTTGTTTTCATTCTTTGAACACACATATATTGTGAATATCAGATCTGCTTTGGCTAATGCAGATGACATTTTTGATTGGACATATGGAAATAAACTCTATTAAAAATGTTTGAATGTACCGTAGAACCCACAAACAAAGTTTGGTGTTTGTCTGATGTCATTAGATACAACTACAGTTTTCTGGTCTAAATGAAGTTGAAGCAGTTCACCCAAAAATGAAAATCCTTTCATTATTTACAGTACTCAACCTCATGTCATTCCAAATCTGTATGACTTTTCTTCTGCAGAACACAAAAGATATTTTGAAGAACGTTGGTGAGCAAGCAACATTGGTCCCATTGATTTCCATTGTATGAACACAAACCACAAAGATATTTCTCAAAACAACATCTTTTCTGATCCGGACAAGAGTCTTATACAGGTTTGAATAACATGATGAGATGATGACTATAGACTTTACTTTTGGGGAACCAGACAGGTTACATTGATTGAACCTCTTCTTTTGTTTTGAGCGCGTTCTGACAGACTCCCTCAAAAAGGCCTTGCTGGAAATACAGTCTCTTCACGAGCACCATAATGCTGACAATAAACACGCTCTCAGCAAACATGCCCTCCCATTCGTGTAGCTTGTTAGCTCAGGTTACTGACAGCGCTAACAAAGCCTTGCTCTTTAAGAGTCCCGGGCAGATGCAATCTGGCCATTTCCCACAGAGAACTCCAGATGTTACCACAGGTTGCTAACTGCCCTAAGCACCTTGGCGGGAGAATGAGCTTTATTTTAACACACGCTTTCAAATGTGTTTTATTTTCTTCAAAATGTGTGAATTACCTGAAATGTGTGACCAAAGTGTCTCAAGCTGTCTCGATATACTTGGAAGCATATGGGAGCCATATGTAACTGTCTACGGAGTATTGTTTCCTATTTAAAAGTAACCCAGTAGCTGCTGGTGTACATGCAAAATGTCATTGATTTAAAAGCAAGCTGACTTATGCCTGTCTCTCTTTCCCCCCTCTCTTTCTCCCTCTCTGTCTCTGTCTATAGGTAAGTGATGGAGATGTTTGGCTCTGTACCTTGTTCTGGCAGACCCTGTGTATGCCCCTGAGAAATGCCCACTGAGGTGATTCATTGGCAGGAGGGGTTTAAAAATATCCTGAGCCATCGCCACATGACAGGAAACAGTATTTGTGCCACAACACAGTCCATCTCTCTTTCTCTTCCTCGCTCGCTCTCTCTTTCTCTCTCTCTCTCTCTTTTTTTTACATTTTTAAATGTCAAGATACTTTATTGGCATGATTGTGTGTTCTTACAATTTTGCCAAAGCATTGAACATATAACAAAATACATACAGTAAGTACAAACATTAGAGTATTATTAAAATAAGGTGCTGAGAAAGGCATAAATATAGAACGAATATAAAATAAAGTATACTTAAGTAAACAAATGATATATGGAAATAAATGATTAATATCAAATGTAGGTTTCAGGCAGAAACATGAGAATGTAATAAAAGAAAACCGTGTATATGTGCATTGATTGTAACAAGTAACATCTGCATTCGCTCTGTATCTGAACATCAGTCAAACTCTGGCATGAGCTTTGACATTTTGTTAAAGTGTTTCTCTCTCACTTTTACTGATCACAATGAAGGAGAAAGTGTGTCTCTGTCTCGACCTCACCAGTGTCACAGTGTGCACGGACTTGTTCTTCCTTTGGAAGCCATGTTTGTCTCTCTCTATCTCTCTTCCCTTCCTCGCTCTCTCTCTCCCTCTCTCTCTCTGTGTGTCTTCTATTCAAATGGGAACTGAGAGACTTTGAGCTCATACGGATCATTTTTACGATCAATTTATTGAAAGGCTAAAATGTAGGAATTTACTTGGTGCGTTTTGAGATTGTAGAGTAGAGAATGAGAAAAATCACTAAAGAATTATCCTATTAGTCGATTCGAAGCATTATTTTTTGTTGCGTCCGATGCAGGTCAGAGCAATTTTTTAAATGTTAATTTCAAAGCTGTAGGAAACTACTTTTTGCCCCTTTGACCTGAAATCCATAACTTTACTCGACAGAGGAGATGCTTTAATAGTCTGATACATGGATTGCACTAGAGTGGAGTGAACATTGTAAGCTATTATTAATCATTTAGGGTCTGATGTTACGTACAAACCACCAGGGTGAATATCTTTGATTTTTACTCATAATTTTTTGTCTGACTGATCACTGTGTTTATTCATGACATCATAAATTGATCGTGGATGAGGAAAGTGGTGAAGCATTGTGTATCTTCCATTGCAAATGGATGTGTAATTTTTTCATTTTGTAATACATATTGAAATAAGGAAATACTAATTATTTATTCTATAAGTAACAGCAGAAACATTCTCTTTGCGATCTCATCATTTCTGCATCGGAAGATTCAGCAATATTTCATTTTCAGTCAAGTAGAAAACCATTTAGATTACATTTCTGTGGAACCATCAAGCATGGCTCAAGTCTGCATTAGCTGTGTCACTTTCACTTAGGTTCAGATCGAAATATACAACAATGATTGTGCATATTTAAATAATAAATAGATGTGTAGATCTAGAGATCTTTTAGAGAGTATCGTTAAAGGGATAGTTTAGCTAAAAAAATAATTACCCCATGTTTTATTCGCACTCTAGGTGTATATGACCTTTTCATTGAGACGAATACAGTTGGTGTTATAATAACATTTATCCTGGCTCTTCCAAGCTTTAGAATGGGAGTAAATGGGGAATGAGATTTTGAAGTGCCAAAAAGTGCATCCATCGATCAAAAACCTGCTCCCCATGGCTCCATGGGGTTGATAAAGGCCTTCTAAAGTGAATGGATGCGTTTGAGAGAAATATCAATTTTTACAATTTATAAACTGTAATGTCTAACTTATATTATCTGTCGGCCGTGCGTGTATTTTTTTTTCTCCGACTGTATTCGTCTGAAAGAAGGTCATATACATCTAGGATGCCTTGAGGATATTGAAACATGGGGTATTTTAGTTTTCCACTGAACTATCCCTTTAATATATGATTATATTTTTTTGCAGTATAATAATTGATATTGAGACATTTGTGTGTGCATTGTCAGGAAAATCGTCTTTATTAGAAGAGGAGATAAAATTCTGACCTCTGACTTGAAAATGAGCAAACCACTGATCAGTCTTACAGACAATGTTAAATTATGGTCAAACTCTGTATTATGGAAAAATCATTGTATATTTAACACAGATATTGACTTTTCACTGTCTTTTTCTAAGCGTGAAATCCTTAATCATCATTCGAGGTGAAAGGGCTCGGTGCTCGCACACAATGCATCCTAGTCTTCCGCAAGTCCCCCGTTTGACCTGGTTTCGCATGCTGTTGCGTAGAACTTCTATGATGTGACTTCTCAACGCAGTTCAATCCGCAGAGAGACGCGGCTTAGTTTATGCGGCACCCACCCACACCCGTTTTTCCTTGCCTGCCGCGGTTAAATTTTCAAAGAGCGGGAATGTGTAAGCCAGAAAGATCAATCACACAGGAACATTGTTTTTTCTGATGTTTGAAGTGGTGGTAGTTTAGGGATGATGAATTCTAAAGCAACTCCGACCCTGCCTCGCTGCCATCTGATGCAACAGGATGTAACCCAATTGTTTTCTTTTAAACTTTTGTTTCCAATGTCAGCGACATGCCTGAGCGCTACACTTTAGGCATCTGTTGTCAGCTTTTCTTCCCCGTCCAGGTGAGAATAAAGGGATTAACTGTTGCTATCGAGCAAGTTTGGACGAATTAGCCTGGAGAGCATGACAGTGAAGTTTGTTTGGACGCTAATCTCCCCGCCGCAGTGCGTATCGACCACGCGGAGGTTCTTTATGAGATGTCGGCATGATGTCACTTACGTGGTCATTTGCGACATGCTGTACATGTTATTGAATTGTTGTCGGTATTCTGAATATGGGTTGCTTAGAGACTTAGGGAGGGCTGGTGAATGTGCTTTTGTGTGGGCTTTCCATACAACCCTTGGCTCTTAAAGACCATTGAACAGTATCTCAATGGGCATTATGTCCATTTTGTGAAGAAAATATAATGTGCTCTTGCTGAGCACTAATGAAAACAGTGTCGATAGACTCAAAGGGAATTCTTTGTGGTCATTATACATGTGACATAATGGCTTGTTAGGTGTATCAAGGCATGATGGAACAGACTTTTGACAATCACTCACAGCGGTGGGTTGTGAAACTGAAAAGGGTTGCAGGTCTGTTCCGTTATTAAATAATATTATATAAATCATTAAATGCACCAAATACAGTTGCAAAATGAAGAGATCATGAAACTTTTGAAATATCACGAAACAACTTTGGAAGCAACGTAATGTCCAGATGGGAGTCCTGAAATTTGTTATATTGTTAAATTGGCCCTTTAAATGCATGTGTGGCGCATAGATGGTGCCCAAGCATGTATCATAAAGGTGATGTGATTTCAATTTCAGTCCGATAATGTGAGCTTTTTCATTGAAAAAAAGTTGTAAGTTGATTGAGACTTTAAAGGTTAATCAATACGATTTCTTCAACAATGACATATGCCATCTAATTTTGAAAGTGTAGAGAGTGCCGTTTATATTGTCAATTTAGTGATGAGATAATAATAGTCTTCTTTTAATTAGAGAAGCCTTTAGACTGAAGCAAATTCTGAAGCCGTACTAATTAAATGTTTTATGTGCAGCTTGAAGTGATTAAATAATATTTCATTGGGTTTGCTGAAAGATCAAGGATCATATGAACAACAAAATATAGCAGGTGTGTTTTTTATTTATTCTTACCCAGTGTCTTAAAGCACCCGTTACATTTGATCCCTGAAGACTGTTTGATTGCTGTTTTAATTCAATTACACAAATAATAAATGTGCTCGAAAATATGTAAGCTACACTTTACAAAATGCAGGGTTATTTTCAATATATATATATATATGCGTTTCATGGTTTGAACCCAGCTTGTACAGATAAGGTCTAAACTAAATCTGCAGCCTGTACACATTGGGGGAAGTGTGTGTGTCTGTGTGTGTTTGCATGTATATGGATATGGAAGATGCAGGTCAGCTTCAGAAGTGATAGAGACCTTTTTCCTCACCCCTCTCCTCTCTGAGTGCTGAGTGGAGGTTGCCAGTCAAGAGCTGTGCTCCTGACAGCTGCACTAACCATAGATCAGCAAGGTGAACATCTGAGAAAAACCTCATGCTCTTCGGTTGTGTGCGAACGTGACCACCAGTGCTTGCAAAGCCTTGCAGCAGCAGAACTGACATAGTTGAAGATCAGGACCAGTAAACGCCATCCTCATGGAAAGAGAAAGGTAGAATATTCGGTGTAAATAAATCAAAAAGTGTCCCTTATGTTGTATTATACAACAGTTAGTTCTGGTTCTCTGATATGATTGGACAAGCTGTATTTCAAGAGAGCAAAAATGTGTATTATAAGGACATTGGGATGTTTCATGTTCTGTTCATCTCTGTATGTGAAAGCAGAACATGCAGCATATGCTGTGTTTTTTTATGCATAGCAATATATTTTTTACTCATCACTGAGCATGGAGCGAGCAGGGACTGGGAAATAGAAAACACGGAATTCTACTGGAGCTATTACTCGATCCACATCACCCACATATGTTGTATGTCGCCTGGCAACACAAAGACTGGAACTAATCTGCAAGCTTTTGCTTAGTTACAAACCATTTTCAGTCTTAATAATATTGTTCAAATTCAAAATAAGGGAAGATCACATCCCCCGGGCCAGACTCTGGGACAAACTCGGTCTGTCTTATAAGCTTCTTAATTATTTTTAAGCTTTTCCTAAAGGCTGACACATTTGCAGGGGTCAAACTGTGTGGCCAGGTGAAAATAAAGCAGCCATATTGTGCTTCTTCCTTCTGCTGCCTCGCGCTACGGGGTCAGTAATGGAGATTTGGGCAGCACCCGCCGTTTCAGCCACCTGTGATATTCTGCCATGTCTCGTCCGTCATGGTGTCTGTGGCATTCCTCTGTCTCTGAGTCATAAGCAGCATGCAGTGGCAGTTATATAAGCACAAACCTGGCCAACTCAATAAAATATATAGCATTACTGAATCCCCAGACCGGCGTGCCTAAAATAACATCGCTTTTAGGGCGCGCTCGGCTCTGATGACATGAAAGATTCAACACAAAGGTAGCCTTCAAGTTTTGTCTTTCAGAGGGTCTTAAATGTTATTTCAAAACCAGTATCACAACCTTGCCATTGGAAAGTGCTTTCTCTCGCTGTGGTCGACTCCCTGGCTTCATTGGCGCTGGAACAGACGTCCTAACATGTGCAAGTGGACTCTTTTATTACCCAGGAAGGCTTTAAACTTTCAGAAGGGTAATAAGTTACAGAAGCAAGGCTTCTGATTTATAACGGGAAGAATGAATGGCTCTTCTCTATATTAAATGGCTGTAAAATGTTAAGTCATTCTCAATTTGGGATTTTCCCAGATTGAGGTGCTCTTTAAAAGATTTAGTAGAGCATGGAATGAGCACGGCACTGAACTGGACACAGCAGTTTCACATCTAAGATAAGTTGTGTTAGAAATGTATTGATGTCAAAGAAGCACCGTATTAAAAAGGAAGAGTCATTAAATGTATTCAGTCATTTGATCTTATAGTGCTGAGTTCGTATATACAATAATTGTGCACTTCAGATTTTAGTTGCGTAAATGTCAGTGAATGTGTCTCATTCTGGTACAGAAGGGCACTTTGAGCACTCTAGGGACAGGGAACCCACGTAATGGAAAATATTTTTAATGGCTGAATGTGAGTCATTTAGAAAAGATGTCGATTATAAAATATTCCTTACAATTAAAACTAATTTTTGAATCTAAATTTATCTAAGATTATCATTCATGACTATTTTAAGGAATACTCCACCCACAAATGAACATTTCAGTCATCATTTACTCCCCCTCAAGTTGTCCCAAACCTGTATAAATGTATTTGTTCTGTTGTTATTTGGAAAAATGTTAGCAACTGACATTTCTGGGGCATCATTGACCACCATAGTTGGAGAAAATATTGTTGAACACAAATTAGATATTTCGAAAGATTTAGGAAACCAATATGTTCTTGGCCACTTTTGACTACCATTGTAATCTTCCTACTATGGTACGCAATGGAGGTCAAGAACTGTTTGGTAACAAGCATAACTCCAAATATATTAAATAAACTTGAGGATGAGTAAATCATGATGGAATTTTCATTTTTTGGTTGGACTATCCCTTTAAATACACTGTTCATAACGTACGATTTCATAATGACTGTGAATAAATGAATAAATGACAGCATGCGTATAAAGCTTACACTGTAAGTGTAAAAACAACAAGCAAACAGGCAATTAAATTGGTAATCGCCAAAATGTCAGAATCGTGACAGCCTTATTGGCAGCCTGAGCAGTACGATGGAGCTCCAGACCGCTCTTGTCTTCATGTCTCTGTCGAAGCCAACATGACACATTTCGGCGGAAGAATCAGCAGACGTCTCTTTACGTCTATCTTCATCCAAATGTCCTGGACTGCACCTCTGCACAGAATGAATATTCTCAAGCGATTTACTCGGCCTGATCTACTCGGCTTGCGTTGACCAGTATTCTGTGATAAACGTTGGGAGCTTCGGGTGGGTGGAGGAAGGGAGGGACGGTGGCTATTTCTGACCGGTCAGGTCTGACCTGGTTTCTCCTGTCTTCATTTATTTCCCTCAAGCCTTCCTTCATCTCTGTCTTCCTGTGCAAATTTGAACCTTCCCTGATGTATCGACTTCACAGTTTATAGTACCCTGAAGGAGCGTTTGTCTGGCAGCATCCACTTTTATTAGGACACGGGGATCAAACGCAGAGAATCATTTAGAACGTGGTGTATAACAAAAACACACTCTGACGCAAATTATCGTTTCGGGAATACGGATTCAAAGACAGTTTTCAAAAGAGAGCCAAGCAACTGGCGTACAGTACATGCAGATGTCTCGTGGGCATACGGCCCAAATTTGTTTGAGAAGATGAAGTTGGCGGAAAAAAGAGGGGTCCTAAAATAATAAGCTGGTCATTTGTAATTGGTTTGGGGAGTTGTCTCAACATGTGCAAGCTTGTTTTAATCAGGACATTGTCAGTCAAAACAGCACTTAAATGTCTGTTAAGAGTCTTGCGATTATAGCAGATGGAGGAGAACAACCATTCGGATGGTGCTGTGGGGTTATTGCCCTGGTCTGAACAGCTGCTCTGTTTCCTGTCAGACCGCTGTTTGTTTGCTCTGATAAAATGTACCTTGTTCTGTCCACAGCTTAAAGAATGATTTGAGGAAAGCAGTGTAAAAAACACATGGGATGCTCGGACAAAATCAACCTATTGATTCACTTGTGCAAATGGATTTGGGTTTACCTGGAGCCTTAAAATGGTGGTACACTAAAGCGTTAGATCACCATACTGCGCTAAAGATTTAAAGACATAGTTCACTCATAATTGAAACTTCTGTCATCATTTAATCACCCTTTCTGTCATTTCAAACCTGTAGGACTCTTTCTTCTACAGAACACAAAAGAAGATATTTTAAAGAACGTTTGTAACCGAACAACAGCGATACCCATTGACTTGGCATCAGTTCTGTGTCTATAGAATGGAATAGGTACTGCTGTTGTTCGGTTACAAACTATTATTTTAAACAGTTTGATAGAGAAAAAAATATATCACTTACTCTTTGGATTCGCAGATCCATGGCCTTTTCTTCTGCTTGGCAAAAAATAAATGTCAGGCATCAACAAGTCTGTGTGTGTTTGTCAACATCTCGAAATGAATCAGTAAAAATACAGTCAGTCCCATATGGTATCAGAATTTCTTAGCAACATAAGTCATTTTTTAGGTGCAAAAATGGTTTCACAAGTAAATTCTTGTCAGTCATGAGGTTGTAAGAGACTTTGGAGAGTATCAGGTGGCCCTGGATTCCACGCAACATATAAAGCGGGAGAACAATATGAGGCTTTTGGACACACTTGGGAGTAGTCACTAGCATTCGCTATTGGCTTTTATAATGACCTATTAATCCAGTCTCTCTTGCTAAACATTGCTGTTCTTGGTTTAAGCTCATACCCCGGGGGAGTACCCACAGGTCTTGTGCTAATGTTTATTATCCCCTCTTAATAGCATCGGTCTCCATTAAACTCTAGGGATCTCTGAACCCATTTTGTGGAGATGTTTGTGATGTCGCTTATCAAAGGTACAGAAGAATACGTCATTTTCTATTAGTGTGCGTCAATGAGGCTGATTTGAGTGAACACGGTTATACGGATACCTGTGAAAGGTAACATCATAACAGTATGCTGTTATGTTCAATTATAAGTAATGCTATGAAAATGATAAAAGAAGTTACGAATAAATGTCAGGTCGCGATAATTGCTTTCGCTCATATGTGTTTTGGTTGCAACGCAGTCATATTGACATGTCACGTTAGTAAAACTCCCTTCTCAAAATCCAATGTGCTTCCTGTACATACAGTACACACGAGATTATAAACTGTGATCTAGTTCTCATTGATTTTTAGTGCTAGCTCGTTCCCCTCAACTTTTATGCAGGATCTAAATGTGAAGAAAAGCTGACATTAGCTGTTTAAACTTTAGTGCCTCTCATTAGCATGTGTCGGTAGTATTTACAGCGTTCCACGTCTCAGCGAAGCCCCGGTGGGAATGGAGAACAGTAGTGGTAGCGGATTTGGACCTTTCTGCAGTGGTTAATGGACTGCTGTCAAACAGTGGTGCCATCAGCGAGACAGGCACCATAAATCCCTGCCTCACTCCGGGCCCCGGTGCTACGAGGGTGAGGCTCGGGCCCTTCTGTTTGTTGGGCAATTAGCAAGGAAACAGCTGAGCGTAAATGCTGGGCACCAGAGGACCCGCTCGGCCACCGGAGCCTTTCCTCATCACTGCGTATGCATCTCTGTTATGTCTCACAGATGGAGAGCAAGTGCCCCTAATGCACCACAGTCTGCTTTCATTTGGGCCCGGAAGAGTGCGTGTTCTCCAGCTAATTGAACGGCATGCATGGTAACCTGCTGGAGCTGAAATCAAAGCCAGAATGCTGGTGTCATGTTTTATCCCAGCTCTCTTACCAGTCGTAGCTGTGATGAGGATCAAACTCTGATGTAGCATCATTGTGTGGATAAGTACAATTGGATATTTTATATTTTAAATATATAATAATGTAAATCTAAACAAACATATAATTAAATATTTTTTGTTCTTGTTTTTAATTAAAATATTTATTCTTTTAAGAGTTCAAAAGCAAATAACATTTAAGAATCATGTTTTTTGTTTTATTGTTTTTTATTCAATTAAGTTATTTTATTATTATTTGATTAAGTAATAAAAAACTGCTAACTAACACAATAAAACACAATTAAAAATGATAACATAATACAAAAAAATATTTTTGTGTTTTTGCAAATTAACTATTTTCAATATTCGTGTTTTTTTTTTCATTTTATTTGTTTATTGTTTTTATTATTATTTATGTATTTATTTTATATATTTATTTTTATTTATTTAGCATTTCTTTTATTAATTGACCATCATTTAAAATAAACATTACTTATACGTTATACTTAAACATTATACCTATATTTGGTTTGCATGTATATATCCAACCTAAATATGAACTATGCCTGTTTTTTGGGTTTCCATGCACTAATGACCATGCATTTCCCTTACTGAGACAAATGTCATTGGCTTTCTCAAACTCTTAACACATCAAATCACCCGTGCCGCATTGCGTAGCATGCAGTTAAGGCTCTTTTTTCCACACTTGCGGATCTCCATTCGATTGCACTCGTTGAACATCCGTGCAGTCGAACGGCATTGTTCTGCTGTTCTTTTGATTCCTCCTCGCCCCTTAGGTCTTTGAAAGTTCATATCTGTCAGTCAGTCTATTAGGCTTGCCTTGGTTCTGTAATGACTCCCAGTGTTCTCAGATGCAGGAATGGTGATGGCAGGGCTGATAGGAACAGCACTTCGTTTCGGCAGGCACAAAAGACATTTGACTCACATTGTGCTCGTCCTGGGCTCTCTCTGTCTAAACTGCGGCAACAAAGACAGATTGGGATGTTTATTCCTTGGGGAGAGAGATTGCTCTGCTTTTGTGAGGATAGATAGAGTGCGATATTAGGCATGTTGGGGAAGCCAGCTACAATCTCAAAAAGGTTTGATGGAATGTCTTTCAGGAGCGTGCTCTCTGCCGGGAACACTGTCGCCTGCCATCACAAAGTCTTGCGATGGTGCTTGATCAGGGATGTGTTACATTTACGAGATCATTACATTTTACGCCATGTGATTTGGAGAGACGTAGGTGTAAAATGATCTGATGAACCCCTGGGATGGTTTATGGCTGTTTATTTGCATTAACATTAAAACGTCTTTGTTTTGGCTGTTAAAGTGAATGAATTTTGGAGTGCAGGGGGTTTTATTAGGTTTGAGGACGCCATCCGCCTTTCCTTTGATACCTCATGCAGAAAATGTCTCAAGTGATGCCACATAAAACCAAAGCTGGCAACAAACTCCTTCACACACAATTAGAGAGCTCTTTTGGCTGAGTAGGGTGTGAGATGGAGGGAGAGAAAAGAGAGGCAGAGATGCTCAAGGTGGATGGGCGGTTCGGAATAGCTTATTTCAGAAAATGGAAAGTGGCGACGGAGAGAGATGTGCTTTCACAGATGCACCTCCTGTTGTATTATTGATAGGATTATGACTTGGTGACTACAGGGTAGGCCCATTAGTGCAGGCAGTAAGCCCAGGAGACGCCAGCCAAGCTGCCGATTGAAAGGACTCGGGGCCCTGAGTGATTGACTCCGAAACACAATCGACTCTAGGGCCCAGATGCCAGACCCAATGTCATTATTAATTACGTCGGCTAAAAGGGTCAATCAGCCGTGAACTTTGTCGCTTTTGACTTTTGGCTAATGATCGCATGTTCGGTTTGTAACAAGGATACTCTGTGAAGGTAGACCGAGTCGAAACAAAGGTAGCACAGTTCCGTCATCCAAGTCATCACGGGTTGGGGATGAACAGTAAGCTTGAGTATCTTGCGTGACATTTTGAGAGACAACGGCATTTAACAGCTTACATCACTGTGAAAACAATGTGTTTGTTTTTTCTTCCTTTAATAATGCGGAGCTAGAGAGAAATGAAGAATTCATGTGGTGTTCTTTAGGTTTTAGTTTTTTCGTTCTGTTTTGGCTTGGTTTTTCTGTTTGAGTCAGCCAGATGGTACTGTTTCAGCTGCCTGTGGAGGAGAAAATGTCCCTGCATTTACTTTACAGCATCAACAGCCAACCAATAGCAATATTCTTGTATGTTTATACTGTAGTATTTATTAAAATGAAGTCATAATACAATCCAAGCTGAAGTGTTATTCATTTTCACATTACTTAAATTTAATACCAGGATTTGTGTATCTTTATCTGTTCCTGTTAGCTAGTATCTGAATATTATTATTATTATTATTACAAACTGTTTTTGCTGCATTATTTATCAGATCCTCGTTGTCAACTCATCACAGTACCACCACTGTAAGACGGCCTTGCCTCCTCTCACAAGATGACTTCGTAGCTATTTTTTTTCACTCCCTAGCATTCACTGCATGCTTTATGACATCTGAGAATGTACTTGAGTCACAACACTACGGTGGCCGGAAAGTGCAAAACAAAAAAACAAATCGCAAAATTAAAAACAAATCTAAAAGCAATACAAAATATCAAATCATAAAACACAACAACAATTCGGGAAACAAAATAACAAGTCTGAAACCACATCGACAAGTCAGAAACACAATGACAAATCAGTCAAACCGGAAAGTTAGGTATTTTGTTGGAATGAGATAGCTACTGCTGATTGGATGAAACTCCTGTCAATAAAGATATCCAGGACTCTCAATGTTACTATGAGAAAGGACATGCATATGTGATACAGCGCATATTCATTGACTAAGGTTCAAAAGCCACATTTTGTTAATATAGTTGAAACGGGCTCATCTTGCATTAGGAGTTGATGCATGTCTGTTTCACACTGCATGTATGCGTGAGCTTTGAGCAGCACACATAGTGCAGCTGAAAGGCGACTGCCTGTGTACCATCCGTGATCGTCTTCCCTTCAAAAGATACATACAATATAAGCATATAACATGATATGTACTTTAATCTGTGTCCCTGTTGGTTATGGTGAGAGAGTAACTGACACGATCGTTTGCTTTCGCTTATAAATATAAACATAAGCCTGGATATCTTTATTGACAGGAGTTTCATCCAATCAGCAGTAGCTATCCCATTCCAACAAAGTACCTACCTTTTCCCGTTTGACTGATTTGTCGTTGTGTTTTCTGACTTTTTGTTTTGTTTTCTGACTTGTCAATGTGGTTTCGGACTTATTTTGTTTTCCGAATTGTTGTTGTGTTTTCAGATTTGTCATTTTGATTTTGGATTTTTTATTTTGCTTCTAGATTAGTTTTTTGTTTTGCACTTCTCAGCCAAGGTACACAACAGATGCTGGAGACCCCTGAACCTTTATCTGCTGTATCTAGTCTTAAGCCGCAGCTGATCGCTGACAAATATTTTTGATCATATACTATTTGGTTTTATAGTCTAATATTTGTTTCTTTAAAAAAGTACTATTTTTGAAAAACGACCGCCTTTTCTGGCTCCCTGGAGGATACGCCCCACTTTGTTACCGCATTTAGCCTTATATAAGAGTCCGTGAAGAAAGCTGGCAAGATCACCACCACCTTCTGTAACGCCTTTTGTGTCCAATAAGCACATGCTCATTACCACCATTGAAATAAATCTGAGGAAATGAGCACGACTGCGTGATTGGGTTTGGAAGTCGACCAGCCTCTCTGCCCTTCTGTTTCACCTATGCACCTGAAATGTTTATTCCGTGGGATTTATTTATATATTTTTGAAATGAGTTTATTTTTAGGTACTGGAGGAGATTCAGATGGGGAAGGAGGGGCTGCTTCTGTGCACGTATGGTGTTGCATAATGCTTTTTGAGATGCCAGCCAAAGCGTAGCGGAGGCCTTGTTACTGTATATCATTAGATCATGACTCTCTGGTTTTGGCAGTGTGTGCATTCTTGTTCTTGTGTAGCAAGTTTTTTTTATTCAATAAAGAACTCTGCATTTGATGGAGAACATACTGTAGGCATTTAGTGTAGTTAAATATATTAACATAAAAACTACATTCACCGTGATGATATTGTGCATTCTGTATACAACAGCAAACTTGGGTTTGAAGCATGTATGTAGGTTTGAAACCTGTATTGCATCATTTGTGCTATTAACTTAAACTATCACTTAAATTTTGCTGCCGTTATGGAGAGTTGTGCCTATGCTTTTCTAAGCTGTCATATTAATGACATATAAATGAGCAATATAGTTCACATCCCCTAAACACAGTTAACAATTACCCTACCTACTGCACTGGAATTGACTCATAAAACCTTAAGCAACACCAAGAAATCTGTATCATTGTGAGGGTGAGATTTGGATTGTCTTTGTTTCAGACCAGTGGGGTTCTTTCTCCTGATCTTGATGTGTAACCTTGCGAAGTATCTGCCTCTATGTAAATGTATTTTAAATACAAGCTGCTTTTGATTTTCTCCATCTATTCTCAAACTCTTTTATACACCTACGTCTATTGCCCATGTGTGAAACTGGCCTTGGAAAGATATGAAATGCAAATGCAAGTGCACATGTTCACTCTGCTGGGGATGCAAGAGCTTATGTGTTTTTTTTCTCTCAGCCAGAAAGACTTTTAATGTTTGCTTCTGTGAATGTACAGTGGTAATTGCTAGACTATATACATAGCATATTTTTTATTGTGCACTTTGGAAACACCTATGTATGAGTTTAAAGACATATTAAAGTCGAAAACAACACAGCAAAGTACAAGTTTACATTTGTGTGAAAATACTTTTACATAACCTTTGATTTCATTCATATTCAAAAAAATTAGCATGAACTAATTCACAAAGGATGAGTCATTAGCTCTACATTAAATTACTATAAGCTCTTTTGTAAATGTACGTAATTCATAGTTACAGTATTTCCGACCCCCAGCTGAAGGTAGCGTTCTCTCCAGTAGCCATGGCAGGTAAATAGTCGGATGTTTGGGCGTATGTTGCTGTTGCCAAAATGTCCTGTTGTTTTTCTGTTCTTCCCCTCTGCCCTCCCAAAACTTAATGCGAATGTGGGGGATCTCATCTTTGACTCCATCTGCAAGTATAACGGGCCTAATGAATCCCCCCATAGACCATAAAGATGATTGATGGGTGAGACAGTTTAGCATGCGAGGATGGAGAGGAGAGAACAGACACGGTGATAATGAGAGAATTGCACCGAGCTCATTACCCCCCCACACCTCCTCAGCCTTCCTGCAGAGCCGAGGCCTCCTGGTTAAATTGCACCTCTGCAGGTGCATCAACAAGAAACTGATTGTAATGCATTTTGACTACTTTTACCATTTAGATGCGAGAGAGCGAGAGAGAGAGAGAGCAAGTGTTCCTGTCAAAATTTCCCTCATTTACTAATATTTATGCTGTGCTTCACAGCTTAAATGAAGTTTGGGAATGACATCTTTCATCTTGTGAACCGATGTTATGTAGCTTTTGTTTTTCGTGATAGTTAGGAAGTTTGTTTAAAAAAAACTGAGAAATTAGGCACGCCTATCCTTTTTGTGGGAGTTTTATCTAGTTGTTTTAGTTTGTGTATTATCTGAGTGTTTTTCCTTTGCCATGTTGGCCCAAAATGAGTTAATTACAGACGGGATGTTTGGCATAGAGTTTAAGATGACAGGAGGTCTCTGATGGTTGATGGATTCTTGTGTCTGTTTATTTAGTCGTGGAAGCGTTTATCTATTAATTCCTTAGGCATTGAAGCTTGCTTTAATTCTTTAATGACTGCGCTGTACCACACACTGGCAGTAAACAGCCTTTCAAAGTTGCTCTCAATGCGGGTAAACAATGCGCCACCTGAGCTGCAGTGATGTGCTTTCAAAAGGAGCTTCTGGGAGGCCATTACTCATAGAAAATCAGCCATCATGCTTCACTTGTGGCATTTCTCATGTTTTTGGGAAAAAGGTGGATAATTGGAATATTAGAATGCACTTTCAAACTCTAGAAGAGGTGGACAAATCAAACCATTTTGGACCTTGAACATTGGCTTTTGTGAAAATGTGAAATGTGTTGTGCACCCATGGCCTTGATGTAAAATTTATGATTTCACTTTCGGTGTGACGGTTTATAAATTTCATAAAAATATTTGAAATCTGTTGCTAGGTTTGAATAGACAGAAATGTTTTTCTTTGTTTTTGTTTTGGAACATGTAAAGTGAGGATGGTTAAAGGAATCGCTCACCCAAGAATGTCAACTCTCTCATCATTTACTCACAACCATCTCAGTTGTATGATGACTTTTCCTCATTTAAAATGACTAAAAAGTTTGCATTCAACTATTTAATGTAATTTAATTAAATATAGGTCCCAACATGTTTGTTGCTTTTGTTCTTGTAGGTACTTCAAATGTCAAAGGTTGTTTATAGATCCATTAAGCCAAAAAAAAAACATTGCAGCGTATAAATTATTTTATAAAAGCACTATAAGTGCAATGCAAGTCACTCTTAACAAAAGTATCAGTTTAAATAACCCATTAATAATTCACATGTAACTAATAAAAGAACATGATCAAGATAGCTCTCCATCCTAAATGTGTTGTTACTTCTCAAGCTTGTCAGCTGTAGATTTTGACCTGGAGACAGCATCTTAATAACTCGAGCTAGTCATGATTCTTATATCGGAACGCAGCCGAACCCTTTGATCGCTGTCACATCCGCTTAATGCTCAAATCCCACACTGGGAGGAGTGAATAGAGCTTCCCTTCATTATCAAGCTACATTTGTTGATCTCGCAGCGTTTGCAAGGACACATCGGAACAAAAACTGTCGGCTTTGCCTTAAATCCTGAGGGGATGTGGGTTTACCTTGAATCCTGAGCAGTTAAGCTTGTTTACTCTTGTTTGTTTTGGTTTTCTTGTATGAGTAAGGTCTGGCCTAGAAGGGTGGATAGAGTTGCTTCTAATCTGATGGTAGTTTGTCTGTTGTTTCTCGGTACAAAAGAACATGCATCCAAGCACACATAAACTGGTGTGAATTGTCTTTTTTTTACATATATCATGTCTCCATTGTGGTAATGATGGCTTTATTTTATTTCTCTAGCAGCGTAGAACAGAGCTCAGCATCCCTCTTTCTAAGGCTGCCTTAAGGTGGACCCTTGGGATAAGCGAGTCGTGTTTCACCGTCTGCGTGACTTAACCGTAGATCTTGTGACTGTTATTCATGACCGTGTTACCTCTAAAATCCACATAAGTCCCTCGAGGAAGCCAGCGAATAACTAAGGGCTGCAAACTTCTCCAATCAAATCTGTTATGTGGGGCGTGACAAAAAGTCTCCTGCATTGGACTGAAGCAAGAAAGATGAAGAGGAAAAGGGTTTATTTGACGTTTTAAAATTCTTTATTACTAGTATTTCAGATGTAGTTACATTGAGGTATTTTCCAGAGGGAAATCATAGACGGAATGTGCTGTATTTTCACAAATTGCTAAATTTACAGGCGGGAAAACTTGTGGCGTAAAGAGACATCGAGCCTTGTGCAAAATGTCGGAAACTGACGCTTTCTGAAAAGATCCGTACTGGGGTGTGGAAATAAATTGAAGTTGGTGGATGGAAATGTTTTGTAGGCAAATTGAATACATTTACAAATACATTTAGTCATTTAGCAGACGCTTTTATCCAAAGCGACTTACAAAGAGTTGCAGTAATCTAACCTTGAGATCACCATGGTCTGGACAAGGAGTTGTGCAGCATGCTCAGTAATATAGGGTCTAATCTTTCTAATGTTGTATAAGGTGACAATGTGCAAAGGTACAATGTGATCATTGAAAGACAGCTGTTCATCAAATAGGACTCAGAGGTTCCTGGCTGTTTTGGAAGGAGTGATTGTGGGGGTGCGAGAAACACAAGTAGTTTTGGCCGGGTTCAGCTGGAGGTGATTCTCTTTCATCCAAGCTGAGATGTCGTCTAGGCAGGCTGTTATGCGAGCTGCTACAGCGGTATCATCTGGGTGAAACGAGATGTAGATCAGGGTGTCGTCATTATAACAGATACAAGAAGCCGCATGCCCGTATGATGGATCCCAAGGATGTCGTGTAGATGGAAAAAAGCAGGGGTCCAAGCACCGATCCCTGAGGGATCCCAGTGATCATGTGGTGAGCAGTGGACAGCGAGCCCTTCCATGACACCCTGAAGGATCTGCCGGAGAGGTAGGATTTGAACCAGCGGAGAGGAGAGCCTTTGATTCCTAGAGATGACAGGGTTGCTAGCAGTATCTGGTTATTGACAGTGTCAAACTCAGCAGATAGGTCTAGCAGAATCAGGACAGAGGATTTAGATTCTGCCTTGGCTAGCCGCAGTGCTTCTGTGACCGATAGCAGTGTAGTCTCAGTGGAGTGGGTTATTTTGAAGCCAGACTGCTTGTCATCGAGTAGTTTGTTCTGGGATAGGTAAGAATACACCTGGTTGAAAGCTGCCCTTTCAAGTGTTTTTGCAATAAATGGGAGGAGAGAGACAGGCCTGTAAATGTCGGTAGTAGATGGGTCCAATGTGTGTTTCTTAAGTAGGGGCGTGACCTGGGCCTGTTTGAATGGGGATGGAAAAGTGCCGGTGAGTAGGGAGGTTTTGATTGTGTGTGTGAGGGTGCTGGATATGGCCTGAAGGAGATGGGAGGGGATTGGGTCAAGGGGACAGGTGGTGGGTGACTGGAGAGAAGTCTGGTGACTTCAGTGTCAGTCAGTGGGGCGAAAGAGGAGAGTTTCAAGTTTGAAGTGAGGGTTGTGTGTACCACGGTCTGGGGTGCTGTGGATTGTTTGCTAATGGATGATTTTTTTCTCAAAAAAATCAGCGAAGTCCTCCGCAGTCAAAGATGAAGTGGGCGGGCGAGGAGGGGGCAAAGGAGAGAGTTAAAGGTCTTGAAAAGCTGAAGAGTGTTAGGTGCATTGCTCACCTTGTTGGTATAGAAATACATTTTAGCTGTGGTAAGACTAGCAGAGAAAGTAGTGACTGGTAGTCCCTTAGGTCAGCAGGATTCTTGGTCTTGCGCCATTTCCTTTCAGCAGCCCTGAGTGTACTCCGTTTTTCACAGAAGATGTCAGACAGCCAAGGTCAGGAGGGGGTGGCATGAGCTGGTCTAGAGGACAGAGGACAAAGGTTATCTAGATAGGATGTAAGTGTGGAGCATAAGGTGTCTGTGGCAGTGTCAGCATCTAGAGATGCAAAGTTGGAAGGAAGAGAGAATGTCACTTTAGCAGAGAGGGTGGTTTCTTGATGTTGGAATGAAGAGAGATTGTCACTTTAGCAGAGAAGCTGGTTTCCTGATCTTTGAGTACTAGCTGTGGCGAGGTGCATGAGGTTGAACAAGGGGGTGAGGGCTTGGAAGTCAGTCCAGGTGGATGTTGAAGTCCCCAAAGACTACAAGAGGGCCGCCATCCTCCGAGAATGATGAGAGCAGCACATCTAACTCTTCAATGAAGTTGTGAAGAAGACCTGGGGGCGGTAAACTACCACAATACTGAGCTGAGTGGGAGAAGTTATATTAACAGCGTGGTATTCAAATGAATAGGTGTTGCATAGGGAAGATAGTGTGGAATATTTCTAATTATTGTTGATAAGCAAACCTGTGCCTCTTCCTCTTCGAGTTTGGCGGGGAGAGTGAGAGAAGTATTTTGTGGAGAGAGCAGCGGTGTGGCTGAGTCCTCAGGACAAATCCATGTCTCAGTAAGACCTAGAATGTGAATGTCAGACTGGCTGGCAAACGCATGGATAAAGTCGTCTTGTTGAAAGCTGACTGGCTGTTCCAGAGACCCACAGAGAGAGACAAGAGGTGTAGAAGTGGAGGCTGGAATGGGCCGGGCTTGAGAGTGAACGCGACGTGCCTTGCATCTTGGGCGAGAGCACTGTCTGCGGTGGTGTACAGGAATAAACTGGAAACATATGATGTTAGTATACAATTAAGTAAAAACAAAGGTATGTTACATATACTGATGTGCCTTGCCAGTGAATCTGCTCGGTGGAGTCGTGCAGGTAGAGTCGCAGATCTTTACTGTCGTCGGTTTTCACACGAGGAATGCTGCACACGAGGGCTGATACTATCGCTGCATTGCTTAACTAACAACAGACAAAAGTCCAGTTCAATCGTTAAAACAAGGTAACAGGGTAAATAGCAGACTTACGCACTACTGCAGACTTCTGATGACTATTTGCTTCTAAGTTACCAGAGTAAGCGGGCAGTTTAAATACACTTATGGTCGCCTAGTAGAAGTCACTTGCCGTAGCAAAGATTTGGTGTCTCAGGGATGTAAACCAAAATATTGATGCCAACATGTTTAGTACATTAATACCCCAAGGCATGACTTACTTTTGTGAAAAACAAATTATGATGTTAGGCAAAATTTCAGTGACTGGCAGAATAAGTCACCATTTTACTTTTTGTTTTAGAGGAAAAAAAAAACGTTCTCAACAATTTCCCCAATTTATTTCTTTGTTTTCCATGGAAGAAAGCAAGTCTGGTTTGGAATGACATGACAGAGAGAAAATTACAGAAGTTTTATTGATTTCTCCAAAAGAGAACAATACATTTTCTAAAGGTTGTAGTTGAATGTCTGCTACTCCATTAAAACCAGAAATAAGATTCTATAAGATCCACCCACTAAAACCCTAAGTTACTCAGGTCTTAACTGGGTTTCGCTGCACGACTTGCTCGCTGCGATAGCAGAAGCTCCTCAGAGCGGATGGAAAGAGAGGGGGAAAAACAGAGAGCTATCCATCAACAGCACAATCGGAGCCTGGGATCCTCTGTTAAGATTAGAAGTGTTTAGAAAGATGGATAGCCATTGTCACCGCTCAGCATCATCCCAAAAGTCTTAAATTTAATCTAAGGATTCTCAGCGGTGGCTGGAATTACCTCTGTAATAACTGCAATAAGGCCGGGCTAAGTTGAGTTCAAGGGTGATTAAAGTGGCAGCTACCCTATGTTATTATTAGGGATTGTAAATGTTATCCTGCCCTAACCTCTCGGCCCCTGTATGTATGTGTGTGTATGTTTGGTTTAAATCTATGAAACTGATCTTGTTGGATCTGATGGAGATGTCTGAAGCATGCATAATGTAAAACGATGCCAGTGCTGCATTTTCATTCTTTTTCCATGGAGAAGTGCGGGAGACTGCTGACTATAAGAAAGTTTAAGGTAGAGGTTGTAAATTTCCATTTTAGTGATTCAAATAGGTTTGGAGAATTGTCTTTTACTTTTTTAACGTAAAGCATTTGAGAGCCGAGACCGAGAAGCTAACACTCCTGCCTTAGACACATACTCTACAGACATAAGCAGAACTTCTGTCTGAGGCTTTTTGTAAACTTGTTTCATGTTGTTTTGCCTAATTCTGAAGGGTTTGGAGTAAAATAAAGGCTTTCTGGGAAAATTTATACTAAATTAAAGGGATTAAACAATAATTATTTTTTCAATATTACTGTCGTATTACTAAAAAGTGAATCTGAACCTGTTTTCTTTGCAGTATATGAGGTCTAAAATATACAGAGCATCCTTTTCTGTTATTTTGACCTGTTTCTCCAGTTTAAATTTTCTGCAAAGAAAGGCAAATATAAACCATATTTTTATTTTTAATTTGGGAGAAATGTTTTGAGTAGTTCACCAAATAAACCGAAAATAATAATTTCCCCTAAACACATACCTATAAATAGTCAATTAAGACAAAAAGGTCTTTGAAATGGTATCTTAATTTTTTCTGTGGCTGTATATATGCAATTTAATACTCTATATTATATTGTTAATAGCAATTACTTGTTTGCATGTCTTTTTAAATATTTCTTAAAATATTTATTATATTGATTTAATTTATATTCTGTGTATTTAATATACAGTGTATTATACTAAATGTTTTTTATTACATTCAGAATGTATCTGGAAGTATCCAACATGTTTATAATAACATTTGAGTCATTTTTACTTAAAACAGGAATGAGTAAAACTTTCCGAAACTTCTTATCTCAAATTTAATTTACAATTCTGCGTCCTATTTGCTACCTCAGTTTAATTTCCAGAATCCTTCATTGAAATTCAACAGGCATTTTCTGATTCACTTCTAAACTGCACACATCCCTGATCTCTGAGAAATGAAAAAACAAACTTCTCCATTTTATGTTTCAGTGGGAATCTCCTTTACTGACCCCAGAACATTCTGAGGGCAGGCAAAGAAATCAGGTTTTTAATGTTTTTTAAAAGAAAAGCAAAGAAGTCACATGTTGATGTGAAGATCTCTGTGAACAGATGCATTGCTGAGTGTGCCTGTAAAAGGTGCTGCTTTTCATTGGTGTTGATGCTTTCATCAGGGGGTAATGAAAGCTTTTGCTCTTTTCATCTGCTTTTAATTCACTGGGCCACAAAGAAGCAGTGCTGGCACCAGAATGACTTCCATTGGGCAGCAATTCACACGTGAACCCTCAGCAGCCTGAAGATTAGCGTGCGTATTCTAGCACATAGATGTGACACACCTAAGAGTACAAGATTTCTGAGGTGTCACACTTCAGTGCTTCAAAAACTTGGCTTTTTTATTCGCCTGGTGGGAGAACTCTCATAAGACACTTTTTTAACGTTTCTCAAATAGCATCATGTTGACAAGAGCTAGATGGATGACTTTTCAGTTCAAGGATGTTTAAATGAAAATTCACTATCAAAGCTGCAGTGTCTGAGAAAACAGATTTGGGAATTGTGGTTTGATCTTATTTGAAGTTTTCTAGTATGGGTTATGCTTCCCTCCTCCCTCCCAGACCACTGAAAGACAGTTTGCGGTATTGCCTATTCTTATTGTAGCTGTTTGCTCGGCATGGGAAAGAAGGGAAAGAAAACAAAGCTGCTGTATTTGACTTTGAGAGGTTGACCTTAGATGGAATGCTTGTTGTCATTATGTTTGCTGACAATTCATTTCTCCAGCAAAACTTATTTTTACACCGTGGCATGCTGGGACTGGTTGAGTGTTTGCATCAAGCATGCTGTGTTTGAAACTACTTTGCAGCTGTGGTTACTCTGAATTGCAGAATAAAGCGAGAGACTCGGATACTATGTCTGTTTGGAGTTCTTCAAGCGAGTGGTCATTTTTATCTATAGCTGCTGTGAATTTCTTTCCTTGAGAGTCGTGAGAAAATCAGAATTGACCATGTTCGCTTTCTCGGTGCATATATTTCAGTGGGCAAGAAAAATATGTGTACGTGTATAATGTTTCTTCAAAATGTAAATAACTTTCTTTACCTTTGAAATGGCATCCCTATTTGTCTTCTATTTGTCACTAAGACCATTTATTTCAAGCTTTCATCTCCGTGACCGTTTTCTCTGCTTTGGAGGGTGGAGCCAGTGGGGTTACCATGATGACGTAATTCTTGACCTTTGCCCTGTGACAGTTTTTCCCATTAAATATGCAACGTTTTTGCAGTTCTTCTATTCCAATTTGACGTAACAAAATCTCTGTCTTGCTTACCTCTCCATTGATGCACTTAGCATTTTGTTTCGTATAGACCTTTTCACGACAGTTAATGAAAATAGCTTATTGGTTAAACCTTCTGTGTTTAAGTGCATTAAAGAATCTTGTTTAATGCTTCTCTCAATGAATCCCTAAGTCCATTAAGAGTCGAGGACTGATTTTATGGTATAGGCCAAATGAGAAAGTTCAGGCATTGGACTAACATCCCCTGGTCCAGTAGAAACACCAGCTCCTGTCACGAGAGCCGAGCCAATTTGGAAACCTGGGCTTGTGGGTAGCCAGCTCAGTGGCAGACAGTAGCTGTCAGCAAAGCACATCAAAAAGGCACTCGGGCCAGTTTTATTTCAAATGAGAATCAATGCCATTCTGACGGACACAATTAGTGTCATCTCCGTGTCGAGTTCCTCAAATTACTGGTGGCCTTTAAGCCCCAGGCCCGCACCCCTTACACAACGGCCTAATTACTCATTAGCAGCAATGTCTTTCGTTTTATAAGCCACTCTCATTGCTCGCAAGCTTTCATCTATTTTGGAGGGAGGCTGTCGTTGATAGTTAGCGGCACTGTGAAGCTCTATTACCTTTATGTCAATGATAAATAGATGAGAAGCTGTGGCCAAGTGCGCAGTCTTTCAATATTCTAGGGTGGAAGGGGTCGCCGTTTCTTTGTCTGCTTATTTAATTTCCTGCCTAGAATAAGTCTTGATTAAACCGTTTTTCTGCTTTGATTTCACATGCCTGCATGCCTATGGATTCGTATGGGCTCTCGTGTTTAAGAGCAGTTTGATTGTAACGAAGGGCTTTTATTGTTCGGCTTTATTAGGAGAGGCGCTGGAAGCTGGATGGTGATCATTTCTGAAACCGGAATGATTCAGAGAGCAGAGAAAGTTCCCAGAAATTATTTTGGAGTGAGCTAGGTTTTTTTATGTGGTAATAGATCTTTCTTTTTGTATTGATTAGGTGAATCTCATAAAACCTTTCAAAATTGTTATATTTGACCCCAAAATACATAACTATCATAAGATATCTAACCTTCAAGAAGGAAATTCAACACAATCTCATTGGAATTCATAAGAGGTGGCTAATACAAATGAATTTGTGCGATCTATACGCCAGTCGATCCATACACAAGTCTATCCATACACAAGTTGAGGGAGGGACAATTTGGAATCAACCTAACCTGCATGTCTTTGCGCTGTGGTATGAAACCGAAGTAAACCCATGCTGACACAGGAAGAAATTGCAAACTCAACACAGAAAGGCCTTCTGTCCCATTCGGGGCGCGAAACGGGCACCTTCTTGCTGTGAGGCAGCAGTGCTAACCAGTGCTTTGTATAGTTTATATATTACATTATTGTAGAGATTCACTACTGAGAAACATTTGGAATTGCTTGAAAGTGAAACATCTGGATAAAGATAATTTGTGGATAATTCATTCTGATAAAAACAATGTCACAATGCAATGCACAATGCAACGTAAACATGCTATGTCATGCATTCGGACTTCTTAACACTGTTAAACGTGATGGCTTCTCATGGTTAACATGGTCAACTTGGTAAAAAACGGGTTGGACATATGACGTAGTATTTCTGTGCTCGATACACTCCCCCAGCACTCCAACTTGTTTCGGACAGTTTTTATAAGTCTATTCCATTTATTGGCCATTCTACCTGAAAAGCAGGTTGCGCCATCCACCGAGCGAAAGACCACGCTCTAGCATAAGAGAAAGTGCATGCCCATTCAATCAGCTGACGGGAGTTTAGCTTTGTTTGTTTGCTCACTGCATTTCTGTGATGAATGTTACAGTATATAAATAGTGGATATAACGCTGGTTTTGGAGATCGTTTCAAACGGATAGATGGCGTGGTCTTAGCACTAAATGTTGCCGGAGATGAAAAGCACACGGTTATATATCTATCTTTTGTTGGCGTTCGTCGCCTATGTGCATTATGTAAACAACACGATGGGATAATGCTGAAAACAGCTGTATCACTCTTTTATCAATTTGATCAAACTAAATACTCTTCGAAGATACGAAGTATGCAATACTACTGAATAGGTACTCAAGATTAATGAGATTTGCAGATACTGTGTGTGTCACCCGATCTTTAATAGTTCTAAAATTAAAATATGGGGTGAAATGTGAGACACGTTTTTGTTATTTCTGCTTCATACATTTTTTTTCAGGAAAAGGTATAATTGGGTTTATAAAAAAATAAAGAATATGCATTTACTAGGGGTGTTACAAGACACTTATCCCATGAGACGAGACATAACACTGAGTTCACGAGAATGTTTTGTCACAAACTCAACTGACAGGCAGTAATTGCACAAAAACTACGCTTTGTTTTCTTAACAGGTGCAGCTTTTAGTAAAGAGCTGTGGTTGTTTTCTCTATATGCTTTTTGATAGTGCTTGTGTTAGCAGAGGTGGTGATCATATCACACTGTCAATCCTCCTTCCTCAACTGACCTTCGGAGAAACAGTTAAAACTACACAACAAGTGTTTTATGTTAACATTTCACAAATGTAAGCGACAGATTATCCGTTTTTGCAATGTGAACTTGGAATTGCTACACTCAACTTGTGGTATGGTCCACTGCTGTTCAACAGCGCGCTATGCGCTCTCAAAGCATTGCTGACAACGCAAACCGGCGTAAACACTAGTCCGCGAGGTGCTAGAGAAGCTAGAGAAACGGTCGTAAAGTAGCGCTGCAGGATGGAAAATAATGTTCTCTGTATGAATTTAAATATAGGAAGCATATGCGACAAATGGTTGCAGTTTCAAGCCCAGCACTCCATCATCCTAATTGCGGGAGGATATTGTGTTGTCGCGAGACCAATCAGATCTCACAAGATCTCGTACCACGAGATCTCTTCCCACCCCTAGCAATCAATAAACGCAACTGCTCTTTAATGAGCCTTGTAACATCAAATGCCTTTGAAAACCTTTTAGTTTAGTTTCATTGTCCCAAAACATTCTATGTACCTCCTCTAACATTACGCTTATTAAACATAGCTAATTTCATTTAAGAAATTGACTAGAAAAATAGAGTAGAGTAACTTAGTTAAAATCACACGCTAATGTCAAGCACAGCCTTAATACTGACATGAAAGAGAGTAAAGATTCCGTCAGGCACTTATTAATTCTCAGGTCAGACCGTCCAGCTGAGATCCTCTGACTGCTTTTACACTGCCCAGAGCAATAGTCTGTACTACTCAGGATGTCACAGCCTGGATGATTTTAAATAAATGTAGCAGATCAGTCGTGCAATAAGAAATGTAAATGGAGGGTCTACGACACACCCGAATCCACGTTAAATGTAGATTAGGGCCGAGAGCCCTTGCCTCTCCTTGACCTTCTTCTGCAATTTTTTTGCGGCAGCCTTTGAGGCTCGTTCCGGGGTCGAAACAACCAATTTAGATTCCCGTTTAAGTGAAAAAATGCATATTCACCTCCGCAGGAATCTGTCATGTGGATTAGCCGAGGTTATCAGGCCTCCCTTCACCGCCACCGTGAGCATGTCACCAGAGAAAATGTGTCGGCGCCTGTCACCGGCTGAATATTTTTTGTCTTTTCTCTGCTTTTTTCCCTCCCTCGTCAAGCCTGTGCAGAAATGAACTAATGTGCCCCCATCACTGAGGAGGGAGAAATTACGGTCCTCGAGCAACCATCCCACCCGCCCACACACGCTTCTTCTCCCATGATGACCTCCTGCAGTCAGCATGCTCCTGCTGGACTGAAGAGCTCTTAGGGCAATTCTCACCCGGCTCACCGAATTTAGCGCTTCCTGGAAGATGGCAGGGTAGAGCGTCTGGGGGCCAACAAATATGTTGTGCTTGGGGAAGCTTCCGGCTTGTCACTTTCAAAGCTTTTAGGGGGCAGATAATAATGACAACAAGGAGGGGGGATGGAGAGAGATCTTGATAGAGCTGATGGGATGTGTCTTGTTTTTCAATGCGCGTGTCACACAAATTCATGCAATAACAGCTGCTGTGTGTGTTTGGTTTTGGTGTAAGAGTGTAAACACCGCAACACTATCAACATGTTTGTTTGAGCGCCCTGATATAACAACATTGAGCAAACTTGGATACAGTGGATACAATGCTTTAAGACATTATGAGTAACATTGAAGCTGTGGCCATGTTTGCATTATCTGATATGCAAAGTGCAAATGCCACAAGCACTATTGAAATGATGCAGTTTGCAAAGAAACGCTGTCCAGTAACCGTCTCTGGTCCTGGCGTGAGGATGACTGACGCAGCTACGCACGCTGGGATTGATTCAAAGAGGTGAAACGCAAGGCTTTTTTGTCGTTGATATTCTCCCTGGCACCATGAAGCTAATTCTAATGTAAATGTCAGTCAAATGGAAGCCAGCCAGCCTCTGATGTCCGACAGCGTATGAATGCTCAAGTATTTACAGATGAATTTCACCCATGGAGTTGGCCTCCCTTGGGCGATTTTCCAACCATCAGGGTTCTTCCTAATGTCATTGTTCGGTGGAGAAATTGCACTCAAATGATAAAGTCTGAAGGGCATGCCGCCTCCTTGTTTATGTGCGACTGCATTCAGAAAATGACTGAAAGGGTATATTATAATACCCAAATAAAAGTTCAAAAATAGTCTTTTTTTGTCCTTCCCATGGGACGTTGCATCTGAGGCGCAAGAGCCAAACACATTTGAGGATCCTCTTTATGACCATCTTACCCTGCCTCAGATGAACCACAGCACACTTTAGAAGAACATTTCAATATTTATATGTTTGCTCTGAAATGCCTTAAAAGGGATTTATGTTTTTTCAATCAGAGAAACCATAGATATAGATTCTAAATGTTTAATGCAGGACGTTCAATAGAGTAAATCTATATTTGATACGTTCTGTTGTACACAAAACAAGATATTTTGAAGAATGTAGGAAAGCAAACAGTTCTTGGGCACTTTTGACTACCGTTGGAATTTCTCCTACTATGGTTGTCAACAGGGTCCAAGAACTGTTTGGGAACTAGCATTCTTCCAAATATCTTTCTCTGTGTTCATCAGAAAAAAGAAATTGATGCAGACTCGAGAGTGACTAAATGATGACATCATTTCTATTTTTGGGTGAACTGTTCCTTTAAGCGAGTCCCAGTAATGAGTCATAATAAAGAAGGATTGCAATTTAAAAACGACTCTAATGGCACATATACTTGACAATTTATAATCGCCAATGCTGTTTCAAATCCTCAGTGTTGCCTTATGTTTATATTGTCAGAAGAAGCATCACAAATTTGAATGATTTGTTTTTGTAGAAGAGAGGAAGTTAGGGCTATGAGTCAGATGATATTTTAAAGAATTTGTTCTTCCCTTTGCACAATGAAGATTTCCCCTCCTCCTCAACTTCTTGATTATTTTTAGCATGCATTAGAGTATCTCACATTTTAGGGTGCAGGAAGTAAGAGCAAGAGAAAAATGCAGATGCCACATGCAATTGAACAAAAAACCTGACCTTCCTGGCACCCAGCGGGGACACCAAGCAGCAGTACCCTCTAGTCAGCACCTTCTCCAGATGCTTCAAAAAGAGCGTACGAACCCAAGTCAATGATATGCCATTGTCCTTAGACCCCTATGATTGAGGAAGACATGTTTTCACTCCTTGATTAGCATCCCTCATCATTACAGAGATGTTTGTAGAGCCCTCTCAGACTTTATGACACAGGACCATCTGTTTTTAAAACCATTCTCATGTTCTGTACCCATCTATTAATAACGGCACTTTCCAGCGGTCTGTTTACGACCGTCTTAAACGGATATTGTCGGGGCGGAATAATTCATTTTTGACACAAGGTTGATCAGTCGAAATTTGAATAACAAAATTAAATAATGCATGCGTAATTATTCATTCCTTCTCCTGAGTCAAAGCGCAGATTAATTTTTATAAACAGGGGTTGTAAATCACATTTGAAAAACGCTACACCAGAGCTAAATGAAAACTTTATTTATTGGGTGGTTTATTTATCTTCTGGGACTTGGTCTCTTTTTTATATACAGTCGATGTAAATTTGTTTTGAATAAAATTGCTTGAATTGCCACAGCTTGCCCAGACCAGACCTCTGGTATGGAACGTTAAGCCTTCTTTCTGTAGGTCTGATGCATACACTGGAAGATGAAGGTGCAGAACAGCCGGCCGTATCAGTACACGTGATCTTTTGCTTTACCTGAGGTGAAATCGTTTGACTGATAAGGCCAATCTTAAAATGCCATGGCTGTTCCGACAGGAAATTAAATTTGACTTGTAAAGGACAACTCTGACATTGCCAATTAATAATTGAAGGAGTTTTTGTTTTAATGATCAGTTTAATTACCATGCCGTCCCTCGAGAGGAAGGTTTATGGCATTAGCTTCCGGTTATGCTCTTTCCACAATGGGGTTCATCAATGTTCTCATAAGCGACATTGCAAACAAGGTGTTGAAATTTTGATTAATCCCATCCGCACTAGAAATGGGTCACTACAGTCACCTAACAAAAGTCAGATTGACTAGTGATGTGCAAATCTCCCTCTTTGGGGACTAGACATCTAAAAATTTAGAAAACTAGTGCCCACGTTTATCCACTGACAGAATGCTGGCGACACCCCTGTTCTTCCATATGCAAAAACATACCATAAATCAATCTCCCCCCTTTGATGTAAGACTTTAAAGCCACAAATCCAAAGGAGACGATAAAATGAAATGACTACGTGTAAATGCAGTGGCACCTGGGAAGGCGCTATATCAAAAACTGGGATTATCTCTTGAAATTGACTATGATAGGCCATTGTCATTCTTAATGCACATCGAAAAGATAAGAGGAGCCGTGACCTTTTTGAGTGCTATGCAGATCCAGCCAATGAAATGCCATTACCGGTCTATCAATTACAGCATTCAGTGCGAAATAGAAGTCGTACAAAGCGCCTCTTTACAAGGACTTGTTTTGACACAGACATTTTCCTGCAGATGTTTATTCAAAGACCTCATGCTGTAGCGCAGCTCCACGCGCAAGCTCTTGAGAGATGCCAGTCATTTTCATCAAAGCTCACATATGAATGTCTGACACGTTCAGCTTGTAAAAATTCACGTTTGATGAAGTAATCATAACGATTGTAGACAAAAGCTACAATAGCTTGCAGGGGTGTTTTTGTGTGTTTATAATTATGTGCTGTCGTCTTGTCTGTTTGTTTACAGCTTAAGTCAAATTGATAGGACGGTTTGGGATCGTAGCCATTACTGTTGCTTCTTAAAGGACTGGTTCACCCTAAAATCACTCTTATGTTAAGCTGTTTGATTTTCTTCTCTGGAACACGATTGTAGATTTTAGGTGGAATGAAAGCATCGGTCACCATTTACTTTTTACTTTGACTGCATGTTTTTTCTCCATACAATGGAAGTAACTGTGTTTGTAGAACACACAATAAGTTTTGAAGAATGTTGGAAGCCGAACCACGGCGTTACCAATTTACTTTGGTTTTGTGTCTATTCAACTTTTTTTCCTAGCATGTCATGTTGTCTTTTAGAGAATAGCTTCAGTCATATGATTTTGGAACCGTTTATGGTAGAGTGATGTGACGCTGTTTTCATTTTTAGGTAAACGGCACTTTGAAGCATCACAAAAAACAGGGTTGATTTTAATTAGCATAGCAATTGGTGGTGTAGCGCTGGGTCCTGTAGTGCTTGCAGGGGTCCTTTAAGAAGACACTTTATTAATTGGGCGATTTATCAAACTAACAACCTGTATGTGCCTCGGATGACTTCTATAAAGACAAAGGATTTTACTTTGAGCAACTTGCATTCTTTGTGCCATTAGCGTGTGAGCGTTCTATGCCAGTGCTAATCAGCCGCTCCAGATATCCAGTTAACAAAGCGGTGGTGGGTTTCAGTACTTTTAAAGTTTTAGCACATTTCCAAAGAACTACAGCGTAAAGTGATGATTCCTAAGTTTTATTGAACAGCTCAGCTCTCACGATAATGGAAAAAAAAATCATTGGAAAGAATTGGTAGGCGAGACTTCGTCTTTTCCGTTGAGGTGTTCTGTTGCATATGCGCTCGGAATAGTCTCAAACTATCAGATTTAGCTGAGTTGGTCCTGTGTCGGGTACCATCTGTGCAGTAGATCTGGGTCCGAAAGAGCTTTTTTAAATTTGTCAGTCGAGTGTGAACACGCCTTTCCTTTGCCATATGCACAGCCCACATACAAATCATTTCCCCTAAGCCTACCTTCATTCTTACATCAGAAATAAATGGCTTTGAAATGCTCTTTTATCTCACTCTGTTCATCAAATACCAAAGGAGGAATCTCTCTGTCATCTGCTGGGGGATTTTCCAAAGTGGGTCATATGAAGAAGCACACATGAATTTATTTTTCATGTAGCCTTTGGGAGTGGTGTGATGAACCATTAATAATTCTTGACTGTGTACACAATGGCTGCAGTGTACCCTGCCTCCAATGTAGATACAGTTTGCGTACTTTCTGCATAATATACATGTATATAATAACAATTTGCAACGTTGCATTAAAGCCTTCTGCTTTAATGTGTTTGTATTTTTTTAGTGCTTCATTGTGTGTGCTGTTAGCCTGGCAGAGCTGCACGCTTGGTCAAGGGGCACCCCGTGCTCACCCGGTGCATTTAAGTGACATTGCTTCACAAGTCAATAGTATGAATAATTTATGGCAGGAGTAGGTGAAAGGCTTGTCCTGCATCATCTCCAACCTGTTCTGCATTTGGAGTAATGTCTACCCACGTCAGGGATTTCTGAACATTTAGAAAACCCTTTTTAAATCCTTTGTAAGGAATTGTTTTAGCATTGAGTGCATGAGATCTAATTTATCAGTCTGCTCGATCTGGGTGGTAAAGAGGGCAGGCGAGTCTGTTGCATCGTGGCCATTGATTGGCCGAGATCCCTTGAGGCCAGCTGTTGTCTGATTGACTGCATTCAAGGCTCTTTACGGATTAGCCAATAACAATACTGAAACATAAAGCTGGCCCGTGCAACGGCATCATGCACTTTCTTTTCCGACCATGAGTTCACTGAGGGGACAGTACGGCCTGCTGGGATTGGGTCTCAAACTGTTTAAAGGGATCGTTCAGCCATAAATGAACATTCTGTCATCTTTTATTCACCCTCTTGTCATTTCAAACCTGTATGACTTACTTACTTCCACAGAACACAAAAGAAGATATCTTGAAGAACGTTGGTAGCCTTACAACGGCGTTACCTATTGGCTTTTATTGTATGGACACAAAAAGTGTCAACATTCTTCAAAATATCTTAAATCTTTTTCAGTAGAACACAATGCAATCTTTTACGTTCAGACCTGCTTTTAATCGAAATGCATAAAAACCGTAAGGTGCTTTGTGAAGATTTGTCAGAAATATCTACTTTTTATTTGCATGGGGAAATGGCATTGTAGTACACCCTTAAGGGTAAGCAAATAATGACAGAAGCTTCATTTTTGGGTGAACTATTCCTTTAACTATTCCATGATATAAGATGAAGTGTGCCAGATGTTGTCTCCTCATAACAGATGATGTTTTGTAAAATTATGTTTTCGTTACACTGCGTTTTCTAAAGCTGGAGCGCTCTTTCATCTGCGCAGCTACGAACGCATCTCGTATTCGCCAGACACGCTTCACGGGGGCAAGCACTCTGACCAACACATCTTAACATTAAGAGCTTTCGGATACAATACATATCTCCCGATTGTTCCTTGGACCGAGAGAGGGATTGTGTACTACAAGAGAGCAGCTTTTATTTCTTGACAAACGAGGTCATAGCAAGAGATTGCTACCGCTGCTCTTTTTACTCTGCCAGTGGGATTTTTCTTATTCGTTGAGAAATAGTTCCCGAGCTGCACTGCTCTTTGGGCGTGGGATAAATGAAAGCTAGATCAGTCTTGATTCAGGCACTGGCTGGAGTCAGAGGAATAAATGAACCCTGATAATTCAATCCCTCAAGCTCCTGTTGTGCACTTCCTCCCCCCCGGTTTGAACATTAGTACCTGCTCCTCACAGCCAATTTTAAATGTCTGACTTGATTGCGGCAGCTGATTGAAACCTCACACATTTATATCGCTTCATCGCGTGAATTTCTGCCGTGGCCCGCGGACGATGTTTTTGCGACTTAAAATCGTTGCATTATTTTGGTATTGCTGCTCATTTACTTTTAGTTTTCCCACATAAAAGCTTTGACCGGTAAAAGCTTAACCTGTAGGGCTTGTTGATTCAAATTCTTTGAAACTGAAACTTCTGGACTCACTGGGCCAAAAACCTTTTTTTAATGAGCTATTATTTGAAATGGCAAAACTAATTTCATTTGGAATTTCTACAATACCAGACTATAGCCAACAACTTTCAGACTGTTTGGTAATATTGTATTTATACTGTATGGCAGATATTGTATATTACAAATATTGTAATTTGGTATAACAGAAATTGGACAGCTATGATATCTCTTCAAACAAAACCAAAACCCATACCCATACTGTCTACTCAAGTGGACATTTAAAAATTACTTTTGAAAATGTGTAAAAAAGTTAAAACAAATTGTCATAAATCTATGCATGAAAGGGTTAAAAACTGCATTTACAGTGAAGCATCTGTTGTTTATTGACAAATTGTTTTCAAAACAATTGATGTTGCTTCCTTGACGAATAGTATGCATGATGATGTGCAGAATACAGAATACTCATAATGATCTTTAAATCTCAAACTGACTTGAGGCCATTATAAGCCCATTTGTGCCATACAATAACAAAGTGATAAAGAACATACAACAATTGGACGAAACTCCCATTTTCTTTTTGCTTTTTCTGTATCTCTAATATTCATACACGCATATAAAACACCATCGCATGTGTTTTTCCATTGATGCAGTGATTAGATTATCTTGGTATTCAGGCTAATGAATGGTTTACTGTCAAATGTACTGCTGACAGTACCATAATGCAGCTGGCGCTTAAATCTTTTCTTTTTCCCCATAGGTAAGCACTTTCCTCCCCTGCACTGTGTTGGCGGTTGAATAAGGGGTGCCTCTTGTCGCCACTGTTTTCTATATGAAGTGTGGGAGACCGATGAAGGTGATGTAACACACCACTGAGCATTTAATGCATTGCAGAGAGGAGCCAGAACCCCTGAGCCCTGCTGACTCAGCATTATTTCTCCTGATACACATCACCCAAACTGACAGCCCAGAAAGACCAATACTTGGTTTCTTAGACACCCAAAGTGAACGATACGTGCGGTCTCGGCACACTCTTTTTATATCCCCAAGCTAGATATCCACTGTACAATGGCCATTAGAAGTGGCTATGCCTTGCCGTGGGCTACAGAGAGAGGCTTTTATGTGCAGATACACACAGTCACGCCACACGCATTTTACACTTGCACATACACATTGAGTTTTTGTACCGGACAGTAGCGAACCATGACGTTTCAGCCTTGGCCCTCTGCACATGCGAACCACCCCCCCAAACACACACACTTGCCACAGTACAGTAAGGTATTTTACCTTACTCTGCTTTCCTCTAGAAGTGAGAATACATCATTATACCGGTACACAGTACACCACATGATATATTTACAATGCAACTCCAGACTTGAAACGCAACAAGCCGGACACAACAAGACAGTTATCACCAATAAAACACGCAATACAAATACAAATAATTATTACACATATGCATTATGATCAGCGCGTCTTATGTATGTGCTCTTCAACGGAATAATGGACCGTATGACACTGCCTGCCAGTCTGATCATAAAGCCAACACAGACTTAACATACACAGTGCCAGTTTAAAAAGCGACACCGCAGGAGAGCCGCAAAGAAATCCGCTGCTATACTAGCAGACAGTAAACAGAGATTCCCCAGCGAATAAAATGTCACTGTTATGCAGAATAACAGCAAATATGAACAATGTGTTAAACTTAAGACTGACCAGCAACCAGAATGAATTGAGGCACGGCGGCCTTATAAATCATAAATAACTTACATTACACAACCCAGTGTAAGAACGTTCGACTTCTTGCAGCGTGCGCAGACAGAGTATGACATCACAGAACTTTGACTGCTCCGTGATCATGAATTACTCATGTGAGACTTCCGCATCGATCCAGGAAATCAAATATACATATCTAATAGGGGAATAGGCCTTTAATTGAAAATAGAATTGTTATGTTTTTAAATATTATTTTTAACAATAATTTAGGTCATCACAGAGGGCCAATCAATGATCTCCTATACTTGCATATAGAACATTATCTCTCATTTTCAAAGTGTGTGTAGGGTGTGGATTGAAGTGGGTGGTGCTTGCGTGATTTTTTTTCCACATTCAAAATTCTCTGATTCACATTTTGACCTATAATGCTGTTTCAGGTCAACAAGAATTGTCCAAACGTTTAACACATTGTTAATACATTTACTTTTATGCATTTGGCAGTTGCTTTTATCCACTGAGACTTAATGTAAAGTGCATTCAAGCCATGCATTTTTCAGTCATCTGGATCACATCTGTATGCGTGTTCTCTTTGAGTTTGAACCCCCAACTTTTGTGTTGCTAGCGCTGTTCTATCAGTTGAGGTACATAAAGTATGCTATAAGCTTATACTGTATGTATGATTATCAAAAATACAAAATTTTTCTTCAAAATGGGTGGAAGTTGGGACAAGGTGGTTATAGAAAAGTAGAAGTTGCTCCACTCCACAATACTCACCCAGGCAAAATCCTTTCACACGGACATGCTTCATTCCCATACATACCAGGCTCTGCTATCCCGGCGTAATTGATATTTTGCTACCTGAACCAGGAAAAGTCTTGGCCCACCACTCCCAAATTGATAAATGGAAGCTCATTAAAGAGTTGGAGGCCCCTGAACCAGATGGTGCTAATTGTGGATGCGGGAGGCGAGTGATTGCTTCTACCATCATTTAAATGAGCCCATCTCTGCCCACTTTCTGTGCTTTAATGGAAGCATTTTGGCAGAGAGAGCAGTTCAACCAAACCAAACTCCATTAATTCAATACAGTGACGTCTCAAAGCAATCATCAGCTCCTAGGATGTAGGTCATAGTTACGCTTTATGGTTTTGGTGATTCGTGATGTATATAGATGTGATTTAGTAAATGTGTCTGGTTTCAGAAACAGTTTGTGACAAAGATGACTGGTCTTATTGAAAAGTATGTTCAATTACGTCATCTTATTCTCATTTAAGCATATTAATAGTAAGAAAAATAATGCAGATAATATAATTTAAATGTATCATTGGGGTAATAATAATATTATTATTTAAATGTATCATTGTGGTTTATAATTGTTATTATTTATATTTTCCCTTTTCCATTATTTCTATTATAGGCCAAGCCCTGTAGGGGCTATGGCCACTACTGCTTCTGTTGGTATTATTATTCTTCCCCAATGGGAGTCTATGGCAGCCCTATGAACCGTACGTAGGAAAATGATGAAATTTGGCAAATTCGTAGTGGTGGTGCTCAATAGTCCTGTGACCAAGTATGGGGTCTCTAGCACTCCACCAGCAGCTCTTTTAAAACAGCTTTTACTTTTGAACCCATTGATCCACAAAAATTTGACTCTGCACATGTTATCGACTATTCACACTCAACGCATTCGCAGCATTACATTAAGACTCCACCCATTACAGTAGTGGCCATCTCGAAAAGTACAGTTTGGCATTCTTTCGCTACTAGATTGTCATGAAAATTGACTCATACGATATTTGGACTGTGCAGCACAGACATGACCCAACGGAATTGCGATTTTTGCCTTTGTTTAAAAGGTTATGGTGTCGCAAACTTTTCGATTGGACCTGTAGGCTGTAACTCTGCCATTTTTTATCTATCGTTACGAAACTTTGTACGATTCATCAACACCTTGGATATGTTTGTCAGAAAATCGGGATCTGGGACAGCCCCATCTTTAATATATTTCCATTTTTAAATGGAACAAAAAAAGTAAGTTTTAAAGTAAACCCAGCAGCTAGGATTCTCCTTTTTTTTACCAAATCATGATTTGAAACAAAGCCATATTTTTATTTATGGTTTATAGATGTCTTTGTAGAGTTCCTGCCCTGAAAAATTGCTCTGAGTTTCTGCTAAACCAGTTCACTACAGAAACTAACTCTACAAAAATATATAAAGAAAGAGTGAATTAGAGCAAAGAATCAAGGCCGCTATCCAGCCCCAGTCCTCCAATCAATAAGGCTCGTGCTCGAAATACTCTACAAACGGTCAAACAGTCAACCTTTTAGAGTCCACAGGTAAGATACAGGTTCAGTCCACTTGCGGTCGCTTGCTCGAGGTGGCTGCGCTTTCATCTTCTTGAAGAAAGAGGAATCCAAAAGCAGAGCCTAGCCTGAGCTGTCTACTTATCCCCTAATTCAGTTTGTCAGTACATGGTTTGGTATGGCTCAGAGCCACAGTGGTCCCTGATCTATCCCTGCCTGGGGCTTCACCGGTTCCTCCTGTGTTGTAGCTGTAGTTCTGGGCTAAAAGGCTATGAGGGATTATTTTTCTGTTGCCTACTGGGAGGCCGGAGAATGAAAAAAATTGACCTTCTCCCTGTAAGGTTTGTTTGAATTTATTGGTTTAAAGTGAAGAAGCACAGCTAAAAATGAATGTTGACACAAGACACACACACACCCATACACACAGAAAAGTGTGTCTGGCTTTGAAACGGCTCTTTTTGAGTGAATTGTGTGTCTTTGGTTGGTATAAAGATTTGCAGAAATGATTGTGAGGGGAATTAATAGGTTTGGAGCTATTTAGCATGGACCGTGTTTGAAGCGGCACTGCTTATTAACCTGAGACGATAGTGCTGTTTGGATAGTGTTTGGACGGGAGTTGTTGTCTACTCTGTAATTTTCCATCTGTTATTACAGTTTTCTCCAGTTTCTTTGCAAAATATCAGATAAATGCCATAATATTCTTTGTTTACTCGGCCGGTTATGTACAAACCATATGTAGAGCTCTTTGCCAGATACGTGTTTGAGGCACAAAATGAGCCCCTCAGCATATTTGGGATTTAGAAAAATCTATGCGGACGACAGATATTTTCTCAAGAAACTCTACACAAATGTTTGGAGGAGAGTGCTTGGTTTTGTTTCTTTTGAGAAACAACTTTGTCTTAGATATTTTTTGTGATAATATGGAACTACCTGAAAGTGGAAAAATGGAAACGTGGACACCATAGCTTAAAGGGATAGTTCACCCCAAAATAAAATATAAATATTTTACTGGGTACCGCCGTTGTTCGGTTACCAACATTCTTTAAAATAACTTATTTTGGCAAAGAGATGCACTCTACACATTTCATCGAAAATGTTTGAAAACCACTTATCTAAGGGATCGATTTTTTGAGAAACGGAAGTCAATGTAGGCCAGTCTTTGGTCACCAACCCCTTTAAGTTTTCCTGTAGCTCAGTGGTAAGAGCATTGTGTTAACAACACAAGGTTGTGGGTTTATCCCAGGGGATTGCAGATACCTATGTAAAATCTATAGGATACTGGAATGTTAGTCGCTTTGGATAAAAGCCAAATGCCTAAATGTAAATGTAAATTATATTCTATTTGAAGTACCTGACAAGAAATGTTTGAGGCGATTGACGTGTAGTCTGTTTTACCAAAGTCTGACAAATGGGAGGCCTTAAGGGTTAGTTCACCTTGGTAACCAAAGACTGGCCTCCATTGACTTCCGTTTCTCAAAAATCTATCTCTTAGATCAGTGGTTTCCAAACATTTTCTATGAAATGTGTAGAGTGCATCGCTTTGCCCCCCCAAAAGATTTATAAGAATTTTAAGTAAACAAAAACATATTCAGTTATACAAAGCTGGAACATCAATTATTTAGGTCAGTGGTCTTATGTTTAATTGCATATCTCTGATAGATTTCTATATTTCATACAATTCCACAAAGTCTGGGGTCCCCCTTGATCCATTTTGATGCCCCCGGTTTCAGAAGCACTGCCTTAGATGAATCACTTTAAGCTTAAGTGTCAATTTTTCTATCCTATTAATTGCATTGATTACTAGAACTAGAGAAGTATATTATGAAAATCTAGTTCTAATTTTGCTATTAATGCAATGTTCAATACACTTGTTGTGTACCAACAGTAAATCTTGTCACAGATATTTTTAACTGCTGTCAAAATGTTGCTATCCACACACACAGCTTTTTTCTTTTACACTTTTTCCTAGCAAATTATATGCTTCGCTTAAGCCATGATTGACAGGGTAATACAAGTTGCCATAGAAGCGAAGTGTCACTTTGGCTTTAATCTGGAAGTCATTGAGGGTGTTGCCTCAAAGCTAATTAGAGAGTTAAAACAATCGGCACTTTTTCAGTAGGAAGTGAGAGAGAGTTGGTGGCGATGACACAGGACCTCTCCTCATTTAGGCAATTAGCATCTTCATTCCAATTCAATCCGACAGCCTCTGGCCTTTCCTCAGTTCTCGACACTCACAGGGTTGCTGCAGGATGCCCGCGTTTAAAGACGGGAATCTTTGCTTGTTCAACTAGTGCGTTGGAGACCTGCATGTGGGCAACATGGATATTTTTGGGCATTGTGGAGCTGTTCAGTGTGTGATTTGATTAATTAATTTATGATTTATTTGATCCAAAATGATTGTACTGACCAACTCTTGGTGGATATTTGTGTGTTTTTACACACAACCTGACTGTGGATGTTTACATTGCGTGTTCACTAAAGGAAAATAAAACTGTACCACCCATGGTCATTCCAAGTGTTCACATACTTCTGATTGCAACTGTATGTGTGTTTAACTCCAAAAGCAAATTTGGAAGTTTTGTGCATATGACAGCTGATATGAGTTGTGTGTGTCAATGAGTTGGTGTGTTTGCGCTCTTTGCTGTAGTTGCATAAGGTGTCTGCATGTTTGTTAATGAATGCATTTTAAGATGTTAGCATGCACATCTCAATCGATCTGATCATAGCTTCCGTTAATAACATACGCTCCGGCACACTGACTGGTTGGATCCAGCCCTCGTCTGTATGTGCGGCGGCGACCGGGGTCTCCAGAGTCCCTCCGTCCCGCAGATTAGCAGAGACGCGCTGCCCTTTTCAATCAATCCCCATGAAGTCACTAAATCAAGGCTTAAGGTGTGGCGCAGCACTCTATTCCACCACCCAGTTTTTTCATCTCATCACCGTGCAAACAGTACGCAGAGCTCCTGCTACGCGCTGATGATCGACTGCCAGTTTAATCATTGCCAGCGACCTCACTCATCAATACCGCATTAAAAAAGCTCAGCCGCCGGCTTCGCCTCTTCAGCGCAACCGGCGCCGAGCTCTCGGCCTCCCTCACCCATTTCAATCGCAGGCCTCCATCACCATCTGACCGACCTCTTCTTGGTCTAGAACTGTTTGTTGTTTGAATACATCGCCCGCTTGCATTCGCAGCCCAGATTCAGAAATTATGCTTCTTGCTTTGTTGTTTTGTACTAGAAATCAGGAATTCTACGCACAAATTGAAGATGTATGTAATCCTTTGGTAAGCCCTTTTAATTCCTTAGTAATTCTATTTATGATTCATTGTTTTGAGTAATATTTTAACATTCGAAATATAGTTTGATCTGTTTGTTCATGAATTTATTCATTGTCACTGTTGGCCTGCCATACTCAAGAAATAAAGATGTCAAGCGAACACCAGTTGTTGTTTTTCTTGACTTCAGGTGAATGTGACCTGTTTCAAAGTACATGTGAAAGATTTCAAATGCATTTAGAGAAGCACGTTTCTTTTGTTATTGAAAGGCTCAGAAAGAGAGGGGGCACGTGATATAGTTTTCTTATGTGTCTGTGAAGGAGAAAGCTATCGTCATGAGAGCAATTGCGAGATAAATGGAGAAGTGCTCAGGGGCTTCGCTTCGGTCCCACAGAACCCTGTGCAAGTTCTTTTGCGAAGAAAAGTCAAACCTGAAGCATCATTAACAGATCTCCAGTGGCTCCTGGCGTAAATTATTGTGTTAAGAACAAAACCCAGAACAGTTAGCGAGTTGCGGTCTAAAAGGAATATGCTTCCCTATATATGCACTCGGTTCTTCACAGGTTCTGTCGTGCTTTGTTGTGTGAAGAGATTTTATGGCATGTATATTTGACAAAAAAGTAACCGTATTTGGTCTGAGCCATGGTTAGTGTCGTTAGTATTTTTATATATATATATATATATATATGATATTGATAAACAATTGATCATTTTACTTTCTAATGTTTTGTTTTTCAAAATCCTAAAACTTCGCCCATTTATACTTAAGATCACAGACCACAATTTTGGACCCTAGACCTCAGGTGGCAACAGCACACCAAGATTTGCACCATAAGCAGCTCCAGAGGCCTACAGCGTGACTTAAGATGATTTAATGAATGAAAATCAATCACTGTATTCATAGAGCTTCTTTAAATAGTTTCTGAAACATGTTAGCATCACAGTGAATAGGCTGGGTGGGCTCCCTTCTGTATTGCTCTAATATTATTTAATTGGATGTCAGAAAAAGATTAGAGAGCTCAACCCATAGTAGAAGATAATTGATTTATAATACATTAGCTGGGTCGGTTGAAAGCACTTTCCAACAAGCGACTGATCCAAGTGCATGGGAGGTCAGGGGTTTTATGGGAATGGATGGCACGGGGGGTTGGATAGGCTCTTTACAACCGTACTCACTGCTGGGGGATACGCCGGGTAATGAATTACCCCCTGCACACCCTCTGCACACCTGAGATAGTCAGTCCCACCATGTCAGAGTGCGAGACGGTGTGGGTGTTCTGGCCTAGATGCCAACTCACAATATTACAGGAATGTCCCGTTTTCCTTCTGATGCTGGGAGCATAAACCTAACACACATCTGAGTCAGGGGGCTGAGTGTAGTATTGAAGCGAGGAGCCCATAGTATTTGGAGATGGTAAAAGTTATATTGCATTATATTATTAGTTTACATCTCTGACATCCCAGAGATTCTTTCACGCTCCTAACCTATTAACACAAAAATATTATTCCAATATTGTGAATGATTTGGTATGTCGGAAGGGCAGTTTCAAGGGGTGAATTTATTTTACTTGTTAACGTGTATTTTTGATTCCAGCCATCTCTCCTGCTAGCCATGCTGTAGGCTTCTCGCAGGCGGGTTAAATAAGTAAACAGATCACGCCCTACATAATTAACCTCCCTGGGACTCGACACATTCTATAAATGGCTGAGCACTGGGGAAAAACATGGAAAACAGGAGGACCTATTTGAAACCTTAAAGGTTTTAAAACATTGAGCTACTTAAATTTTTTAAAATGTGAAATGCCATCTGACTCTTAACTATAATCTCACTCGTTTTTTTCTTGAATGCCCAGAGATTAAACACTTCATAATCACCTAAAACAGTTTTAGCATTTGTTTTTACCACTTATTCTAAAATTAGACAACTGTCTAAATGACCTTATTGTGCTGTTATTGTTGCTTTGTATGCTGTTTGATAATATGGATCTAAAAAATTGCCTGCCAAGAATTAATTTGTGATACATCATAGCTGTAGGTGGGGGTATTATTCATGTTACAATATTGCCTTCAAACTACGTTCAACAATCGACTTACGAGCCAGTTTAGTTCAGACATAGGACATGTCTTGCTGCCTTGACCTGCTTCGCATATTTGCACCAACATACACCCACACAGCTCGTAACAACAGACTTAACTGTGATTGGTGTGCACAGTGAAGGCACAGATGTTACAGTGAGCGAAATACTTATTTGATCTGCTGATTTTGTAAGTTTGCCTGCTTACAAAGAAATGAAGGGTCTATAATTTTTATGGTTGGTTTATTTTAACTGATAGAGACAGAATGTTAAAAGTAAAAAGGGGAAGGGGTAAAAATGTTATATAAAGATTATAAAGTGATTTGCATTTCAGTCCATGAAATAAGTATTGGATCCCGAGCAAAACATAACTCTGTACTTACTGGAGAAACCCTTGTTGGCAAGAGCAGAGATCAGACATTTCTGATGTTGGTCACCAGGTTTGCACATGTGTCAGGATACATTTTAGTCCACTCCTCTAAATCTTTAAGGTTTCTTGGCTGTCGCTGAGCAAATTGGAGTTTTAGCCTCCTTCACAAAATTGTCTATAGGACTGGGGTCTAGAGACTGGCTAGGCCATTTAATGTGCTTCTCCTTAAGCCACTCTTTGGTTGTCTGGCAATATGTTTTGGGTCTTTGTCACGTTAAAGGCACATCCATGACCCATCTTCAGTGATCTTAATGCGGTGAAGTCATCCTGTACCCGTAGCAGAGAAAAAGCCCAAAAGCACAATGTTTCCAACACTGTGCTTCTCTGTAGGGATGGTGTTCGTGGGGTCATAGTCAGCATTTCTCTCCCTCCATAAACAGGAGTCAATTTTGGTCTCACAGCACTTTCTCCAGAGCATTTTCTGAATCATCTTGATGTTCATTGTCAAACTTCAGATGAGCCAGGCGGGCCTTCTTGGGCAGGAGGACCTTGCGGGTGCTTCAGGATTTCTATCTATTGCGACATAGCGTGTTACAAGTGGTTTGCTTGCTTACTGTGGTCCCAACTGTCTTGAAATCATTAACAAGCTTCTTCCGTGTAGTTCTGGGCTGATCTTTAACCCTTCTCATGATCATCTTTATCCAATTGGGGAAATCTAGCAGGGAGCTCCAGACCAGGGCAATTGATAGTTATTTTGTATTTCTTCTATTTCCAAATAATTATACCAACAGTTGTCTCCTTCTCAACAAGCTTCTGTCTTTAGCCTATTCATGGTTTGTGCAAATCTACAATCTTGTCCCTGACATCCTTTGAAATCTATTTGGTCTTGACCATGGTGGTGGAGAGGTTGAAATGGAAGATACAGATTCTGTTGGCAGGCATCTTTTATATATATATTTTATATCTTTATATATCTTGTATATATTTGATTTAGGAATACTTTCTTAAAGTGACAGGACTAATCTGTGGTCCATAAAACCAATTTGTGTTGCCCGATTTCTTGTTGGTTGGTAGGGGATCAAATACTTATTCCCCCTGATCTTTTGGTTGATATTCGGTTTCTATCGGTTAAAATAAACCTACCATAAAAATGATAGAGCCTTCATTTCTTTGGAAGCAGGCAAACTTCCAAAATCAGCAGGGGATCAAATAATTATTTCCCTCACTGTAAATTCTTCAGAGCTTGAAAGAATCTCTTTGAGTACCTGTGTTTGTTTGTACTAAGCTTATGGTGCGTGCTGTTCAGGTGATGGATTGTACTCTCTGCTATCGTACATTATTTATAAATCCAAAAGGTTAACAGAGGCGTGGGTGCCATGCCTGAAGTATAGCAACTAATTGCACCCAGATCCACTGTCTAAAATGGATGTGTATACTTCCTGTTTGCTACTGTTATTTTATTACTGTCCTGAGACACATCAGTTCTGTTCCAAATAATGTAGCTTAATGTGGGATCTTAACCACCAGTGAAATCACATTAGTTACCAATTTGAAACAATTTGATAGGCAGTGATTCTGCAAGGAAGGCTATTGACTTGTTTACTTAAATATTTTCATAGGATCTTTGTAGTATTGAATGAAATGTTTAATAATTTCTACTTGCATGTACCATCTTGGATACATTTTTTCACTAAGCATTCTGGGACCTTAGTTTTTAGCTTAAGTAAGGAAGATGCTTGCATAATTAAGGTGTCTACCTTGTGGAGCAAACTTTCGTGTCGAGAGCGCTCCTAATATGCCTCTGTAGGCCGCGTACATGGATTTGGAACATAGCATTGGATTATCTTTTGTAATGTCCTCTATCTCATAACTCAAATTATTATTTAGAAAGCCAATATCCATTTTGAGATATGAGATATGTTCCTCCATTAGAGGTGAGCACACAACCGCACACACGTTATTATTCTGGCGCATGCTTATCTGTTTCTGTAGCATCTGCCCAGCCACGTTGGAGCTTTTTGAAGTTGTGTTGCCATAGCGCGTTTGTAGCGAGTAAGGTTTGACGGTGTCTAAAGGAGGATGTCCAGAGGTTAGGTCAGGGAACGAGCCAGATCTATGCTAATGGATGCCCATTGGCATGTGGGAGGAAGTGAAATGGACACACATGCCACTTATCATGGCCGCCGGGTCAAAGAACAAAAGGAAGCGTGGCATGAGAGACACAGGAAATGAAAGCGATAAAGGATGACGACTGCTGCTTTTTGTGTGTTTTCTGTGCTCATTTTTTAATTTAATATAAATTATTGTGAAGAATAGATGTTGGCAGGTAGGAGTGTGGGCAGTGTGTTTTTCTTTGTGTCTCACAGCAATACGTGTTTTGATGTTTCCAAACCAACACAATGTCACAGCAGTTCGCAACAATTTTTACAAGGTAGCTAATCTTTTTGTGTGATCTCATTAGTTCATTTTAGTACGATTTGATACGAATTAGCCACCTCGTAAAATAGTTACGAATTAATATGAGATCAGGCTGTTCCAAACCTCTTGACTCGAAAACTTTCTTTGATGTGTGAAGAAATTTCACCTTCAACCTGTTTTCTCTCACTGAAATCCTTTGCCTATGGTTCTCGTGATATCAGTTTGACACTATCAGGTCTTGCCCCGAGATGCAATTAAAATGACAGGCACATTACATCTGATAGCATGTGGCAACGTGTTTCTTTCATATGATTGCACAATTTGTACATCTTTTGTATCTATTGGCTACTCGTGTACTACTCCGTAGTTCTGAAACATGATCACTGGTGTGATAACTTTTTCAACTTAAAAAAACGTTCATTTTTAAATTTGTCATCAGTTGCGATGGCATATCAGGCAGTACATTTCCAGACAGACCGACGATTAAAAATGTGAACTTGCAGCATTATGATTTGAAATGCTAGACATGAAAAGATGTAGTTTGCCATGTAAAGTATTATAAACTGCTTCTTTTCCTCCTGCTGAAGTCTCTGTTCTTCTGAAGTGGCGAACCTTGGCACTGCACATGAGACCTTTATTCAGCTAGCTTTCGGCCAATCTGTCAGGCTCACTTCATTCAGAGGAACCTCCTGTGGTTCCTAATGTCAAACTAAATCTGCACCTCCACCAAGTCAAGTGCAACGGGGCTGTACCAGCTCGGAAGCCCATGACCACGCAAAGAACGGAGCTGATGTTCAAACTCCCAATAAGCCTCTGAAATTTGATTTCAAGAGGAGCCCATTATCCAACTTTATAAAACCCGTTCGTGAGTAAACTAGAAACAAACACAGAAGGTTGGCGCCGCATTTATTGACCAGGATATGTATTTTTAATTACATATGAGGATAAATGAATGTTCTGTGCACAGACTGTTTTCTCCCAACACATGTCGTCAATAGCTGTCCACGAGTACAGAGATGTAGTTCATCTACTTTTGATGAATGAATTGCTCGGTGGCCCTTTGGCATTTTAGCCTCGCGTGCCAGACCTTGACATTTCGCCTGTCTGTGATGGGCTGTCCTGCTGTAGCCGGAGGGAAGCACAGCCATGCACTGGACTCTCCGGGTGACGGTTAGACTAATTTCTACCGGCCAGGTCGCACCCTTGAGATCAAAGGCTCTCTTACGGACAAACGCACACTGGACACTTCACAGAACAGTTAGGCTGTTTCAGAATGTCTGGACAGAATTTATTTTTAATTAAATTAAAAAAGAAAATGTCCAAGTTAATTAACAAATCTTCATTAAAAAAATTTTTTTATACAAATTCACAAGTCTTTTTGATCATAGCAACCAGATTTGATGCTGCTGTAAAAGGTGGAGATTAGTGTGAAGATTAGCCCCGACGTGTTGAATTCGGAACGTGAAAAGAAAACGAATGCAATTTCAGTCAGACTGGGTCTTGTTTCACAGCGTGTCCGAATGAGCAGCTAATTTTTTCCCCTCAGACTTCACTTGAGCTCGTAGCTTGAATGAAAAAGCCAGAAGTGATGCTGACCTAAAATGTAAGGATTTTGTTTGCAGCATCTCCTCTCAAGGAGAACCACTCATTAAAGATGCCCTCACCTCCGCCTGCCTGCCTGGTGCAGCTCTGCTGAGTAAAGACTGCATTTGTGGGCAGCTGCGATGGAGCCAGGCGTATGCTTTTGTGTAACGGAGTCGTTTGAATTCCCAAGAGCAGGGGCCGGATTAAGGTGGTCTTAACTGCCACGGGATTTAATGAACGACTTGCGCCGGACAATAACATTTGAGTCGACACAAACAAATCACTCAACGACACACTAATGGCCAGTTCTCTCTTGCCTCAGCAATCCCTTCACGTGCACGCTATGCAAACAAGAGGTCGGTGATCCTTGGAGCAAGAGCTAACAGTACAGAATGTAGAGAACAAGACATGCTCTGAAGAATGCAGTTCCTTGGTTGGAACCCAGAGATGATGCTATGAAGAGATATGTTGAATGAAGTTGTGGTTTAGGTACGCAATGCCTGTTACATGGTTACAATAATATTTGTTTAAGCATTTATTTAGTAGACAGTTTTATCCAAAGTCGTTTAAAGTGTACTCATCACAAGGTAAGGAGATCACAGATCTTTCATTATACGATGTTGAACATGGCCATTTGTGGCTGCAATGGAAAACGTGCCATTTCTGTGTCTCTTTAAATGCAAATGAGCTTCTCCTCTCCTCCCCATATGCAAAATATGGGTAGAGCACTTACAACAAATCTGATAAAACCCATGGTCATACCTGTACTCCTGTACTGTGAATGAAACGTCCTCATTGGTAGTGCTGTTGTGCTAACCGCAATTCTGTAATACCGCACTTCTGACAAGCCTACCGCAGAGGATGACAAGCAACGACAGTAACCGCTCCAACCGCAATGTTCACGTTTTTATTTAATTTTATGAGTTTTTATTTTTGATTGATTTATATTCGTAAATGATTCGAAATGTAAAAATACTATTAGCTGAATCAAGCATGAATGCAAAAGTCCTAAGCACTCAAACTAAAACTGTGTGAACAAAAAAATATTTAAGTTATTAATGTGTCTTGATGTGTTACAAATGTTACGTTAAAATGCACGTAACAAGCCTAAACAATTGCTTTTGTATATTTTCTCGTTTTACAATTTCTATTTATCTTGTATTTATCATAAAATGGTTGGTCTTGAGTCTTTTCTTTAAAAAAGGAAAAAGACGCGCCTTGCGTTTTTATTGCTTTGTGTTGTTCTGCATTTACCAACAAAATATAAATGTTTTTTAGTAAAACACCAATAAACGCAACACAATTGCAACAACAAAAATTCAGAATTAATGCAGTAATGTCGCATACCACGCTATGCCACACAAAATCACAGCACGGGAAATTCCTTCACCCCGACAGACATACTCACTGATAGTTGTGTCACAACACCATGCAGCTGTGGAGATTCTGTCTGGCATCCAACTTCTCTTGTGTGACTGATAGATGTAGCCTTTACAAATACACACTGCATTTTCAATATGTTACCTCAGCCAAAACCATACACTAACTGCAATAAAAATCACCTTAATGCTTGTTCATAAATATGAATTCAATGGAAAAGACATAAACATAGATACAACAACATATGCTGACCATTTGCTGTATTAAATGTTGGCCATTAATGATTAATCATTTGCATTTATATAACTTACAGACATAAACACGGATATAGGCATTAACGTGCATTCAGAGTGCTTGTATATGACATACAGGTATGCAAAGATCAGCAACCCGGTGTTATTACGTTGTGAGTAGCAATATCTGTGTAACCTCATTGTCTTACAAATGCGCACTCCATTTCTATCCGCTCTAAGTATTGTCGGACTTAGGACAAACGAGAAAACACTGAACACACTGAGAAAGACTCTGCTATAACTTTCTTTCGTTGTAATGAATCAGTAATTATGTCGGTCGTCTTCTGAACCAGTGGGAGCGATGCGTTTTACCACTCCGACATAACACCTGTCTTTGGACCAATGTAAAGTCTCAGGTTTAGCCGATAACATGTAAACAACAGCCGCTAACATTCGATTTAAAAACGATGTGTAATACTTACTTCTTCTGGATATGAAGCTTAATCGTGAACAGCTGGTACTGATCCACTCTTGACAATTCATTTTGGGGCGAAGCCCTTGCTATACTCACCCGCGTGGACAAAGCATACTGGTGTAAAATGATTCACACACACATAAACAAACTAAGGTAAATTGTGGGGCACATTTCCTTCAAAAATTAAACGTATCCACTGCGTCCTCAGCGACTCAGATGTCGGGAGTACATGAAGCGTTTTACGTTCCATTTTACATCGAACAACAGCACACCTTTGTTGTTTCTTAGACATTTTTGTCACTGGCTACATCTGCTCTTGCCTGAAAATGGCTGACCGTGTGTCTCTGGCGGAAGGTGGAACTACACGCTCAAAAGGCAGAGACTGTGAGCGGTCAAGGGCGGGCGTAATCAATGTGACCTCACATTGATAGGGGATTGCCAACAGCCTGTTTTGTGTCAATGTTGTGGTTTTAAGGAGATTACAAAAAGAAGAAAAAATGGATTTGTATAATTACAGGGTGTTTCTGCACACATGCTGGAAACTCAATTTCTGGTGGAAACACATTTAAAAGTGCATTTTCTAGGGGGCCTTTAAGGTTCATCAAAAAAATAAAACATCAAAGACATTTTAAACAGATTTGAAACAACTCTACGGTGAAGGAAATGATGACAGAATTGTAAACTGTTTCTTAAATGGTATGATGATAGCAAAATCAACAGCACATCTGAAAGTGCTGATTCAAGCCTCTCTGGGTTAAGGTCATATCTACAGTAGATTGTAATTCCATTATCATGGTGCAATGCCATTGGTTTAATGTTAATTGCTGAAATTTATCCAGCTGCTGATATTTACCGCTTTGTGTGTGTGGGGCTCTTTGTTTTTTTGGACGAAATTTGACGTGTTTAACAACCGATTGCTGTGTGGACACCCATATTTATTAGTGCTGCTTTCCACCGTACCGTGTGAGCACACCTTCCATTTGATGTGACATTTTGTGCTTGTTTTGCAACAGAGGGCCAGCTATTTGTCATGGAGAATTGGTTAAATGAGCTAAAAACTATTGATTCGATTTTGTAAAGCCTAATGTAATTTAAATAACATTGTTAAGGAACAGCAGTTTAATTTAATTCAGTTGTCTCTCTATATATAGATTGCGAGCTCTCGCAGAAATCACAGACCTCGTCTTTTATTCATAACAATTACCTTCTTTGTTAGGTGGAAAGTGCGAATCACACAACGCTGATTTGTATTCCTTAAAGCCCTAATGTAAACGGTCGATCTAGCATGCATGTGTAAAACGGTATAGCCTTGTGTCAGTGGGGAACAGGGCTTTGTAAAAGAAATGAAAAGGGAAAAAGCTAGGCTTTGTTTTGGAAATTAAACAAAAGAGCTTCAAGGGTTTGTATGAAAATGCGTAGAAACAGGTCCTCTTAGTAAACAGTGCTGATATACTGCATGTGTTCGCATGGTTTCGGTAACCATGCTGTTTTGGGACAAATGTTGTCCACCTGTGTTGACACAGGGGAATGGAAGAGGAATAAATAGCTGGAGTTGTTCTGCATAGCAGGGACCTGTTTCAATGCATATTGTTTCATCACACCAGGTCTTTCTGCTCTTATAAAATCTTGAGATGTGTTGAATTGAAGTTAATGGTCTCTGTTGGTATTTTGAGAGAGTAGTGAATATTTCTTCGTTTTTAGTTAAGAGAGTGTCAGTACATGTGATTAATCTAATTCAGTGTTTCATCTTTCTACTTTGCTGTTGTGTTGATATAAGATAATATGTTCAGTTTCTTTTCTCAGGTAAAAGAGACATTTCCATGTACATATGAGAAATGTCTCTGGTTTTGTGTCCATACGGCATGTGTCAAAGGGGGCCAATGATGTATGGTTAACAACACTCTTTAAACATATCTTCATCTGTGTTCCGCAGAAGAAAGTAATGCAGGTTTGAAATGATATGTGCATAATGCAAAAACATTTTGGGTGAAGTATGCCTTTACGATGACTGTAATAAGCTTTGATTGTAATTTACATGAACAGATATTTGGCAGATAGGGAAGTTGGAAATGCAGAAGAATTATGTGATGACAATGCTAACTGGCGGTTGACCATGCTAATTTTAGGCCTGAAAAATCTATAGCCTGCTATAAATATGTTTTGTCAGAATGCATTGGTAATGCTACCTCGGGCCGAATCATAAAAGTCTGCTTAATTTGAAGCAGAAGATAGAATATTTAAATTGTAGTGAATTTATAAACTGTTGTAAACACTATAGTATACTTTAATATTTATATATTATAAGGTTAAAATGAACTATAGTACACGATAATAAAAAATCTGAACTCATAGAAATAAAAAAGTACAAAATGAATTTGGTAAAAACCAACAATGAAATGGCCCTAATTTATCCATTTGTATAACGTTAGTGTCCTTTTTAAAGCTAGCTGTCTATTTATGTGATAGGATGCACTTGTGTTTTTATAAAGATGATAAGAGACTTGTGCGACAACAGTTTAGCCTAAGCAACAAAACTTTAAAACTCTTATATGCATCCTGTTTTGTTTCATGCATGTGTTCAGTTATCAGCTATCCGATCCTGTCCCATGTGCTGTCACTTGTTCTACAGTGGATAGCTTCACCTTTTTCAGGAGTTCATGGCACAGCCGAGATTGATTTAGATCCCTCCAATGAAGCGCTCGTTTCCAATTATAGTTTCAATTTACCGTATAATTGCAGTAACATTTTACCATTAAAAAGCAACACAGAAAAAGATAAGCCTATGGAGATCAGCGCATTTAGTGCTCCACCAATTCACCATTACAAACCTAATTGTATTGCAGATGGAGTGGGTTTAAACCACATTTTAAGTCTAATCAAATCAGGGCATTAGATACAGCAAAAGGACATCTGCCTTGACAGCTTTTATTCTTGCAGAACAAACCTCTGCACAATATATGACCCATTCTTTTCTGACTGTTACCACTGGATTATTTTGTTTCAACTTTCTTGACCAAATTCCAAATAGGCTAGAAGTAATTTTACCACCACACTCATCAATTTCTCATGATGCTTTTAGTACTTTTTAAGAATCATATCTACACCCCTTCAAATGATTGGCTTCACTATATTTTGATGAAACCATATCCGATTTCTAATTTCTAAATGGAGGGATCAAATAAAGATTATAACTTTAAGATGTAATCTTAAACACAATACTGGTTGTACAAAGCCAGCACTTTTACACTGTTAGACAAAATAGTCAAAAAACTTACAAAGTGGTAAAGGTAGCTTTTCAAAAAGTACTTCTTTATACATAGTGTGCATATTAGTACCTCAGAGGTACATATTTGTACCAAATGTATACATATCTGTAACTAAATGGTAGGATTTAAAGGGGTACCATCCCAGTGTAAGATCGAGCACATTAGTTGACCATTTATACTGACAGTGTACTTGCAAACTCTTCATATCCAGATATATTTTGCAGATCATGTGGAACCTCTCTGTGAGATATAATTCACTGTTGTGGTAGTTAAGCTAATGATCATTTGAGTTTTGGATCATAAATTTCAGTATTACTTCTGCATTTGTAAATGTTGGCAATGAAATGTTGTGTACTGTATGAACGCAAATTCTCTAGTGCCCTGTTGTTTTGCCCCTTTAAAAGATGATTATAATATAAATGTGTAGTATCAAATTCAATCCTCGCAGAGCTGTTTTCCAATTTCTGCATAGACAAAAACAATCAGTGTTCAGTAAGAGCTTAAAAAAGGAAATTATGCCCCTGCTTAATTATTTGAAGGGAGCACTTATAATGCAAAGAAGCCCGCTCGGAATGATTAATATGAAAGCAAAAAGATCTTTAAAAGGACGACAGTTCCGTCTATTTCTCCCTTCATTGCTACTCAATGGAATCTCAGGAACAGATTTCATATCAGTGCATGCAAATAGATTAATCTGGCTTCATTGGAGCAGACACGGAGGGGTGTGAAAAGGAGCAATTCTGTAAGATGTGTCGGCCTATCTTTCCATCGGAGTAACCCACGGAAACATTGATTGAACGTCCAAGGATAAAAAGATTTAGTACATTCAGCCGACTGTGATGAATGGTGACGTCCATTTTTTACTTGCCCTTCACAGACGGGCACCCGGCGCACCAACATGCCGCAGTGGATTTGTTTCTTGTTAAATGTCGAAGTTTCCTGCTTCGGATGTGCTGAGACACAGAAAGGTAAAATCATCCCCAAGGCGGTTCATTTAAAAGATGCAGAGCCGCTTCATTTCACCCCCAAAGTGGTTCATTTTAGAGACATGGTTTCTTCATGAATCATTTGAATTAGTTATTGGATGGAAATGTACTCATCATGTGAGAAAACAGCAGCTGATGCGCGCTCGGTCTTGATAATCGCATCGTAGCACGTGCATCAGGCACGTACTTTTAGAGTATATGAGGAATTCAATCAATAGCTTATTTCTAGGATGTTGGTGAGGGATGTATGTTGATGTGTAGTCACGCTGCATTTGCCAGAGTATGTTGGTGTTGTCCTTTTACATTTGTATACTTCTGACATACTAACAACAGAAGAAAATGTTTTGCCGGTTACGCAAGTACATTTTAACTACAGGGAAATATTACTTTAGTTACTACCTTTTTTTTACTTGACATATTTTTTCTTTTTTTTCAATATGGTGGCTCTTCAAGGCATTATTATAAGAAAGCAAAGTGTCCACTGGTAGTGCATTTTAGAATTCTAGTATATGCAGCACTAGTTCACCAGGGTAGTATAGCGTACTACATCATCAAAAAACCTTCAGATATATAACTTGTTAGACAAACCCTTTGTGCAGTGTAATATAAAGGACAAATAACATAAGTGCTAACTTGCTAAAAATCCATTATTCATTATTAAAATACACAATATGATTAAAATCAATGTAAACCATCTAAAAGTTATTTAATAATATAAATTTATGTTTATTTAATAGTGATATTGTACACTTATGTGCACACAGAAAATAAACCTAAAACTTTGACTATACTTGTTTACCGATTAACTGTTTGTTAAATTGGGACGTAAGGAAAAACATGTCAAGTGAGTTAACTATTCACACATCGTTTATGAGCATTACTTATTTCAGTTAATCTTTTATACAGTATATACACTTCAGTCTTCAGGTGTGCAGAATCACTGACAGCAATATTGTAATAATTTATAAAACTAGAACCAAGTCTGGCCATCTGGGATTTCGTTATGGAGATGCAGGTTAGTTTTCTGTGGTTTCACAGTACGCCATGAGTGAAAATTTGCATTGTTTGTTGTTTGCCTTTAGCATCTGACAGCGCGTTTGAACCTGGAAGCAGTGGTGCGTGATGTCAAACTTAAGCATAACATAAAATATGCTGATATGCACCTTTTCAATATTTCTAAATTCTGCAGCCCTATTGTGTATAAAAAGTGATTTTTTTTAAAGGACTTGAATAGTCATGAAAAACATTTGAAAAGGTGGTTACAGGTACAGGTTGTCGAGTAGCTCGAATTTTTCCCGAGAGTTCTGCACCCGCATCCTGTTCATGTCGTTGACATTCCGATGATGACACTCCACTGCGCAGCTCTACCAGCGGTGTGTAAACCGCTATTTTTGCTAATGTGTAGCAGGGAGGCCTGCTGTATTGATATTTATCATCTGTATAAGTGTGCGGACACACTACGGCTGGCCTCTTGGCTTCTCATAATCGTGCTCCGCGGAGGGCTTGAATGTTTCATTACGGATGTAGAGGACAATCAGGAAATTGTTTTCTCCCCGCGCATTAAACAAGGGAGAGACTTTAGAAGTTGGAAAGCTAAACCCTAAGCAGAGTGTTCTACTGCCAGTTGGCTGTAAGCCATCAAATTACAAAAAAAGAGGGAGGAAGAACTCCTGAATCCATTAGCTCCAGACCTGAGCTGGAATAAGCAGAGGGTTATTATGAAGGGCTAGCGAAATGCAGAATCACTCAGGGGGGTTTAGCTGCTTGGCTAATGTGTACTGGGAGGCTGTTTGTGCCGCTGTCTGTTCTGAGTAAAGAACGTGTTAGTTGAGAGTGTGGGAGGACACTTGAAAATTAGTGGGGGAAATATTACAGCTCTCCCTCCTGATTTAGACCGCATTTAGAGCGAAATTCACAGCAGCCACAATATTCCACATGTGTTGCCTAGGGTGGGCGGTATGAGCAAATCTTTTATTATGGTAACCGTATAAATGGAGTTATTTTTCTGGAAATTCAAGCCGAAAGTGTTTTGTTTATTTAATGATGCGGTTATGCATATGATTTGGTGTTGTAGTGCCTTGAAAATAAATGAAAGATGCTTCATTACTTTTGATTAATACTTTTTTTGTTTGGAACTTGATAAAGCAAACTTAAAGATGTGATTATTCATAATAATTAAAGAGATTGAAAAGATAAATCTGGCAACGGTACAAAAACAGCTTTGTTCGTGACAGTTTGCAGATTAGCTTGAGTTTTTCAGCCTGCTGTCAGATTTTTATCGCTTGAGTTTTGCTCACTTTGTTTCTATGCTTTACTCTCCGAAAAATATTTTTACGGCTGGACCAGTTGTGAAGGTTACGTTTGTGGGACCTTTGTTGTATCACTGTAATATTTATGTCTCTTATTTCTTACACATTTCATGTGTATAGTATATATTAGGGCTGCTTGATTAAAAATAAACCGATTTGAAGGTTGTCTGCGATTCGTTGTTTTTGCTTTTGTCAGTGAAGTACGGTTAAATGCTGCTTCATCTGAAAGGCAGAGAGCAACAAATATGCACTAGAAAAAGAGCTGTTACATTTACGTTGACCTTTACGCATTTGGCAGATGCCAGGATCGAACCCACCTTGGTGTTGCTAGCTCCATGCTCTAACCACTGAGCTACATGAAAGCTATTGTTGCTTTTTCAGAGGTACATTATAAGCAACTCAAACTCGCAATGCTTTCATATCAAGCAGCATTTCCAACCGATCACAGAGCCATGCTTCAGACAAACTGCACATGAAACATAATTGCAGACTTTGCATCATAATCACTCTGGACAGGTCGATTTACGCTATATTTAGTGTTAACCACGATTAATCGTGCAGACCTAGTATACACGTAACAGCTCGTCTGTGCACGTATTCAGACTCCATTTAGACTCTAAATGCTTGTGACACGTTCACAAAAAGCCTCTAATTAGCGTTCATTATTCGTGTATTCTTGCAATTTAACATCTTGCGCACAAAATAATTACACCACCGTTTCATTGTACCAAAAAAATGGCCGTTCATGTGATGCTGTAGTCTCCACAGGTTATTTTTAGCTTTGTTGACTGATGACTGTGTCCCAAAGGGGCAGACAGTGCCCCGTATCTCAGCGGCAGCTGTCAAACAGGTCCGAGCGAGGGGCCAGCTGTGTAGAAGGCCCTCGGTCAGGGGACGACTCACCCACCACTGCCACCCAATTATCAAATGCTGCAGGAGAGCGCATTAGAGAAAAGCTGCAACCTGTTGAGGCAAACTGTCAATTATCGTCAGGAGTCCGCTCAGCCCAGCATGCGGCTCTCTCTTGCTGGGCTCTCTCCAAACACAGGGCCTTCCCGCGTACCGCCACAGACACACACACACACACAAAGCGCAGGGATTCATTACCCAACCCTCGTGTCTGTATGTCTGATAATGAGGTTTCAGCACAGCCAAAGCTGAAAGATCACAAGCACAGTACCTGTAGGCCTCTCTTTGCTTCCATCTCTCTCTCTCACCCCTGGATTCTTCTCCATCTCTCTCTGTCGTTCACTTTATGTTATCTGCATGCTACAGTGAAGACAGCGTGTGCTTCTGTCTGTCTCCGTAGTGTGTGCGACCAGCAGCCTGGGGCAACAGACCTCTGTGGGGACCACCCTCTCTTGCTCTTTTTGACTGGCTTTCTGCCTTATTTGCTCCTCTCTCTCCGGCTCTGTTTACTCTGCAAGGCCCTGAACCGCCACCATGCGTGCCGATAATTATGTTTCTGGAAAGCAGAAAAAGAAACCCAATCTTTTTGTTCTCTAAAGCTCAGGACTCTGCCCACCGGCGAAGGTGCTCGCAGATTACGGATGCGACGGCTTGTCTTTGTTTTGTCATGCCTAATTAATTACTTAGCAAATTACACACATGCGTTTTCAAACCATGTCCACGGCACTATTAGAGCGTTGGTGACTCTGATATTTTCCATTTTCTTTTCTGCTCTACTACGCTAAGCGAGACGCCTTGAGGACTCGGAATCCATTAATGCGGCGCATGTCAGTGACTTCGAGCTCGGAAAGTGAGCAACCCTTTCTCAGGCCCCGGTGGATGCTGATAACAGCAAGATAACAAACTTTCGACACACTTCGACACTGGGGCAAGGGGGGAAAGGGGCAAAAAACCATATGCGATTAATCACTTAGGAAAACTGCTTCATGGTGATGAAGTAATTACACCGAGCATACTGACCAACATGATACAGGCTCAAGGCATTAGTCACATCAATGCTCCAACTGTTAATTTAGCCTTCTACTGACAATCCAGCGAGGTCTCGCGGGTGAGCCGGCTAATGAGGACTCCGTAAAGGTTAAATAAACAGGAGAGAATGATAGGGGGAGGGAACGGGAGCAGAGGATGGCCAACATCAAAGATCTCAGAGCAGATGAAGATCTCAATGCGGCGCGCCAGCTAGTTCCCCTCTGAGGACACCCAGTGCTGGTACTAGAAAGAAAGCATATTTCTTGTTGCTCTGCTCTCAGCAGATGTTTGGATGGCTCGAGATAGAGCTGGCTTTTTGTTTGGTTCTCTCTGAAGTCATTCAGCACATTAGCCTCGTTCGGATGGGACTGGTTTTCCCCAGGAGGCCAGGTAAATAAGTGTTTCACAGACATTCTTTGATTTTAATCGTTAATCGAATTGTTCTCGTACAACTAGAATTACACAGCAAATTACTGGCTAATTTTTGGCTACCTAAGGGGTCCCCGGAGAAATCTTATCCTGTCCGGATAGGAATGTCTGTCATTGTAGTATAATATTATTTCACAATATTTTATTTTGACAATCCAGTATCGTAAGTAAATGAAAAGATTGGTTCCAGAATGAGAAGTTTTTTTAAGCTTTCCAAAATCAGTTTCTTTATGATGAAGGCAAACTTTGGGAAACCACTCTGACTTTTCATTTCGAATCAGCATTTCTATATGTATTGTGGACATTCCTGTCCAGTGTCTGTTGAATTTTTAAAAATCAAACCTCAAGAGTGACAAAGTCATCCAACTGTTATTTTTCTGTTTTCTGTTATTTAGTGGTTTCTCCAGTTTACATTTTTTGACTCTGAAATGCACTCTTAATTTTTTCTGCGGCTGTATATATAAATACGAAAAGCAGAATTGTTTATTTCCGGACTTCGTCAGGCTTTTTCTTTATTGCCCTAAAGTTGTTCAGACATCTTTTTTCCACCAAGCTTTACTTTGGGAAGTTGTTGATTATGGCCGGTTTGAAACCCAGTTGCAAAGATTTAATGTTTTAGTCTTTGTCCAGAAATGTCTGATGATTTTGCCTCCAGAAACGTTTCAAAGAAACAGGCGTTCAATGGCTGCTACATGGTGTCTCTTTGTGCTCAAGTTGTCAATGGTGACAATCAATGGTAGAAGGCCAATCATTGGCAATTATTTAAAACCGTAACACACCTACTTTTTAAAGCATCCCCATCCGCCAAGTATCATTTCCCAGCACCCATTTATATTTTGGATTCTTGTTCTCTATCCAGCTGGAGTGGCACCAAGACACTTGGGTGGTACATGGGCCTGTGGGGGGTACATGGGCCCGTGGGTGAGCTGCAGGGGTCTCTTCATAGGGCATTTTGTGTTTTTGTACCTAAGCAGCATATGGATTGATTTTTGCCACTGAAAGAACACAAAACTAAACTCATGTTGTGCCTGACATTTTACTTCCAGCTATCAAAACAAGACCGGTAGCTCAAGGGGTTGGAATGATTCCTTCTCTTTGGACACTGTTGTGATTCTGACGGGCAATGTTTTGCACGTCACTCAAGCTTGTAAAGATACTCCAGACGCCACTGGAAAATACAAAGTATTATATCTCTGTCTGTGTACAGGATGCTGTTCTTGAATCCAAAGTCGATGCGAAGGTTGACTCACTGTTGTGGAGTCTTATACAGTATTTATAAATATTTAATAGTTCAATACGGTGGTATGTGCCATGCTGTCAAGAATAGTTTGTCATTGACTATTCTGTTATTTGGTATTGCTATTTTGTATTGAAATTGAGACTTAGCATTACTTTTTGGAGCTCCAAGAAAACCCAGCAATCTATTGGCCTAATATGAATCATGTTGATATGAATCACCCTATTCTTTTATTGTTTTAATGTATTTGTTGTTATTTTATAATAACAACAAATATTGAAACGATAATAATACATTATTATTATTTTTATGATGATTATTATTATTGCTTAACCATAAGCCTGTAATTTTAAGGAATTTGTTATTGTTACTTTTATTTTTTTTATTATTTAGCTTGTTGTGTTTTTATTGTAATAATAAAAGGAAAAATGTCTTTAAAAATATACAAAGCGATGTTAATTAAAGGCACCATTTGTAATTGAAGGCTCATTTACAGCTTACCTGCGTACTTGTTCGATAACCCTAATGAGTTTTCTTTCCCTGGTGTTGGGCCTCCAGTTGAAAATGTTAATAACAGCGTTCAGAAGTGAATGCGTTTGTTAATTGCTTCTTGTTCCACGTCAGGCAGTCTGAATATGGCAAGATTTATGGATTTAGAAGTCTCCTACGTAGGATAGAGGTCATATATTGTTACAAAAGCAGGAATAAGCACACCAATGCCTGCCGGGCTGCCTCCAGCCCCCATTGAGGTCCACCATGGCCTGGATTAAATAAAACAAATGTGTGTGTCTGTGTGTAAGGTGATGAATGATGTTAGATCTGGAGCTGGCCCCCTCACCCTCTGTATGTCCCCTCACAAATAGGGATTGTCCCCTCCTCTAGTCTGAAAGAGTCACCTTTACCTATTTGAAACAAATGAGAGATAACACAGCCGAGACATTAATTATCAGACACATCTTTCTGAAAAGCCCCAAGTTATAAATTACAGTAATCATATATCCATTCGGCACCCTTCCGCTGGGTCTGGGGATTATGTGGTAGATTTGATGTGTGAGGATTTGCTGCTATCTTCACGAAATTCGAATTCATTTTTTGTGGGGCAATGGCAGGATTTATGGCATCAGTTTATGCTATTCATTCACTTTTGAACGTTTCTCGCAGCTCACTGTCAGAGCCCAGACAGGACGGGTTGACTGCAGCTTTGCCCGCGTGAAATACACAACATATCTGGGTTCATGAGTTTCCGGGTTGTTCTAGTGTAGGGAGACAAAGTTTGTGTGATTTTTGGTGGTGAATTACAATTAGTTACAAACAGTTCATCACGATACAATACCAATTTTCTCTGCCAGTGATACGATATTTTCTGATGCCTCGAAAATGTCTGAGATACAATTTGATTCATTTATCGATATTTTTATATTACTTGCCTAGTTCACACAAGCGGTTTTAACAAATGCAACCAAAATATATCAAATGAATGTTTAATTAAACTTTCTGAAAATTGCGCACTCTCTGTCCCAAATGGGACATTTACAACAACAAACTACCAAAACAAACCCACTTAGATGGACGTTGTGAGAGGAATAAAGACACGGAGTCAAAATAAAGGTACCTCGTATCAATATTTTACGTGTGGCATTGATGCATCGGATCCGTCGAAATTTTATTGATCCATATAAATGTATTGTTACAACCATATTTACAATATTATAATTTGTGTAATATTAAAACAACATCACAATAACCATGGTTTTTAATATAATGGTTATTTTCAATACTGATGTATTGTGACACCCCGGTCTGAAACTTTTTTGTAGCATTCTTGAATTATTAGATACTCTTGAGTACATAGTAAAAAAACTTTGCTTTTATAATTTTGTATTTATAAACTTTATAAACACCTGGCTTTTTGTTTTTATTTTTTAAGGATTGCACTACTTTTTAATTGACCCAAAAATAGTTTGCTTGGTTATTCCAATATAGCCGTTAAATGAAAAGTAGTGTTGTTTATAATAATCCATTTTAATCAACAATAGAATGCGGGTAAGAGCAGAATTATGTGTAAACACACCAATTGTGAATCCAATTGAAAATTTGCATGAAAATCATTTCTAAGTACTAAGTAACACCACTCGTACATAATTATCGTGTCAATGAGACCCATTGTTTCTTCTGTTCAGTTTGTGGCGTTGTGTTTGTGTGTGTACACTCAACGCGAGGGCTGCCCATGTGCTCAGAGCCAATCCAGTCATGCATTTTCCCCATGTGCATCTCTCCACGGCTGGCTGCCTCTGTTAAGTGTAGTCAAGTGCATTAAAGCCTCTGACAGGCTGCGGCTCTGGCCCTGCCTCTCCCAAATCCCCGCTGCTCAAGTTGCACTTCCACTCCATACCTGTCCAGGACATCCTGTCCCACACGGCTTCTCCGCTGTAGACACAAAACCTTAATCCGACGGGCACGGCATATCCACCCTCCCGGCTCCTTATCAGCTCACATCTAGATGTCTCTCACAATATACCAGAATGCCAAAATGACCTTTCTCATTGAATCTGCATCTGGAACATGGTTTCAAAGTATGACTGATGATCAAAATGGTCTTGATTTAGTTTAGAATGGCAAAACACTAAAGCTTGAGTCTTCGTTGACCAGCCTTATATTTTTGCCAGCAAAATGCTGTCCAAATAGCGCTGCTACTGCAGTTTTTAGAGTGTGTAGGGAAAGAAGGACTGGTCAGAACAATAGACAATAAATACAGAATCCCCCACAATGCTGTGTCTTATCTGAGATAAATCCCACTGGGCTTCATCCGCAGCAGCACGTGGGAAACAGCTGCTGCTGTTCTGGTTTTATGGCAGCCCCTTCTGTGGAATAGAAAAGTTTTTTTTATTTTGTGACTGTTTTTTTTTTCTCATGGTACAATGATAAAGCACCTTGTATAGTACACTGCAGCACAGGCGCTGTAGTAGTCCTCTGTGTTGCGCTGCCCTGACTCGCTGCATATTGTTGTGTTTGGCGCAGTCTGAGAATAGCAGCTTGTGATGGATGCCGTTTCAAAGCTGCTTCTCTTTACCTCATCCTCCCATGCATTTTATTTCCTCAACCCCCGTCACTCTTTTACTCACTTTGTGATCTTTTCCTACCTGGTGGTGCGTTTAGGGTTGTTAATTCTCTCCGGCAAATCAGCGGAAGGCATTATCGAGCATAAATGACAAAAAGTGCCATATCCCAGTTTCTAAGAATACAGAGAATTTCTTCGTCGAGCCGCGGGAACAGGCGACCATATGTTCGAATTTCTAGATGTCCAAAGGCTCTTACAAGTTCTTGTTGAAATGAACACATTTAAGCGTCCATTGTTTATTTGCCTGAGTTAGCGATCCAAAATTAGATCTATTGACAGCATTCTGGAGAGTAGGCTTGTCCTCAGGTTGTTCAATAATTGCTTGGTGTACAAAAGCTCTACCACGGCATGAAAAATGAATCCTCGCATATTTTTACAGGCACAAAGCAAGCGATGTAACAACCCCTAAAAGAGCTAAATGCATTGGTCAAACAAAAAACAGGTCAGTTTCAACCGTAGTCTTTACGCCCACGTGTTACCTAGCAAATGTAATTGCTCCCAGGAGTTAGTCTTATATAAATGCGAATGACGCTTATGGAAGAACTACACGATTAGGACACTCATATAACTTTTTATTTCAATGTTATCAAGGTATACATGTGCAATATGGTGTTTTCATTCGTCAAATCAATTTCTGGTAGACAGCTATTAGAAACTTGTCAGTGGTGATAATTAACAAGGCTTTTGATGTCATTAAATATATTCTGGTAAAGATGGAGGTGGGTGTGTTTGTTTACGTACGTGTTGCGTGCACACTTGCGTCTAATCCCCGTAAGGTCGAGTGCAGGGGGAGATATGAGAATAAAAGGTTTACGCCCTGAAGATATTCCTGAAATAGGTGAAGGATGTGGGCTGCGTTGGCAGAGTCTTCTAATCCCTCTAGATTTCATTAGACAAGTAGCTTGTGTTTTGAGGTAAATGAATTTGCGGTAAAGGCTTTTCCTTCTTCAGACGGAGGAGTATCAAGCAAATGTTTGATGGAAAACTTTCTTGTGTACATACGCCGAGTAATGTAATTCCATTTAATATAAGTATACATATTTTTCATTTCTTCAGCATGTTTTAAGGTGTTTTATAATGAATGTTTCGTTTGCTCTCCTCTGGTGTTGTGAACACGGCACATAATAAAACTGTGGCGAAATCAGCCTCTAAGTGACGCTAAAATAGATGGCGGTAGAAGCATTGTGTGTTTGCTTTATTTTTCACCCATGTGTGCTACTGCAGGATATTTAGAACAAACAGCAGTGACTTTTATTTATTGTCCATTTTGTTGTCAGATTTTAAATCTGGAGCTGAGACCTTGTCAATGCTAATCACTTCACAAATATGGGCACTGTTGTTTGTTTAGCCAATACACAATAGATGCAAACGCTCGCAGTCGAGACCTAAAGAGCAGAAACAATCCTTTATTCTGTATTGGGATTTCATGAAGTCGCTTTCTTTGTGCGGGATATCTTGTTTGATGTTTCTGCCTCGAATGGTGGTCAATGCCGCTGTTTTCAGGCGCTCTATATCTATGTCCTGTGTAAAAGGTGACTTAGAAGTCATTTTAGGTTCGAATTTCTTTGGCACCACATCTTAAGTTATAATTTTGTTCTTATTGTTCCTTCTTTCCTAAGAACCTGGCCTAATGGTTAGCTTATATGTTCTCAACACATTGAGCCAGGTTTGCATCTGGCTAGTATTATTTATTCTATATACAGTGTTTGTCTTTCTGCATTTCTCTTTTTTTACAATTATGTCAAAAAGTAAAAGCCATAAAAGAAATAGAGTTTAAGTCCCTGTGAAACGGAAGTTGCAATCTTTTTGCCTCGATTGAAATGGAATTTTAAATGAGAAAAACTTTCTTTGCAATTTGATTGGATGCATAAAAACAGCCTTCAGTTTCGGAAATGCGTGACAATATGGAAGTTAAAACGATCATAACAACCAGTTCACAGGGACTTTAAGATGCATAGTCACTATAGGATGGAAGTGCGTTTTCAGATTTTAACTGAAGATTATGAGGGCACACAAATTAAAAAATGTTGATAAACTATTTATAATCAACGCTGCAATATTTCATGAATACATTTTTTATTTCAAAATCAATATTAAAATATTTCCCAAGATTACCATGCCAAAAAAAGTCCTCGTAACCAAACAGTTCTGGAGCACTTTTGACTAACCCCTTGACTAACATTGTCATTTTTCCCACCTAGGTGGTCAATGGTAGTCAAGGTTACAAGCATTTGTCCAAATATATTTCTCTTTATTCATCAGAACAAAGTAATGTATACAGATTTGCAACAACTCGAGAATGAGTAAATGATGATATTTTTGGCTGAACTGTCCCTTTAACAACAGAACATGGCCTGAATTCTGAGAGGTATCTTCTGTTTGTCCTAACAATGGATGTCGGGGAACAAAAGGCCCGAACATTATTAAAGCTTCCAGTACTGCCTTCTGGCAAACACCATTCATCTCTTATTTTTAAGCTGTGATATCTCCTTAATGTTCTGTAGCATGTAGTCCATGGGCTTCTGTGAATCTTGAGATCAAAGCTATTTTTCCCTTTTAGTAGAGTTGTATCAGGGGAGGTTAGTGCTGTATGTGTCACAAGGTTCTGTCATGTGATCTGACAGATCACAGACATCAAGAAGTGGTTGAAAAGGTTAAAAATGGGAAATAAAAAGGAAATGGGTCATTTTGAAACACACTTTCATTTACTTACAGAACTTTTAAATACTTCCCTCAGCTTTGATGACGGGTGGAAGTCATTTATTTTATATGGTCCATTTACATGAAAAGACACTTCCTGTTTCTAAAGTTTTGGGCTTTGCTTGCTTTTTCTTTCTTGAATCCAAACGTCTGACTCCTTCTGCATCCGGCTCTGCAGGGTTCTGAAAAGGGCCGAAAACAAAAGTCCTAGTGGTTTTCCTGAACAGCAGTCCACTCACCGGCGCTTCAAACAACACAATACATGTAAAGGATCCGTCTAATCCCACTTTAAACACTTCACCTTTGTCTGCCATCTGTGACAAGGAAGCGCCTCCAGCAGTGGAGATACTGTCAGTAAAATGGTCCTTAGGTTTTATATCCTGACATGTTTTAAAATAGACCGCTGCTTTCAGAAGCGCTTCAATCTCCTTCGGCTTTTGGAGGGAGGGGGCGAAAAATCATTTCTGGCTTTGCGTCTATTGACTCGTGAGGTAATTAAGCAGATATAGATCTGTATTTGGGTTTAAGTGAGATAATACATAATGGCGCAGTCATAAAACTGTACTGTAGGCTTTACGCTTTCACACATGTCTACAGAAGTGCTTTTCATTATGGTGGTAAGCCATTGAATCTGTTGCTTTTTTAAGCTCTGTATACGGTAATATAAAGAGGAGGATAGGAATGAATTGGTAAATGATGGTGTTTCTGTTTCGTAGCAGGCTGAAGAAGGCCTTACGCATTTAGCTTATTTCAGAGAGAGAAGCTGTACTCAGTGGAGAAGGATGCACAACATAGAGTGCATCATCCTTCTGGAGGTTGTTAGCTTTAACAGAACAGTCGGAAGAGCTGATCAATAGCTGTGGAACATGTGGATGTGGGTATGTAAATCCTGAGCCGATGTTGGCATTGGAAAAAAACAGGTGGATGGAAGAAATAGAAACAGTGGTGTTGCTATTCTCCAGTCTTACCATATTGACTGAATACACTGAGGACTGAAGTATTGGTGTTTAAATTATTAGTGGCACTTGGTAAGGGGTGCATCACTATAGCTACTGCCCATGCTTGTGGTTAGGTTATTAATCTTACATGCGCATTTACTGTATGTAGGAGGATTGTAAAGATAATAATAATTAAAACTATTATGAACACATCATTTATATTAATAACAACGAGTATTTTTTATATTATGAATATTTATTAATAATAATAATAATAATAATATTTGTATTATACTTTATTGTTGTTGTTGTTGTGTATATTTTCAGTTGTACAGGATATTTAAATAAATAGAATATGTGTACATCTCAATTGCTATACATGAACAGTTAACAGAATCAAATGTCTTCAAAACAATGTGGTTCAGATAATTTGATTACATAATATCATGAAACGGCTCTTTTAATATTGCTTCACCGGACCCCTGGCAATTACAGAATGAGCTTGATGTCCACTGGCAGGGCAATTGACTGAGGTTGTCTATCTCACAGGGAAATAAAGCAGGATCGATCGTAAATTCTGCAGAGGGACATTTCCTGCTTCGTGCATCCCGGTCTACAGATAATATGTTTGTCAACACTGCTGCGGCCTTATTTTAACCGCGTTTATACACACCTGTGTTCTTTTGTCTCTGCTGGCTTTAAAAATATGAGCAAATAGGCCAGGATCTCGCCACACTTCAGGACGGCGCATGTGTCGTTAAGCGAAATGGTGTTGTTAATGCAGTGAAACGGTGAGTTTGTCATCAGGGTTGAAAGGCACAGAATTGGCACACCAGTCAGGGGTTTGCAATTACAGCGGAACACATTCACCCGGAGGATTAACCACCCGCCACAAGGTTCTGAGTATCATGACCAGTCACTTTTAAGACAGCAGCGTTATAAAACAAGAAATTTGTCAGGTTTTTCACACCCTTTGCTTTATTTCTCGTCTCCGTTAAAGTTAATTGACTGTCAGAACAAGCACGGCTCGGCATCCTGCCCCACGATTTGCCGCGTCTTTTGAAAGTTCCACCTTGACACACAGTCTCTCCAACGCTTACAAAGTTCTGCGAAATTGAAATGCAACCGGGACGTATTCCATTGAATGTCTAATTCAATTTCATACCATGATTGAAAGCATTGAGCAGGGATAAAAGATTATCTGCCGGGATGTGTAAATACTCGGCGAGAAGCTCTCCTCCTGAGAAATACCTAGCCGGTTAACTGCCTCTTTCAGCGGTTACTGACAAATGTTGTAGTTGTTGAAAGCAGTGGAAAAATGGGCAAGCAAGCTGGCTGTGATGTGAAACTGGCAGCGCCGGCTCTCCTAGTCTCTACAAGCTGCCTGCTGGTGATAAATCTCCAGCCCGGTGAGTTGTGGCTGTCTGTGTCAATCTTAGCCGGGCTGCCATTGGCCGGGAGATGTCAGAGAGGAGATGTGAGTGACGGGTGAATTTGGACGGGACCTTGCAGATGTGGGAGAGGTCAGGAGGTTGGGGATCTGACACGGGGGATGGAGGGATTTTAAGGCTGAAAGAAAACTAGAAAGGGCTGTGTGAACTTGGAGAGCGCAGGACCTGCATCACCACTAATCAGCACCATGCAGCCTGCCTTTCTGCCGGAAAGAAGGTGAATGTTGTAAATGACAATATAGGTTGTTTTTTTTATTATATTTTGGCTAGTTTGTTATGCCTTGTCGTAAAGGAGTTTTTCAAGACTTGTTACTTGTGATGTTTATTTTAATTGCTTTTGAGATGCTCATTGAGGACAGTCGTATACAGTACAGTAGTGGCCAAAGGTGATGTCCAGCTTTGGAAAGTTGACATCTTTGCTCTTATGTATTGAAGTAACATTTCTTCTACTGGTAAACCAAAATAATACTGGCTAGACATACTTTTAACTTGCTAGCTAATTTACTTTTGTCTTTTGCTTGTTATTAGAAATAATCTGAAAGGACTCTTATCTAGGGCTGCTCGATTATGACAAAAATCATAATAGCGATTAATTTGGCCAATATTGAGATCCCGATTATTCAACATGATTACTCATTAACCTTTAAAACACTATATAGCACCGTTGAACCACTGTAAAGGAAAGGTGTGCGCTGTGGATTTACTACAAGAAATGAGATGATCCTTGCTAAATGGAATGCGGCACAGTAATCGTTTACCCCGATTATTTTGTTTTTGTAATTGATGAAGGCCAAAATTGACGATTACGATACATTTTTTATGAATTGCACAGCCCTACTCTAATCTTTGCGGATGGTTACCCGAAGTAAAGTTTGGGCGACAAAGGCGTGCATGGGTAGTAACGTTTGTTTATGTTGTTCCTTTGAAACCGTCTATAACATGGAAGTTGGAAAGAGCAGGACGACGGGATGATGTTTTTGGACTTTTCCTATCATATCAGGAATTTTACCACGGCTGGTTCTTGGCCTTGCTGAAAGATGCCTTGACTACAGATGCCAAGAGACTCGGAACCCGTGTGGTACCAGCCAGTATATTCGGCCACAAGTCTTTGATGCTAATGAGTTAATACCAACAAAGCCAAACATTACAGCATGATGGGATCCTGCCTGAGGGGACCTTGGAATGCCATCCAAAGTTTAGAAGTCAAATAGATGTCTACTTATATTGTAGTGCATCACTGTGAATTCACCTTGGCCGTGAAGTGTGGGGTTTAGTATGAAGGTTAGAGATGCTGAATACTAAGCAGGTGATTATTATTATAACTTGCTGTTCTTGTTGGCTTCTTCCAATATGCTTGGCTCATTGTCCAGGGTGCTGTAAGGGTGTACAACAGGGTCACCAGCGTGCAAGAAAATAAATGACTGAATAATGGTATAATTAACTAAAATTCTCCATCTGAAAATGATCATTTGAATTCTATTACAACCTGCTCTTTGTTACTTTAAGAGGCATTTTATAATTTAAAATATGCAATGTCAAGTGACTCTTCTTACTATTAGCTACATTGAAATCTAGGTCACTCCAGATGTCCCTCTGCTTTGATTTGGCCCTCAAAAGAGTCATTTGCCTGAGCTGTTCTCCTGCCATGAATTCTTTGCTCCAGCCCGAATGGATGAAGATTCTGTGTGTGTACAAGAATGGAAATTTAACTGAACTAACACTGAAAAAGAAATCAGAATTTCTTACACAGGGCCTAAATGCAGAGAGATCTACGTAAACTCCAGAGTAAAAATATCCCATTTGTCCCCTTTGGGACCGTAACGGAAAACAAGAGCTCTGTGGAAGAATATCCAACCAACACATTAAATATTTTAATTTTCTCATTGGGACAGCTCATTAATATTTTAATGTAGTGTGATGGTGGCTGGTTAATGTTATCATTAATATGCACCATTCCAATATGCTCATATCAGTGGAAATCTATTACACGTTCAATTTGTAACTTTTAAAGGGATATGAATGTATGGAGTGGAGCTCAGAGGTTGATGAGTATTAGTTAGAGACGATTCCACGTCCACTAATGATTGCATGCTAATTGTTGCCTCTATTTGATAGTAGACTGCTGGTTTGGTTTACACCTTGCATGCTAAGTGCACTTTCCAGTGGAGACTACTATACTCTTTTAAAAGTATGAACTTAAAGGGATACCTCACCCAAGAATGAAAATTCTTTCATAATTTACTCACCTTTGAGTTGTTCCAAATCTGTATAAATGTAGGACAGCAAACAGTTCTGGACAGTTTTGACTACCATTGTGTTTTTCCTGCTATGGGAGTCTATTGGGGGGGCAAGATCTGTTTGGTTATAATCATTCTCTGTGTTCATCAGAACAAATACATTCATATAGATTTGGAACAACTAGAAGGTGAGTAAATGACGACCAAATTTTCATTGATGGTTGAACAATCCCTTTAATGTTTAAGAGTTGTGAGAATGCAGAGACTAAGTTACTGTTTAAAAAACGATTAATGAGTTACAGGTACTAACTCTAGGTCTTTCATTTAAATAAAACAATTTATTTCTTCTACAGAACACAAAATATTACATTTTGAAGAATGTTGATAACCCAAAATCGTTGGTACCCATTGACTTGCATTGGTTTTGTGTCTATACAATAGAAGTGAAAGTGTACCACCGCTTTTTGGTTGCCAAAATTCTTTAAAATATATTATTTTGTGTTCTGCAGAAGAAAGAAAGTCAAACAGGTTTGAAATGACAAGAGGGTGAGTAAATGATGACAGAATTTTCATTTTTGTGTGAACTATCCCTTTAAGATTTGTTATCAGTGATGTTAAGGAGGAGCCATTGATTTGAAAGCATACTTTCTGCTATGTACTGTGTGTTTATACCGTCTTTGACTGATACGCAGTCTTGTGCGTTCGGGTAGTGTGCCGCTCTCACGATCGTCTGCCATAGTGTAAGGTGTTGTTTGCCAAAAGAGAGTAATTCCCAGCTCTATCGACTCAACAGAAGAGTTTTCAGCCAGTGAACACATCAAGTCACAAATAAGCTGTCAGCAGTAGTGTTGTTCACCAGAGTGTTTTTTTCTGTCATGGGCTGTCTGTGCTTCCAAACCTTTCCCAATCTCTGTCTTAGTCTGTCTCACTGTCTGTCTTTCTTCTCTTCCTCTCTCACTGTATTTTTCTTTCTGTTCGATTGCAGTCATAGCTAAATGAACTCAGGCTGACTTTAAGCTGCTTTCTGTTTTCCTCATTAAAAAAGTTTTACACATGAATACTTGTGTCTGAATCCTAAGGCAACTGCCTTGCCGGTCAGTCAGTCAGCCAGTGACTACAGAGGTAGCGTTTTGCGTGTGAAGGTTCCATTTGAGGAAACGGCTTTCAGGCACTCTTCTTATGCACTGACATGTCATATCTAATGATCTAGAACAAATTCGAGATATAATCATGATATATAATCAAGCCATTTTTTGGGTACTGCCGTATGTTTTATTTTCTAGAAATTTAGTCATAAGTTAAAAAAGTATGTTTTTGAATAATGTATTTGTTTGAAAGGCATCGCACTGCTTTTTTTACCGGCTACCAAACGTCTTGCGTAAGATTGTGGGGTTTTGTCATCATTTATTCACTCTCATGTACTTTATAACCTGCATATTTCTTTATTTTTCCTCTGTGAAACACACACACACACACACAATATATCCACAGCTTCAGAAAGACAATTTCAATAGATTTCAGTTTTTCTGAAGTATAGCTACTGTATGTGTTTAGGTAAACCTTTTTGTTTCTTTCTGTGAACTACAAAAAATATTTCGCCCAAATTTTAAATAAAAATGTTGTTTTTATTTTGCATTTATTTGCAAAAAATGATAACGGGTCAAAATAACAGAAAAGATGCCCTCCATCTTATTTAGACTCCATTGCTTAAAAGTGAAGTTCATATTCACTTTTAAGCAATACAACAGTAATATTGGAACTTGCATTTACTTGCATTTATTCACACAGAGCTTTGGGCACCAGGTAGCTCAACTTGCAGAACATGATGCTAGGCGCAGAGGTCGAGGGTTCAAGTCCCAGGAAACCGATTTCAAAAATAGCTTGAATGCACTTTAAATAAATGCTCATGCATACAGTATACATAAATGAGTACAGATGTGAAGTCTCCAACTCACTGTACAAAGTCAAATTTAAGGCCTTGAAGCACATTCATTAATATGGATTGAATTTGTCATATCTATTCCCCATCCACTGTGTTTTCCGGTGTACAGAATGCTACGATTCGTGTAATTGCTCTATGCCAAAGTGAATCAACTTCTTCATTACATGAAACATCATATATCATTGTTAGCTTCTCCCTTCAAAACATTTAGCTGTCACTCATCGAGCGCCTCCCGCTTGCTATTTCAGACATGTTACACGTCTCGGGCTTGAACGTTCCCTCCATATGAAACCTAGATGTCAGATTTATTGTGCGAGACTTAAAAAAAAGGCAGCAGTGTCACTCAAAGAGCACTTCATAAAAAACAAGGAAGCAGAAATCACAAAACACTTCTTTGTTTTTTGTCTTTGTGTGTTTGAGAGACCGAAAGAGCGAGCGGCTTCAGTCGAGTCTGTGGGCTCATCAGCCAACGCATCCTGCTGCGGTGCCTTAAATGGCTTTTCCCCTGCAGACTTTTGCAAAGTTCCCACTCTTTTTCCCGTTTTACTTTTCTCCGCTCTTTGAGGTCTCATCCGTGTCGGCTCTCACCAAGCGCAGTTTTAATGTGAGGCATTATGCATGACGCCCATATGAAAAGTCACGCGCTGACATTGATGTAAGGTGCTGCATGCTTTTTTATGTTTTTGATGAACAACCGTGATTGCTACCTTGATATAAAAGAGTTTTTTCTACCACATGTCTTCAGCTTATCAGCAGTGTGCATCCTGGTGGACAGTCCTGGGGTTAACCACTGCTGGAATTATCTATGCGAAACACTAGTTATTACCATCACATCAACCTAATAAACAAGATTGCAGATTATAATGTGAACCCTTAATTGCAATCCCTATGTGTCAGGGTTATTAAGTACCAACGTTGCTTCTTCATCCTTCAAAACAACCTCTCTGCCTGCCGCCGCTCGGAAAACGGGCTTTCATTTCAAGATGCATTTTTACGATAAATTATTAATCAGTCAGGGCCTTAATGTTATGTGGGAAATAAAGCGCTCAGCGTCTCGTTGCAATATTTGCACGCTGTTCAGAAGTTCTCTGTTAATTGTGCCTCGCAGTCAGATTGTTAGCGGTGCGCAGAGTTAATCTGAGTTTGGGGACATTGGGAGAAATGACTGAGCGTCGAGGTCAGAAAAAAGGACATATTAGTCTCACGTTTACTCATGCTTGTTTCCTGCACAAAATGTGGTTGATATGTTGTGGAGTTGTGCATTAATTGCTTTTTTCTTTCTTTGCCTCTAGGTAAGTCTCTCCTTGACATTTTGGATGTTGTACTTGCTGCCCTGGGATCAGTGCTGGCCGTGCTGATCATGAGATGCCATGTCTGTTTTGGACAGGTGTGATGCAGCCCAGAGTAGATGAATCGATGGCAAAGGTTTAGTCTTACAATATTTTGGTGCAAGATTCTTCGCACTTTTACCTGTATGCAGAAAACGAAAGGAAAAATATGTATAGGCTGATTTGCAAGATGTAGGCAACACTGGTACACAAGCATTTCCTGTTTTTTTTATTATTTTCATTTCATAACACGTATATAATTCGCTTTCTCAGTGCTAAGAACATGGCGCTAGCAATGCCAAGATCATGGGTTTGATCCCAGGGGATTGCACTTACTTGGAAACAAATGTACAGTATAATGCAATGTAAGTCGCTTTGGATAAAAGCGTCTGCCAAATGCATGAATGCAGATGTAAGTTGTTAAGCTGTTTGTTTAATATTTCAAAGCAGTTATAAATGTTCTGTTAGTTGTATATTGTTCTTATGTTTGTGTAATGTTAAAAAAACTAAACTGGAAGTGCTTCTGAACCTGTATTGTTTATGTCTTTCAAAATGGTCCTATTATTATTATTATTATTATCATAGGAATGTGATGTGAAAACTATAAAAGGTTACTGGGTAAGGTGAAGGTCATTGGAGTGCAGAATGAGGTGGATGAAGGGTTGGTGACCACACCTACACCTCCTGGTCCGGGGTGTGAAGGCCTGCAGCCGCCTGGTGTCGCTCTGGAATGGCAGGGCATGTCATATTGCCGTCCTAGCCTGTTATCTGTGACGGTTTCAGATTTGGTGAACGGGTCAGGTAGTTCATGATTCCCTGCCCTCTCCCCTTCTGGACCCGTGAGGTCTTCCATAGAGAGGCACGCTCCTTGTTCATTGGCTACCGGGAGCTGGCTAAAGGAACGGGAGGTGTCGCTCTGTGACACACACTCCGAGGCTCAACAAGCATGCTTAGTTTTCACTGAAACAAATCTTAAATTTCGAGTCACAACGAGCTTTCTGTCAGTAAATCAGTGACCTTTTCACAAGTAATTCCACGTCTTCAACGATATCATTCTTTTCAAGATCAAAAGCTGTCAGCTTAAACCAAATTTAGACACTTCTCTGTTTTATTGCGTTTGGGTGGTGTTTCACCAAAGGTGCCTTATGAAATGTCAGGCAGATTTTGTCCCGCCCGCCTAGATGCTGAATACCTAATGATTTTCATCACATTTGAGTTGCAGGGCTCCTATGGACCTTTTTTGCTTACTTGTTTTGTATTCCATTCTTCCCCAGAGGCACGGATGAAAATGGTTATTTCTGTGAAATGAAAGGCGCTCTCAGTGGCTCGTCATGCCAATGCTATTATCCGGCACTGTGTCCTACCAACGGCTGGCATAGATCTGAGCAATTAGGCCAGATCAGCGGCAACCTTTCTTGGCCTCAGCCCATTATCAAGATCACTAATTACTTCTAGTGCTCTGTCCATGCTCTGCTTCAGTGCCCGGCTGTAAGGTTCAGCTTATGTGAAGCCGGCAGAGAGTGTGTGCTTGTGAAATATGGGTGTAATGTGGGTATGGGTCCCAATCATCAGCTCGTAGCCCAACAACAGGCCGGTTTGTTGTGAGGCTGATTAGATTACCTTTATTTTCTTTCTGTAAGTTTGACATCTTTAGCCTTTTAGAGCTCTGTGAAGGTTAAAGCTTCAATCCATAACTTCTTTGGAAATAATCAAGTACGTTAAAGCAAGTAGTACATAAAAGAAACATTTTTCATTACCTTAACCCAATTCCTAATGGAAAGATTATGATAATGATTTAGAATTTATGCTTTTGGGTATGACTTTGCTTCATTTTGAAATCCATGGGCCTCAACTGAAGATTTTAGTCTGTCAAGTAACCTTTGGTTTAAAAAATAATGCAGCTTTAAAATGCACTACAAAAATAAATTCTTAGTTTTTTGTCTTGTTTTCCAGTACAAAAAAATATCTAAAAATGACTAAATCAAGATACATTTCTTAAGAAGCCAACAAAAGAGCTTTTAAGTTTTGTTTTCTGAAAAAATAATTGTCTTAACACTAGGGCTGTCAAACGATTAATCATGATTAACGGCATCCAGAATAAAAGTTTGTGTTAACATAATATATGTCTGTGAATGGTGCATATTCCTTTTGTTTTTATAAACATTCATATTTAGGGAATATTTACATGGATGTATTTCTATTTACCAATAATTTAAATTATATTTATTTTTCGTATACATAAAATTGTGTTAAAAATTTAATGAATGGTGTGTTGGGACTGCTGGTTCTGTGAGGGAAACACAAGAGGGTTGAGTATCTTATCAAGTAGGATATTGACTGAATGAGTGGTATAGTACCTCACATGTCAGAGAAGAAGAACAACTTAAACATGGAGAAGGTAAAAAGTGAAAGATTGACCGGCTTCATCAGGGATATTTGGGTGTTTAGTTGACCCGTCCCACACTTTGATCTCATCGTTTTGCTGTTTCGCAGCTTCCTGTCAGGATTTGTCCGATACAGACTGAGATACTAGGCAACTAATGGGGATTCTGTCCTTTGAACACTGAAGGTTGCTAAAGGTCTGCGTGGCCTACAGCAAAGATCATTTAGGAAAAAAAGAGCTTATAATGGCAGCCATCCCTCTCACTACTAAAGGTCAGATAGCACAGATAAAAGGCCAGGTGAAAAGTTCTTTTATCATTTTAAATGGCGTAAGGACGCGTAGTCTCTGTTCTCGTCTCCGCGCAAAATTTTCGTGCTCTCTCGCGAGGGCTTGTGAGAACTGAAGTTCTCAGTGGATTAAGGAGTTGATTGTGAGGCAGACATGCTGTCATCTGCAGACCGAGATCATTGAGAGCCCTGTGGTGAATGAAAATGATGGCTGATTAATTCTCCCCGCACAATAGTGGAATTCCTCGCAGCCATCGCTGTTTGGGAAGGAAGGGTATCAGAGAGGTCTGCATGTGTCACTCCCCGCAGAGAGCCGTAGATTGAAGTCTTCTCCGTGCTCGCGGCTTAACTCTTAAGCCTTACTAGATTCGGATCGGTTTTGATCAACATTTAAAGCGGAGCTGAAGGATCAGTACTTTTCTTCTGGGCACCTTTATGAAGTTGAATTGGGATGTGACACTTCTTTTCTTAAAAGTTTTTTTAATCATTGTAAGGGAATTTCTTACAAGTTCATTGTTGATCATAATATTCTTTCTATACAATGACATACCACATCTTACAAAAAAATCTTCTGAAGCAAGTTATTATAGTTTACTAAAATGGAAGCTATAAAAGTATTTTAATTATAATCAAATAAATGATATGCCTTAACATTATTCAAAACTTAAACTTGTTTTAGTTTATTGCTCGGGCAACATTTTAGCGCACTTGAAGGATCTGTTCCAAATCTGTGCATGTATCTGCCAAACTCAAAGAAAGATATTTTGAAAGCTTTTGTAACCAGGCGTTTCTGGGCACTATTGACTACCATAAGTTGAAAAAATACAATGGTCATTAAATGTTGCCCCAGGACGTTTTGCTTTCATACATCTTTCAAAATATATTTTGGGTGTTCAACAGAACAATGAAATTTTTAAAGCAATTTTTCCTGATATTATAGAAGTCAATGGTGAACGATGACAGAATTTTCGATTGTAGTTGAACTCCCTTTAAGGCACTTAAATTAATTAAACTAAAAAATAAATTTTCAAAAAGTTGAAAAAGTAACAAAAGCAAAAAAATAGATTCACATGAAAACAAAAAATATAAATTAATAAGGCAATAAGATTCACCTCCAGAGCAGAATTGGTGCCCATCATGTGATGTTATCATCTTTGGTCATGTGACACAAGAACCAGTGCTACTGACATCCACCTAGTGTGACAGGTGTCATTTTAGGAAAACAGAACAAAATGGGATCAGCCATGTTCATTATAGAATGTTAAATACTTTGTACTCCATAGGAAAAATGGCAAAAGTATGCAGATTTTGAAGAGCATGATTGAATATTGGCAGAATCTTCATTTTTGAGTAAACTATTCTGTCAAAATCAATAAGGTCTGCCTTTCCATGCACTGATGTTTATCAGGCAAGCTGGCCGTTGTTTGTTAAGCGTGACCAGAGCGGTCAAAGATGACTTAATTTGATCAGATTAGATCCCGTAAATTCTTGTATCTGACTGTCCTCTGCCAGGACACCATTTGAAAATTAAAGAATTAAAGTTTAATTCAATTGATCTTGATGAATGATCAATTACTATGACTAAGTCAATTTTAAACACTCTAATGAACTTTAACATGAGATTTTAATAGCCGTTTAGGATTAAAAAAATGCCTCTTTTGGGGGTTGATGTAGCAGAATAAATCTGAAGACCCCTGTATGTTTACGAAGCCAGCAATTTCAAGGCCGATTTGAATAATTGAACCATGTAAAAGCGCCTGTTTAGAAGTTTGCTGATAAGCAAGAAGAATAGGTTGTGGAGTTTGACTCGTAAAAGTGTATTGATCTTTTCTTTAAATAATGCACAGTGGCAGAGTCTTTGTCTCTGGGATAATTTATGGATCGCCCCTGACCTCACTGGCTTCTCTGGATTGTTTTTTAACTCAGAGGTGCAGTTGGCTGCCAGCCTCCCGATGCCGACAGTGATGAATTCAGACGTACTCCAGTCCGCACTCATCCCGAGTCATACGGGCATTTAGGATTTCAGTTTTAATCCAAAGGTCATGCGTTTTGTCATTGTTTTCCCCATACACAGACAGGAGGTGTCACGACAGATATTGCTATGTATTAATTGTTCTTCACCTATGGGGCGGGGATGTCTGGAGTGGGTGTGGAAACACTTCTTTAGCCTTCAGATAGTTGGCTTTTTTCCCATAGCCCTATAAATGTGTGGCTGGGTCACAGCACCATACACAAAGCAACTGTAGACATTTAGAAGATGTTTTTTTCCAATACAACATATTACAGGATAAATCCCTCAGGAGTAACCTGAGGTAAAGTGATCATGAGCACTATAATGAACCTTTTAGTCACTAACCCAGGACCTTAACCTCTATGCTACACCGTTCTCTTTTTGGCCATTTTCCATGAATAGGTTACTAAACTGGGACGGAGGCGGGACTAGACTAAATTAATAGTCAGGTAATAAACATTCGTTACATTTCTTTGCTGCTTTAATTTGTTTATACCATGGTCTCGATTCTGATTGGCTGGAAGGTGTGCATTAAAAATATTTAATGCACAGGTAGTTCCATTCAGTTTGATCAATGTTTTAAAGTAACACATGTCTGATCAGAAATTACACTGTAAACATCAATAGCTGCAAATGACCATGGTATAAGCGGGATAATGCACTTTGCTTCTGATGGTTCTGTGCCTACGCTAGCCTTGGATTATCCCTTATATATACACTAAAATTGGCTTGACAAGTTATTTTAACTTGGTTTTGTTTTTACATGACTTATAAGTTATTTAAGTAAATTTGGATAGATTACAATTATAACCTTTTTACAGAAATTCACCCCTGTTCAATGTTTAAAATATAAAAATGTTGAAAAGTAAAGCCAGTTTGATTGTACTTAAAAATCGAAAGCAAAATGTGTACCCTTACGCCAGCAACAACAAAGTGACATGATTCCATTCATTTCAATGAAGAGCTGGAGACTTCCGGCAACACGAGCGACAGTGACCGCTGGTGACAGGAAGTGGCCGTCTCTAACGAAACAACAAGGTTGAGTTCCTGCAGGGTTGTTTATAAATGTTACTAGAGCAAAAAAAGCTAGGAACGCCTTCTAACGACCTCGTAGCAAGAGACTAGCGGCACAATCGCTGTCGATCTGAACGTAAGAGTAAAAAAATTTTTCCAATCAATCAATCAATCAATCGGTGTCGGTGGAGAAATTCACGTGGCAGATGCTGTTATCCCTGCAGTCTTTGAGTGCATTAAATAGCGTTCCCTGGGACTCTAACCACGATCCTAGCATTTCTTGGAATTCTTTTGGCATTACACACACTCATTTACATTTTTATTCTTCCCTGTATTGTAATGCTAATATCACAACAATGTAGCTCATGTGCTGGGAAAACAACAGTTCTATCTCTCCAGTAGTCATTGGGATGTAAAGGTAGTTTTAGAAAGGGTCATGAATAAACCTGCATCAGGAGGGTATCATTTCATGCTCGCAAGAGCGACTCCAACCTTTAAACACTGCATCATTTTTCTATCATTTTTAGTTCAGAGTTTCACATAAAAAACTGCTGAATACGCTTTTAAATGCCAAAGGACATGATGCCTGTGTAATATTTCCCCTGGTTGTGGGTGAGCAGTACACCCCATTGGGCTTAACATCGCTGCACTTTGCTAATTAATGAGAGGAAACTGGTTATTATATTACTTTGACCCTTAAGTCACACAGCACACCGCATTAACCCATATAGGCATCTCGCCTCATATCTTATTATGGTTACAGAGTTTGAATTCGCTATTATAATAGGATTTGATTGGGATTCAGGACGTGCGGGCTGAAATGACCCAATAGTTCTGAATAATGTATTGCTTTTGTGTCAGCACATATCACAAGTGTCACCACATGTGAAGCATATCACAGTAATCCTGAGGGCTGCTGTAGTTGGATATGAACAGGAGAAACCAAACGGGATTCATTTCTTTAATACAGCTTAGTTATCCACATAGACTTTCAACACGATCAAGGTCATTAGACAATAGTCACTTTTAATATGAAAATGTAGTTAGTCTGCTGTGTTTTATGTATGTAGATCCTGGTGGTTCTGGTGCATTCAGCCTTCGACTCTAACAAAGCGTTCAGAGCTTTAGGAAAAATGGTTCAGCCAATCAAGTGTAAAAACCCTTTCACCCGCAAATTAGAATCTGAAATCCATCAAAGCTCGTAAAGTCAATATTTTCAATGGCAGTGTGGTTTCGAACCCGCCAGATTCCTCGAGATAATTTTTTGTCTCGTGTTTCGTCCTCAGAGGCATTGCGTGAACTGTTTTTCTTGCCGCTTGCTGATGGATTACAAAACGAGATTTCTCGCTCGTTTCACTCCTTTTCTCTCGCAGGTGCCTCTCGCTATCTACCCAGGCCCTTTGTGAGGAGCATTAGGAATTCAACATGGAACTGTGTTTACTGACAGAATACTCGGATGCTCTGCTGAAAGGTGCTAAGTAGTTACAATTATCCAGTGGAAGGTGACACAAAACAAAACTGATAAAACAACAGTCTTGAAGTCAGCAGCTGTACTTTAATGGGTTGAAGTTTGTGCAGTGTTTGTATAGAGGGTAAGAACGTGACATCACTTTCCCGTGTGAAAAATACCGTGGCAAAACACTCAGCAAAATGGCAGCTTACAATATCAGTAAAGGTAATTCCACGCAACATATCAGTGTCCAAGGATACCTGGATCCTTTGTAAGTCGTACGGATCACCATCGAGTCCAACTGCTTTTATTTCACCCTCATGACGTTACATTTTTGTACTGACCTTAAAGTGATAGTTTAGCCAAAAATTACAATTCTGTCATCATTTACTATGTATACATCATTACTAAATATATTTGTTTGTGTTCTGCAGAAGGAAATTAGTCATACAGGTTTGAAATGACAAAAGGGTGTGTAAATGATGACAGAAATTTCATTTTTGTGTGAAATAAGTCTATGTCCATTAGTTTTATACCCTATTATCTGAAGGTGAGTTTCAAACAGATATGTTTTGGATTTAGTTTTTATTTAATACACCCATAATCACTACAACTGAACTTAGTTTAGCGCAGTAGAATATCGCCCTAGACTTTCACATTTTTCCATTCTTAAACCTACCATTTAAATTGGTATGCATTGTTTGATGATTATTTTAGTTTTCATATCAGCCCTTTTCATTGTTTTTCTATTCAGCCACACCGCATCCACTAAATTTATAGCCGGTGGGCTAAACTGTTTGTCTGGATGTCCGTTGTAATTTTACTCTTCCCGAGCGGCGTGCATTAACCATTTCCAAAGTAGTTATCTATATTTTAGACACACCGATATAGCAGAAAAAGTAGAATTTTGATATTTACAGCTTTAATCTTTTCTCAAGCCAGGAATCATCTTGACAAGGCAGAGCACTTAATGGCGCACATTTGTATCGAACAGGGAAGAGTTATGATTGGCCTTTGAGTCAGGGAAAAACTGAGGGCAGGGAAGTGAAATGGATTAACTGAGGCCTGTCAGCAGCTGCCTGAGCAAAAATGCATACCATATCTCTTAGAAAGCCAAAGGAAAGGAATTTGAATATCCCCTGTTGGAATATTGACAGCCTGAGATAATGGCACATTGATCTCCGTCACCAGCTCCTTTGATGCGGAGGAGTCTTTTCTGTTTCTTTCTGTTGTTTTAAAAATGATTGCCGGCGGTTCGCTCGCGGTACAAAAGGAGCTTGCATTGTACTTTTTAAACAATCCAACCCCCTGCGAGTGGATCGAATGAGAGAGAGGAAACATTTTGATATTAAGATTCTGCCACAGGCCTGTAGTATGCAGGGTGCACCGTGCATCAGTATTTTTCAGCGAGGCGGGCCGTCTTCCCCGAGATCATTTTCACAAATGAATATTGATAATTTGTCTGTGCGGTGCTTCTCATAAGTGCTGCTTGGCTGGGCGGGAGTCATTATGTCGTTTGTATTTGCATTCATTGCACCGCAATTACCTGTCGCGTGCACAGGACGCGGAGGGGTATTAATACACGGGGGCTGTTTGATTTCATCCATCCTCCGCTGTCAGGGCCCGGGTGCGTTGCGGGCTGTGGGGCTGTGATTTATGGCAGCGTTTTGGAGGTGTACATGAGGCACCCACACACTGATCCATCAGCACGTTCCCTGCTAGGGCCATTCGCATAACACGTCTAAACCGAGCATGTTTACCGCAAACACAGCAGCTTCATGTGTCTGATTTAAGCTAGCATTAGGTTTTACAAATATAATAATAACTGCGGTATTGTATACACAAGAACAGATTTCAGTGCATCTGTTGACTCCTCAGTTTTGCAACGTAGCATTCTGCCACTAATAATTCTTGCAGAGGTTGCAGGATATCCTGCACTTCGCTTTCACTATCAAAACGTAACACAAACATCTATTTACACGCCACGACTAAGCAGGTTGCACGCTTCCCAAACAAAGCTGCAGCAGAGAGAGCTCCGGGTATTTTCTGCACCGTGAAAAATAATGCAAATGTGACGAGATAAATGAGACTTTGTTTGTTGCCATAGCAACTCCTTGGGTCATAAGCCAGTAGGGAGATGAGGCCAGGGCTAAAGCTGTGGAGGTGATTAGTCTTTTGTATCTGTCATACTTAATTTAGCGTCAGGGAAAACGGAAAGGGACCCACTCGCTTTACGCCTCTATAAACATACATATAGATGCGCACACACATAGGCTTGCACTAAATATCCTTGACACACATGCACACACCCCTGCCGCGCTAGCAGAAATGAAAGATGAGAAACCATTTCAGAAGAGATTAAATGTACGCTGTGGCGTTTAATCAGGACAAAAACACTGTCAACCTCATTGCATCGGATCACACAGTATTGATCGTATGTACATCCTGGACTCTACCTCAGTTTGTCTCGCTTTGGTCTAGATGAGAAATCTGTTTGTAGTCTCGTGAGGGCCGTCGTTAGCCAAACACATCTGAGGTCCTGTCGTGGGATGCACTCAAAAACACACACCGACTTCCTAACAGCCTTGCCTGGTGGGCTGTGGCTAACATGACATCTTCAGAAGTAAGTTCTTGCCCACAAAACCCCAGGAAGCAGGAGTGAAGAACTGTCCAAGCTCCTGCACACGCGCCCGTAGACACGCATGCACGCACGCTTCAGTACGCTCAATGGCACCTACTTGATGTGACCCGCATCGGCTCGCTGGCCCCTGGAGAAAAGAGACCATTGGGGCCCGCTGTTTCTTGCATATTTAACAGGAAATGCCCACTCTTCTTTTCTCTGACTCGCACTTGATGTCCTTCTCCTCGTTCTCCCCTGGGCTCTACCGGCTACACGCTCTGTCTCACTGGTGATTCAGCTGTGTGAGGTGAGCCTAGGGGGACCTGCCTTCAGTGCCGTCCGGCGCCTGCCACCTCTGCCCAGGCAGCCATGACCACCCTCATCCCCACTGACTCTGAGGAATATTAAAGAGCTTTCAGCAGGTGACGGCAGCCTGTACTAGGGTGGTGTGTCCAAGATAGCCATTTAGCCTCTTAAATTTTGCCATCTTTTCTGTTGGATGTTAAAGTCCCCTGCGAGCCTCTACTCACCAAAGCTAGACAGTTAATCAACATCTCGCCCATGTGATTCACCTGGTTGACTTGGATAAAGGTTTGGGTTGCGAGCTGGACCGAAAGCTCCAATTTACCTACAGGGTATTGTTCAATTCCCAGTACCACGTCTCGGACCAGACAGCAATACAGATGAGGGCACCCAGACCATTGCCCATTTTTTGGATTGCACCCCACAGGGCTGGTAATTGCTGCGTGTATGCAGATGTGATTTTTTTTAAGTGATAGCCTGCTCTTTCTCAACCCCTGTTGGCTGGCACTGACATTAGCAGTCCACCGCTTCAGGCTGGCAAATGAGTCCTCTGCCTCTCATCTGATTACTGCTTTCAACCTCATTCCCGCTGCAGCCATGAGGGGGGAGGATGGAGGGGTCTATTTTTTTTATAAATTATGGCAATAGCAAGTGTATGATTTTAATTTGATCTCGCCTGCCACATCCATCCGTATTCTTTCACACGCTAACGTTATTTTCAGAATATCAACCCTGTCTTTTTCCTGTAAGTCTGCAAAGGGCTCAATTATGTGTATATAATGATCAGCCGTAATCAAGGAAGCACACTAGGGGTTTTGGAACGTAAGTGGGCATGACTACGCAGTGCAGATGGAGAGCAAATGTTTTGAGGTGGGCAGGTACACATTTAAGTGGCTCTGCGTCATTTTTGATTGAGATCAGCCCTCCTCCCATTTGATTGGCGTACCCACTCTCAAGCTAATCACGGTTACTGTGGGCTGACTGAAGCGGTCATCGTAATAGACCTCGCAGGGGAGGTCATATTCCCCCTATTCCCTACTGCACAAACAAAGGTGTTGGTTGTCAATCAGGACTTGCCATGCTGAGGGAAGTCTGGATTATTTCTTCTTCCCTTCTTTTCAGGTGAAAATATCAGTATGGCATACTTGCCGTTGACTCCGGCTGCCCCATGAAAGGGACAGAGACAATCGAAGACATTTTATGAGGAGGAACATCCTGGTTGTGCATCAGCCCGTTACTAATTACAGCATGAGGATGGGTAATGCTAGCTTAGCCAATTTACCCAGCAATAGCCAGCTCTTAAGACATGACAAATATGTGATATTTTACAAGGCATTTTTTCAGGCTGGAATGGACAGTGTGGAGTCTTTATTTAACACTACAAGACTCAAGGAGAGAATGTTTGGTTTTCAGTGTTAATTGCTTTTATGCAGCCACTTTTTTCTTCACTTTTAGTCTCAAACCGTTTGCTTTTATACTAGCATTGTTCTTTAAAGCAGTTCAAAATATATATAGTGTGTACAGGGCAGGCATACTGGAATTCCTTATGTTATTATTTCGGTAGCACTTTACATCAAGGTCTCCTTCTTTAGTGTTGGTTAATGCATTTAGTAATCTTTAATATGAGCCAATATAGAGTAAAATATTTTTAAAACCATTTATTAATCTTTGTTAAAGGGTTGATTTACCCTAAAATGAAAATTCTTTAATCAGTTATTCTTGTGTGATTCCAAACCTGTATGACTTTATTCTGCAGAGAAGATGATATTTGGAAGAATATTGGTATCCAAAAATTGGGAATTCCATTGTATAGACACAAACCCACAAAGACTTTTCTCAAAATATCTTTTTTTGTGTTCCACTTAAGAAATACTGATATGATGATTTAAATGGCATGAGGGTGAATAAATTATGGCAGAATATCTAGTTTGTGTAAAATATCCCTTTATTGTAAACACAGTGCATTATAAAGTGAACAGATACAACTTTTGATTTGACTAATGTAAGATTAAATGCTTTAACAGTATGTTTGTCAATGTTCAAATGGAACCTTATTGTAAAGGTTACTGTTATACATGAGATTTGTCATTCAGTCAAAATTAACTCATAGTCACCTTGCTCCGGACAGCCTCTTGTACGATGTTTTATCTAGCTAGCCTTGTTTGGTTAAATCTGTTCATGGAGATGACTTCATCTCTTTCTTTGATAATTGGGTGCAGATCATGTGTGGAGCAGGGAGAAAAACTGAAGCTCCACTCTTCTACCTGTCAGAGTTGCACCCTTAAGTGGAGGTAATGGCCCGGTCCCTGGAGAGCCAAAGACGGCCACAGAAGAGCTTGATCAAAGCACAGTGGCTTCTTGTGTTTGGTGTCCTACCTGCCGAGATGCGCCTCTGTCTACCTGTCACCCCTTTTTTAATTGGCTGATAGTGTGGGCCGAGATCAGACGCAGGCCTTCGTCAGCACAGCCCCAATTTCAAACCTGTCTGAGCACTGTATGTGCGGCAGCTACACTCCCCATAGTTTTCCATCGTCCTGACGTTAATGAGAAGGTTTTTGTTCTTCATTCAAACCAACACGCATGCTCATCAACATCAACACAACCGCTACCAGTCTTTGATAAAGAGAAGCCCTCTGGATCTACATGCTCATCATAATGAGTTATTCCTTCCTTGCTTTGTGTGCTCTGCCCGTTGTGGATTCAGAGCCTGGCCAGGTTTTCATCTCTTCCCACCCGTTAACCCATCCTCTGGCTCTGGCCAACCCCCCCATCCGGACCATCACAACACAGAGACACATCGATCAAGCAGAGATGTTGCAAGCCCACCATCTGCACGTTTTAATTATGAAGTGGTCCTCGCATCTTGCTGGACAGAAGCTGGTGTGCCAGAGACATGCCAGGCCTTTGATACGTTGGAGTCCACCCAGCACCCTGATCTCTCCCATGAGCTTCTTTGAAGAAGTTTGGTCACACGCACCCACACGTGTTGTGTAGCGTGATCCAGAGGGCTTTATAAAATAAACCATCACGCTTGACAACCTCTCTCCTCTGGCTAAACGTGTGAGGGTGTGATCTATAGCTAGGATGAGAGCCATTTAGCCGCACTGGCAGCGGAGATGAACTGGCTAGCACTATGCTCTCTTCCTTTGTATTAACGAAGTGGGCTAATATGAGGGCATGGATCTTGAAAATGAAAAAAGCAACTCTGGGGATGCATTTAACTGGCGTAGGACAGCGTGCTATAAATTTCTGACTTAATCAAATATTTCTGGGAGAGCAGAGTTCAGGTCAGCGGGGATCTCCGCGGCATTGCATACTGGAGGAGAGATGTATGTGCCGCATTTGCTAATGCTGTATGGGTAACGCGGCAAAACCCACAAGGCTTGATTTAAACATGCTCGCACGGACACGTTCAGACATTGAAAATGACATCAGCCCTTTGTTATTTCCCAACCTTGAATCAATGTGGATTTGTCTTTATGAAGGCCTGCGTGGTGTATTGCTTATGCAGGCATGTCTAATTCAGCCATGGATCTGCAATGCCTTAGGGAAAAAGACTGTCATAGTAGCATGCGCTAGTGATCTATACCTGCATGATCCCTGCCATCACATGATAATTATTTTTGAGAACTATGTCAGATTTGAAATGCATGAGACATCTTGTGAAAATCTGGCCTCTGGGGTTGGCACATACAGAGTGAAGAGAGATCTTTTGTTGGAGTTTTCAATACTAGTCTTTAGTTGAAGAAACCTCATGCTAGAAGGTGTTCCTGACATAACACAATTTTGTATATCAAACAGCCCTAATTTGAAATCTCACACCCTGTTGAAGTCCCAGTGTAGAGCCAGCAGCAGTAAAAGACTTGAAGTTCAATTTAAAGTCTTGTTTTTTAAAACTTGCCGCCTTCACAGCTTTATACATTTTAGCAAACAAAGAATGGTATAACATGGGAAACAGCCACGCTTCTTTCTGAGCTCTATTAAGATGTTACAACCGCATCTAGGCAGAATTTATATTTTGTCTTCTAACAAAAAGTAGGACAACAGTCATGTTAATAGCAGGCAAAGAAAGTGTCTATCAACACATGCCTGACAGTACACTCCAAAGCTGCTTCTGTTTGTTGTTCTGGTTTCTGAAAAGTGTCTAAAAACGTAGCTTTGACGCACAATGAAATATTCATGATCTGCACATCTCTGCTGTTTGTTTTGCTACGTGACTATCTCAGAGAAATTAGCAGGCAATGGAAAGATGAGCAAACTTTCGAGGGCTGCTGGGTCTGTCCAGAACAATGTTTGTTTTTAATAACGTCTGTGGACGAAATCTCTCAGCTGCAGGGAGATCCTTTACGGCAGCATTTGCATACGTACTCCAAATATAAGTCTGCTGTTTATTAATATGAATAAAGATTGGGAGTTTGGTCTTTTATTATTTAGAGAGCATGAGATGGGTAGAAAATGAGAGATGGTCAGAGATTAGGAAGAGGAAAAATAAAAGAAAAAATGTTTCTGTTCCACAAGTTGTAGATGTGTATATATAACTCTTCTGAAGTGAGAACTAGTCTCTCTAGCACACAACCATGTTTTCTGTTGGATTGCCCTTGACAGCCGCACTCAGCTCTGGAAACCAAAAGCCTCTGCATGCAGCTCCAGTGTTTGCCCGTCATATTAATTTCACAATTGTTGATGACAGAATGAAATACGTGCTAGGATCGAGTAAAGGTAGCGGTGGATTTTCGAGGGAATGTGTGTCGAGCGCTACGTGCCATGGAACCACTTATCTCGAGTTGTGTCTTATTTATAGTTCTCCAGCTCGAACGCACACAAGATAAATAATTCTCGAACGTATTTCTTTTTCACAGAGGATATGACCTCTAATTAAATTCGCGCAACACCGCGAGGCGAATTGCGCAAGATGTTTATGCTCTCTCTAGTTTGTTATTTTTCTAACGTCGGATGAATGTCAACGCATTTGAGTTGCTTGTTGTTGTTGCAGAATGAATCAATGTCAATGCATAATACAGTCCACTTCAAAACACTCCGAAAACATCTCTCCGTCCTCGCACAACGTATCAGAATCTCCATCTGGAATGACATTTAAAGGTTGTCGGCTGACTGTGATCCTCCAGGAAGCCATCTTCTCAGTCACACCTGTCTGAGTGTGGGATCTTACCTTATGCCTGAGATGAGAGTGAAGAAGCACCGGTGATTTCTCCAGCTGATGGAAGGTGTTGGTTCAGGGGTTAAGCTGCTGTTCTTGTCTGCCTGTATTTCTCTGGCCTTCATGTGTGCACTCCCTTTATTTGTGAAGGCTTGTCAGAACGAGGTTGGAGGGCGTTTAGGAGGTTGTGCAATGAGGGCAGCTCGTCTGCAGACATCGTCCAATTAGGCGTGGAGACCTTCAAGACGGCTGCACCTCTGTTGCTGCCTATCGCAAACACATTTCATAAGCTCTTTTACATCTTATGAACAAAAACACTTAAACCAGAAGGAATTTACTTGATGTGGGTTAATCATTTAAAATGGACAGTGTAATTTTCAATTTCCTAAACAGCTAAAATAGACATGAGGTTTAGAAGGACAGCGACGATATATATAAATGTATTTAGAAATAAATATGCATTATATGTACATACACATTTTGCCAAATGCCAAACAACAAAACCAACCAATTTAACAGACCATCTTAGCATATGGTGCTTGACCTAGGAAATTGTTCTGGTTTGAGTAGTTAACGCAGTTAAAGGGATAGTTCATCCAAAAAGACATAAGCAATTTCATGTCTATCAAGCTTCGTGCATGTTTGCTATTGCTATATGCTGATGTTATGCTGTTTGTCAGAATGGTGGCCCTTCAAGTTACATACATCACATATTCACTCTAAGAAAACCACCTATTGTTTTTATCTTTGAGAGTTTCCAAAATAGAAGTAAATATATAAAATTGGATAATAAAAAGCCCTAGAGATGCTTAATTATATTGCGGTGGCATTTCAGTGGGCAGTCCCACTGCATATTGCAAACCAAGCCACAGGCCCAGCTCGCCACACTGAGAAAATGGCAGATAATCAATGAGTGCGCACCCATTACCATAGAACCCACTGACACAAATGTTAAGTAAGCACTTTGGGAGTTGAACGCGTTGAATTGGTGAAATGGGCTAGTGTGTGCTCAGTATAAAAGGTGTTGTCATATCTGCCTCTGCAGAGTGGACGATACGCCGTGGCAGATTTCAGTGGCATTTACTTAAAAGAGCAGTGAATCTACCAAATTTAGTGACTGGTGGAGACTATCCATAGGCTTAGAGCCAGCTCTCTTTACATAAGCAAGCCTCAGAAGATAATAAGCCTCATTCATGAAACATTCGTAATTGTGTCATATGTGTACATTTTGAGCAATTTGCGCATAAAATGGACCTTCCTGAAAACTTTCTTCCGCATTCACAAATACTTTGTAAACGTCAGATTTGAAAGTGAAATGTGTGTATGTTAATGAATTCCGCCTGCATGTTCTTTCATAATAAACATAATCTCAGCCTCTGCACTACAGATACACAGATTATATATCGAGGAATGCTTGAATCCTCTGGACTTCATTCTCTGGTTTGGTAACATTATTGCATAAATGCTTAATAGGCTATATGCTTATTAATATGTTAAACTGTGTCCACCAAAGCGTTTTTAGCCAGCTGAAATAATACCTGGTGCTCTTCTGAAAATGACCTGCTGGTGGCGCCTGAGAATGCTTTGTAAACACTGCGTGTTTTTCCGGAGATGCGTTTGTTGCTGTGATTTCGAATATCCGTGACAGTAACATGTGTTACAGTGTCTTGTTTTGAAGAATATTACTGAATAGACCATAATAAAAATGCATTTAACAGCATTTTTAACTTTTCTATTGTTCTGTATGATGGTTAGTCCCGCCTCTCCTCAGTGTATCAAAATGCAGTGTCATCAGTTTGTCTAAAAGAATACCGAACGTTTGAATATTTTACGCACCATTTACAAGTGGTAAGGAGCAGGTGTACATTTCTTTCGTACCAGCTAACATTTAAAAAATTCGAACAATTTAGGTCAAAACGACTTTACCAATGATTTACACAAAAAAAAGATTCTGGTCGTGTTTCATGAATGAGGCCCATTGTGCGGGAGAGAGTGGCCGTATGAGAAAGCTTTTTGCCGTATGGAGAGAGGGGTGCAGCAATGTAACGTGAAGAAAAATGAGGTCGAAGAAACAAAAGATGCCTCATGCCTTCACAGAACATCATTAGTCATTCTCCCTGTATGGGTATGTGGGTCATCATAAATCAACAATGGAGAAGAGCGTATTGAGAGACGATTAGCTTACTATGCTTAATTTATAGACAGATGATGCTAATCAAAATACAAAAGTTCATCAGAGCCGTAACGTAGTGCTTAGCTACGAGGATTCTTGAATAGATGAAAGATGTTTGGAATTACAATAACTGCGCCTATAGAGAAAAGCAGTATTATATTATGTGAATTTCTGATGCACAAACAACTTAGATAATTATTTTAACAAAGCAGATTTTTTAAATTGAATGCAAAGTCATTTTCAGTATGTGCGCTTATACCGTACATGCAGTGCTCAAGACAAGGAAGGGGTCTATAGTTCAGGGTCTATATAAAGGCCCTCAAGTCAAATCAAGCAATGGTATCATTTACTTTCATCATGCTTTTGCAAAATGCATATCGTTTTAAAAACAGCACTGAAAGCCAGAATTGACTGTGGCAAGGTGCATCCACCTAGACAGGTAAACATTACAATTCAATTCAGTTCTGTTTAAATTAATGTTGTTTATTATTTATTTATTCTTCTACAAAACACAAAAATATTTTGAAGAATGTTGAAAACCGAACCATGGTGCTACCTCTTGACTTCAGTACGTCAATAGTTTTGTGTCCATACAATAGAAGTCAATGGGTACCAGATTACTAGCATTCTACTGTGTTCTGCAGAAGAAATGAAAAGAGGGTGAGTAAATGAGTTGTTACAGAATTGTAATTTTTGGGTGAATAATCAAAAGTTGACCGAGATGCACAGTTAATGTGATAACATTACAGCATCCACATAAGATAATTATTGAAAATATACGCTATGATGTAGCATCAAATGAGTATAATTACCAAGTCTCGCCAACAGTTTTCCCCTGGGTCCTAGGTGTCAGACCTGCTATCTCAGCTCGTGCAGTATGTGAGTGTAATTTACTTCTGTCAACAAGCGGAAAGTCCCATGCTCAGGCATTCATTACAACAAGTACCTATTTGTTGTCCATGTAAGCATGATTTTCTTCAACCTAAGCAGTATTTCCAAAGTATTTAATATGGTATCAATCCTCGGAATCAAATTACCTTCCTCACTAATGGCTCCCTAGTAGTTTGTGACCTCCAGTTAGAGACACTGACCAGGGCTCGGGGCAGATCGCCTGAGCTGATATAAGTGATTTGACCGTTCTTTATGCAGTGGTGCGTTGACACCCCGATGCACTCAGTGGGGAAGCATCAGTCTGAAAGCAGCACCACTGCAGTGTCTGCAGTGTCATTATCATGGGTGGACTCTTCTTTCCGGCCGTGACAACATTTACAGTAGCACAAGCTATTCAGACCAACCCCTGCTGACTGTCATCTATTATAGCGGCTCGAGCAACAGCTATTCATTACAGCAGTCCGTGTACAGCGCTCACCTGTGCTCTACATATCTTCTGAATGGGCCGGAGGCTTGGTTTTGTGCGATAAGAATTGTATTTAAATACCATAGAGGAAGGCTGGAAGCAAAAGAGCCGGAATGTGTGTCTTAGACTAGCTCTTATAGTATAAAGCTGAAAATGTGGTTTGTGATTTGTTAGCACTCATTTTTCATTATGGATGTTAAGGAAACATTTATTGGTTCTTGTATATTACAGTGATAAAAACTTGGTCTCTGTGTGAGTGCATGCGTGAGTGTGATACACAGATTGATCGCAACCTAGTCATTACATTTGCATCTTTGTGATCTAAGAGGATAGTTCACCCAAAAATAAAACTTCTCTCATCATTTGTTCACCCTCTTGTAATTTTAAACCTGTAGGACTTTCTTTCTTCTGGAGAACACAAAATAAAACATATTTTGAAAAATGTTGCTAACCGAACAACGGTGGTACACATCGACTTGCATTGGCTTTGTGTACATACATTAGAAGTGAATGGGTACCACTGTTGTTCGGTTACCAACATTCTTCAGAACATCTTCTTTTGTGTTCTCCAAGAGAATGTGTAACTGAAGACAGTTCTTGATCACTTTAACTCATTTGTGATGTTGTTTCCAGTAATTTCCAGTAATTAAGCAATACAATTACTTTTCATAATGGACACATGATATACATTAATATTCATTATTTCAGTGGTGTCTTGAACGGCAGATACACCACAGAACAGGCAAACCTGAATGTGCTGATTTGGACCAGGAAACAAATCCATTAAGCGGACCACAGCGTGTTATCTTTCCTCCCGGACATTAGAAACCTGAACCAACCTTTGTAGTCAAGCAGACACAGCCAAAATGTCCCTGGTCACATGAGCACAGCTGCTCTGTCGTTTGCTTTGGCTGCTCTTCTCCTCTGTAAATCTGCGAGCCGAGGCTGCCAAATAAAAGTCTCTTGCATTGAAGCCCTGGATGATGGATCAAAATGTCTTTTGCCCCTTTAAAAACACACTTTTCAGCAATTTATCAACACTATCAAAGCGCAGCTATGCCTGTCTCTGCAAACCATACACAAATAATTAATTAGCCCTGAAACTGAAATGGTGCCGTGCCAAAATCAAATATTAATTTTGCTTTCTGTTAGAAATATACTCCGCTTTATACCAAGGGGTACTGTGTGTGCACGCGCACATGTGCGCCTTTAAAAAGAAATGAATCAGATGCACAAGTGCATTGTGTTTTGTTTGCAGAGGTGCTGTAAATTCGTCCATCAGTGAATATAGCCTGTTAATAGATTTTTACCTCCGTCTAATGTGAATACATAAACACAGATAAGCTCTCTCCCACTTTGACTTTCTCATTTCATCTATGTCAAGAGGGAGCCCTTGAATCCAAACATAATACGTGCCGTTTAAGGTAGTGTCATGCCCGGATGACTCTTACGAGGGCAGGGCAGGTTGCGACGGCCTCTATTGACTCATCAAGCCGATTGACTTCATCGGAGGCGCATTTTAGCATCACCACATCTGCTTTTCGATGCAGAGCCTGCGCATCGATCCGCGATAGAATGTCAGCGGTGGAATCGCTTCTCTTTAGCTGTTTACATTTTTCTCAGGAGTTACCACTTTACAGTTGTTTGGTAATACGGTCTCTGTCTTCATCCCTGCTCGGTTTGTGTGTAGTTGCGCGGCACAAATAATGGATGCCATGCTCACTGCTCGGGTATTAATTGTCTCTGGTGAGATTTAACGGCTCTGAGAGAAAGAGGCAGGAGGTATAGGCCCCTAATGCGGTACACGAGAGCAGATTCTGGGTGCATAACACAAGAGTATTGATTCGGGCCCCTCCTCTAAACCTTAATCAAATTGGAGCTCTATTTAGCAGTCAGGTCTATTATAGCGCCAATGCCTGCACTCTGAAATACATACCACTTTAGCTGATTTATGATGGGATTGTTGTCCTTAGGAGGCAACTCTGCAGAGTAGGGAACGTCATTCTTCATGCGCTGGCGGATTGATGGCCAAGCGTGTCGTCGTGAAGCAAATGCACTTATAAATGCAGAAGGACAGACGCCAACGCGGGCACGGCCGCACTTTCGCGACAGAAGCCGAGGGCGCTTTAGGGCTCCAGGACAGCTGCCTTGCTTGTCCCATGGAGAGTGAGGCATCTGTAAGCTCATGCTTTGGCTGAGACTGCAGATATACTTGGAGCTCGACCGTCAGGAAGCACTTCACCCAGATATGCAACCTCACACGCGCTCGCATCGCCCCGAGCCAACTTAGCACTCCTGTTTCCTTCAACCCGCTGGTGAAGTTAGTCTGTTAAGCCTCTGATCCCTCGTAAGCTGCCGGTGATCTTGAAGTGCAGCGCTCTTCCAGTTTGCCACTGACTCATTGATATTTACTCCATCTGCGTGATTTTTTTTGGTTTGGTTGGTTGTGCTTTGTCGGCTCCTACATGTGTTGCCTGTTATGCAACACTGTACCAAGTAGCTGCCTAATGACACAACGAGAAATATGCATTTCCTAGCAAATGCTGTGACCTTACAGGAACTGCCATCTGGCCGGCGTTAATTCCACCTGTCCTCAGGGAAGGACCTAGATTACTGTGAAAACTCAACTGGCTGTCGCAAGCTTTCATTAACAAGCCCATCTATCTGAAACCCAAGCATGAATTTCATTTGGTTTACAATAGCTAAAGCACTTAATGGTGAACAGAAAACGTAACAGTGATGTTTAACTTGACTTTGGCGTGGAAAATGGATGCTTCAAGCTAAGCGATATCACGGTTTGGCTTATCAGAATGTGCAAATGAGGTGGTCTCTATGACAATTACAGATGTATTTAGAAGCAGAAGCTAACTGTTCCACAAATGTAACGTGTTAAAACTGACATCTATAACATCTGGCTGTACATTGCCCCCAAAATTTGCAAGCAAAGGAGTAAGAGATTTGTTTTTAGTTTGAGTCATATTGTATTAGCTTTTATTTATATATTTATATACTGTTCACTTTAGTTTAATTTCTGGCATTTTGTTTTGTGCTTTTGTCATTTGATTATTTAATTGTAAGTTGTAAATTTTCCTGTATAAGTTGAATTTATTTTAGTTTTAGTATTTATTTATTTTCAGTATTTTTAGTGCATCAACTTAAACTTCTTTCAGTTCATTATTGAGGCAACATTTCTAGTTTTATTAACATTTCAAGATATTTCATTTTATTTCAATTCAAGATAAATGGTATAATAATTTTAGTACACTATTATAGCTCTAATTGAAGGTTACTTTACATACTTTGTGTGTGATGTCATTATCATGAATTTAATGTTGCGATGGGGTTGCAGTTTCAAAGCTTGTTTCTTAAGATCTGTTTCTTAATTATGTCCCATATAATAAATATTCTCAATTAAAATACCTGTACGATGACGAATAATAAGCGTGACAGTCAGTTATGGTAATGAATTTTAAGCAAGCATCTTTGATTGATATTAGCTCTTAGATACATTGAAGGTACGGCTGCGGTATATTTATAGATATCTCCTTGGATATGACCTTGCGCTTCCTGCTCCATTTCATATAACTCGCTCTCATCAATTGCATTTATTTACCCGAGCATGCGGCATAACTAGCGGGATGCATGTTTTGATGAGACATGTTGCTGTTTTTAATCTAATTGAGCCTGAACAGCGGTGGAAAGATTAGCTTTGACAAGAAAAAAGCAAAATCAATGGCTGATGGATGTCTGCGATGGCTTGTAACGTGTGTAGTGCGATCAGCAGCGTGGGAGACAGCTGTGTACCATGTGGGCTATTCTGTCTGGCTTTACACTCACCCACACAAACCCTCCCGCAAGTTGCAGGAGGGCAATATTCAATAGAGCTTTTAGTCTGTATGCTAGATCTGACTAATCCATCTCTAATTAGTCTTTCTTTCAGAGTTTGCTTAGTTAAGATGTTGGGTATCTCTGATATCAGCCGTTTCCAGCTGTGTTTAAAAGCTTTCAGTTGTTGTTCGTGATAACGTTCAGAATTCAGTCTATGAAGTTTCACATTCGATCATTTTATAATGCCTGCAAGACATTCTCTATTGTTTGTTTGCATGGTTGATCGACACGCAATTCCCACATCGGTATTGGTCATTGATTTTCAGTCATACCCCATTTCTGCACATGACCTTTTATTCATCAGCATTTTTCCCTTTCGCAGTTTTTTTTTCCACACGCCAAAGCTCTGACAAATCAATGTTTGTATTGATCCGGAATTACGTGATGATGCAGTAATGTGTATATTTTAGCCGGTCAAAGAGGGCAGTTGGAATAAAAGAGAAATAACTATTGTTATTATGCTGTAAGCATTACATTTATTGTAACATTTATGCATTTGGCAGTTTTATCTAATACAACTTAAAGGGACAGTTCACCCAAAATGTTTAATTCTGTCATCATTTACTCACCCTCGAGTTGAGAAAGATAGAGAAAGATGTTTGGAAGAATGCTGGTAACCAAACGATTCTGGGCCACCATTGACCACTGTAGTAGGAAAAATGACCAATTGTAATCAAAAGTGACCCAGAAATGTTTGCCCTACATTCTTCAAAATATATTAATTTGTGTTAAACAGAACAGAAATGTATGAAGCAATTTTCCCTACTATTGTAGTAAAAAACGGTTAGGATACAAGCATTCCTCCAAATATCGTTCTCTTTGTTCATCAGAACAATAAAAGCTTGAGGGTGAGTAAATGAAGACGGAATTTTGATATTTGCGTGAACTGTTCATTTAAAATGCATTCAAAGTAGTTTATCATATGTCCATTCTTTAAATATCAAAACAATGCTGTGTCTTGCACTATGTTCCACCCTTTGAACTGCAGAATCTCTTAAGGACATGAGTCCCAGATACAGAGACCCTTCATATTATCTAACCAACTACTAAAGCCAAGTTCCTGCATCCATAATACTGTTTATTATCAGTACCGCAGAGAATTTCATTTCCCCTCGGTTTGATGATATTTAAGCATCCTTTGCGGTTGTCTTCAAAGTAGCGTGCGACCGGAACTTTTAAAGATGAGAGGGGCAGTCTTGCTTCCCTTATGAATACAAGTCTGAACAGAAAAGAGGGGGCCTTATAAATGAAGTTTTATTATTTTCCTTTCCTTTGTGCAGTGTGTCTTGTACAATAATGTAAAATCTAATAATCCAGCACTGGGCTCAGATCACGAAGAAGAGAGACCCGTCTGTGATCTGTGCTCCACTGCAGATGAGAAAGACGACGACAATTGGGGGGTGGGGCTGGGGGGAGCTGGATGAATTTGACAGCACAAATGCAGATTTCATCCAGACCAGGCTGTGAAATCATTATCATGTCACCCATGTAGAAGTTTCTCTCTCTTTTGCTCTCTCTCTAAATAGTGTGACAATACCATTTTTCTGATGGATAACAGCGATGCTGTATAACCGCATCCTCTCTTGCATAACTCTCAGACAATTGATCTTTATGTCTGAACATGCGAGAGACTCGTTGGAGGTTTTCCATTCATTTTCTCTTTTGTTTGGTTTTTCATAATACGCAATTTATGAGATCGATTAGTTGTTTTTCACAGAGATGAACCAGACCTGTTGTCTTCTGGTAACAGGCGAATCACAGTAATGTTGCATCCAATCAGCCAATGTAATTTGAATTTTGCATAATTTCTTCCCTGCCTAAAAAGAATTGGCAAGCATAAAGATACCGGTTTCCCATGCTAAGTAAATTAAGGTTTAGCCAGGCTGGAATTGGATCTAGCTATGGCAGACACACAGACATCCCCGTCATATTTTGAAGTGCTCTAATTCTGCTTTCTCATGCCCATACAGCTGCAAATCCCGACTCTGGCAGGCCTTTCGCTGGGTTTAAACTCTGATTAATACATTTTTTGTGAGAAACCCACCATTGGGGTGAAAAATCTTCCCTTTTCTCCAACAGGGGACATTTTGATTGGGGCTGTTGGCCCTCAGTAGCCATTTAAACACTAATAACCCAATTACATAAACCCACTGTAGCTTTGCTTTGTAGAACAAGCATGTCTTTTTCTTCCCACAAGCATGCCCTTTTAGTTTAATGTCGAAAGGAACACTATAAGTCTATTTACTAACTGTGTCATGCGTTAAGGGGCTCCGCATCAGCGTACACGCAGGATTTGGACTTGCACCCGACAAATGCTTGCCGTTTTAGGCTGTCAACAAAGTTTGCACGGTTTACAGGATTTTTCTTTTAGGCTGCTTAAATGCATGTGGGGTTTGGCTTGAAAAAAGTCCTCAGCTTTGCTTTAAACCTTGTTAATCCAATGCAGTTCAAATGAATTAAATTGTTAATTGATTTGAACTCATTTTTAAAGATCTCAAATTATATATTTTATACTATTTTGTGTGTGTGTTTATGTGTATACAGCCGTGGAAAAGATTTAAAGACCATTCCCAATTTTCATGTGGCCATTCCAGTCCAGTGTCTGGACAAACAAAATCAAACCTCAGGAGTGACAAAGTCATTCAACAGCAATGCAAAAGACTGACATTTTTTCATTTTTGCAAATAGACACAATGGCCCAGTTTCACAGACAAGGCGTAAAGCTAGACCCAGACTAAAATTTATGTTTGACATGTCTTAACTGAATAAAACTTGCCCAGAACTATCTTAAAATATATCAGTGAGAGACATAGTTTTTTGTCTCAAGATGCACACCAGTTATGTATTATTCCAAGGCATTTTTATGAAGGCAATATAAACATCTTAATTCAACTAAGGCATAATCCTGGTGTAAGCTGACCGTGTCTGTGAAACCGTGCCAAAATTCTTTTTTTAAATTTGGTAGAAATATTGTTTGTAGTTAACAAAATAAAACGAAAAAGTGAAAAAGATATGTACACCTTTTATAACTGCATTGAGCAAGTGCACTCTTCTCTTGTCACAGGAGGCAGGTTTGTTGTTGATTCAATATAGTTTTTCACTGCCCCATCTTTCAAAAACACCCATTACTTTATGCCTCTTTCCAAATGCTGCTTTACATTGTGACAGGTGCAGTAACAATCCATGCCAAGTCTTAATGAAGCAATCGGGACCCTGTTAAAAATAACGCTGGGATGCTTTGGAAAAATACGCAAAGCAGCAGCCATCCCACACAGTCAGGAATAGTGCAACGCTTGTCAGATTTTCCCACATTTTGTTGTTAGATTTTCCAGTGAAACCGTATCTCTCCAGCTTTCTCCTTATTTCCTCATCCAGTGCATGTTAGTTATAATGTGTAAACATATATACGTAACATTGATTAATATTATGTATCTGACATGAGAAGGTTAAGAATTTTTTATATTTCACGCTTTCAATAGACGTTTGGTTGTGAAAGTTACATTGTTTTCACAGTACATTTCACTCTCTTATGAATCAAAGATTTCTCATCTAAGTACACTAAACATAAGGGGATATTAATTACAAGCGCTCTCAGTTTGCAATTATCAACCTTGAGACTTACCCATTCGTGTCGTATTGATGATGTCTAATGCGAAGCCATCAGACTCTTGCTGAATGGACCGTTTCTTTACTGTTACCTGAACGAAGTTCTGCAGACTAATGGGGTGGAAAGTCAGAAGTGAAAGTTCAGGGACTCGCCAGGTAGCACCTGATCGATCTTTCTCCAGAAGCCACGAGGTTGGATGTCTGATGTCCGTGTTTGGCTTACTGTTTGCTGGATGCTTGTCATTGAAATGAGGTTCCGCGGGCCTGCGGGAGCGAGAGCCACTGTCAGAGTTTCGGGTGAAAGCCATTAGCATGTGGTGTCATGTCTTGTCAAGGGCCGAGCACGTGTTGACGTGTGATTGACTCAAATTCAGCACAGGATGTTTTGTTTGGGTCTCAAGGACAGGCATGAGATGGAGGTTGAAGGAGGCGGGGGTGGGGCTGTTGCTAGCAGAAGACCACTGCAATGTCAGACCACTGTCAGATTCCCACTGCTCTGCTCCAATACACACACACACACACAGAGAGCAAAGATCCTTCGAATAAGAGGAGAGCGGGGTAGATTGCATCAGCCTGCCCCATTTTTGGTGCTCTGAGCTCAGAATACATGTGTGTACGTGCGGGTTTGAGAGAGAGGCCAGCTAAACCTTACACAAGCAATCATTTCTGATGAATATGGACACTGGGTGGTACAGCACTGCTAATGTGAAACAGTATGGTTTCTTTGGAAATCAGTACTTTGCTTGCTTAGAATAGTGATTCGTGCATTTCCCTCTAAATTGTCGAGTCCTCTGCTTGTTATTGATGACAGTACATTGAGTTTCTCCAAAGAACAGATTTGTTTTAAAGCAGCCTAGCTTTGATCATCTTTACGCCGTGATGACCAAATCAGTATACGTATATGAGTCTTTCCCCATTATATGGAGCTTACAGTGGAAATGTCATTTCCAATAGATGTGAATATCAATTTATAATTAGGTAGGATGTACACGCTATAAGCCAATTTGAAAAACATTCGCAACCCATTTCACTTCTGTATATCTAAAGTATTTCTGAGTGAAACTAGCACTTAAAAAACTTCCCACCATGATGGCAGTTCAAAAGAGCCCACCTTTAAGTCACTCTGATTTTCTACTGTAATTTCTAGGTATGGCCAGTGACTCCTTTAATGGAAGTCTGTGGGATTTTTAACCTTTTTATCATCTGCCAGGTGAAAATCATAAATTCAATTGCTCAGAATATTTGGACTTGATTGAAAGAGACTTGATTTTTATCCATCAGGAATTGATTGAGTCGTGTGGATGGTTCATACTAGAATGAAGACAGACCCGAATGCAGGTTTGAAGTTGATTGTGGATGACTGATCCTTAAAATACAACTAGGGCTGTTTTTTTGGACTAGGAACAGAGTGAAAAAATTCATCTTCAAAGTGAATAAATATATTCCTATGCTAACACATTGTTTTTTGTCATCATGACTGGCCAAAACCGGTAAGGATTCTGCTCCTTTAAGCTTTCTGTAACTGATATGTAAATTCTCTAACGTCACTGGTAATCTTAAGTAAGATGTTGCCTTGGTTATGGTATTTGCAGTCAATTTGTATATATTTTTTTACTGAGATTCAAATACATTTGATATCAAATACATCAATGAGCCATATAATTTGGCTGTTAAAACAAGGCTTTTGCAGGTTTGGTTATCTGTACAGGGCTTATGACTTTTCATCTCGATTAAAGTTTGCAAAGTCGTTTCCAATATCTATTTGGAATAACTGGATTAAAACAATGTATTAGCGAAGCAAACAGGCCAAATTGTGACTTGTTGTTGACTTAATATTGCTTCAAGGTAACTGCTATACTCCCAATCGGGGGGCTTTGTAGCAGATGTATCTGTTAACAGCACTGTCTGATTTCGCCCGCAGCTACCGTCGAAAGGCTGAGACATCCAAGGAGGAGTGTTTATACAGAACGCCTTTCAGTGGGTAAAAATAATGGTTGGGGATTTGAAATTCTGGTCCGAGTTTAAACGCTCCCTCCCCTTTTTCTGCCATGCTCTGTGGAATAGGTAGCAGGTGGTTGTGACAGCTGTGATGGAAGCTTCGCTGAAACACATTGAAATAGCAAACAAATTGGAGGAAGCATTTTGTGGGGGTTTCCGATGATTGGTGTCAGGGTTGATGGATGTTACCACCCTGGGATGCAATCCCTGGACTGTGTTTCCGAGGAGCCCAGGTGCAGTGGAGGGGGTGGATGCAGGTGAGAGGAAGTGGATAGAGACCAGAAGAGAAGGATGGAGACAGAAAGAAAGAAATCTCTTAGAATATTTATGACCAAAGCTTCTTTATGCTCAGTTGTAGCCATTTGCAGTTTCTCGCGTATTCTATGAGTGGGACTTTTAAAGGAATCAATGTTAGTCACACTACCATGACCTTTATATGACAAATGGCCCACAGTATGCCGTGTGTGTCAGCTCCAGATGGAAGGAGAATACATTAGAAAAGGTGATCTCTGATTTGTGGGAAGAGACAGATGAAGCCGTTTTTCACCCTCTCATTCTAGACGGGAATCTGAGAGATGGAGCACGAGTGTGGAAACAAAGTCAAATGACAATTCAGAAGTTTGTTATTTAAGCAACCTACAGCATTGTCAAACACTGACACCTTATCAGTCACTTAGCGTTTATGCTTGCAACCTTCCAAGCCCACCCCAAACTCCACGCAGACTCTGGGAACGCAGGGAAAAATCCATATGGCTTGCGGCACAGTGTTTGAAAATCCTGCCTTTAGCGGTGTTGGCACTCTCTTTAGTAACAATCCCAAGACAAAAGGAAGTCTGAATCACTCCGTTTTTATCACCCACTCTAATCTTAATGCCTTTTGTAAGTTACGCTTTAACTGCAAAAGCTGTTTGTTTGCTATCGACTTTCCCCATAATCCAATTCCAAATGATACGGGGTTTCTTTCTGATTGAGATATCACTGAGCATGTTATTCCCTTTCTTATTTCTCCAAGCATTTTTCAATTCCTCACAACATGAACCATGTTTCACTTTGTATTAAGTTTGTCTTGGATGTTTTTCATAAATTCCCTAGGAGAAATAAAAATTGATACAAACTGTTGACGGAGAAGAGATCTATATAGTACGAATCAGGATACAGAATACTCAAATGATTTGGTCTTTTCGCTAATACATTGTTTTAATCCGTTGGGCTGCTGGTTTTAACCCATTGTTGGGTGAAATATATAAAAGATTTCTGGTTTAATTATACTCAACAGCTGGTTTTGTCCCTTTTTGACCCAACGCAGGGTTGAAAATAACCCAGCGTTATTTCAAGTGTATGGCATATCTCACCCACTCAGGCCTAGTGTGTATTTTTCCAATGGAACCATTTTTCCGATGTAAATATGACAGCCCATGGAAATGGGATAGAGCGGCAAATTGAATTATGGGGTAGCAAAATGTGCCAATATGGCAGGTGCACACAGTCATGTCTGTACGGACACCATTGATTAGTGACAGCTGTGTATGCCGGTTTTGTCTCTCGGACGATGCCTGAGTGGAGTTGCACTGGTCTGTGACATTTTTTGTAAATATAAACCTTATGTCGCCCAAAATAGGTAACAGACCACTGCCTACGTTATTGCCTTTGACAACATAGATGTTCAATATTGGTCTGCCGAGGCATGTGTGCAAATCGTCCGCTCTTAACATCGCTTTAAATGACAATGTATCCCATCAACACTCATGTCTGCCAGCATTTTGCTGTTTAGTATTTATCATAAGCTAAATAGGGAGGTTTTGTTGCGCCATTGCACCTGCAATAATGCCAGTCATGCAAAACAAAACAAATTTGTTCTACCCATACACACAAGACTGGAAGATTCGGTACAAATGCATTTATAATTAGAAGTGCATTCACAGATAAACAAATGCAATCCTTTTCCTGCAAGATTTATGTCTTCCTTACATCCAACACGCTTTTTAAGATTGTTGCCTTGGCATTGAAGCGGGCGTTCTGAAGAGTGCAATATTCAGAAGCTATCGTGAGGCTGGGAGTAAATATTCTTGAAAAATCCCATCTGTATAATGGCTATGAAGCAGCACTTCAGATGGAACGGCGAGCACGCACAATCAGCCCTCTGCTTAGAATGATGTGATGCACAGCAGCAGGACTATTTGTTCACATGACTGGTTGAGTCTCAAGAGCGATGTATTTGTTCTTTATTCAAAGACACATTTCCATCTAAGTAACGGAGCTTGCTGGGCATCATGTGGCCGGCGTTTGATTCCATCGGAAAGCTCCTGCTTGAATGTAACCTTTTCTCCTTAATCAGTTCTTTGTAGCTAAATGTCAGTAGATTAATTGAAAACTTGGGGCGGTTTAAAACAATAGCTGACAATTAATTTTACGTTGTCTCGGACATTTGCTTTAAATGCACTGGACAGGGATACCATATCAGTGTGCAAGGGTTCGCTGTGTGGTGCAGAAAGCTGGGGCCATGCAACTACAGGCGTGTTGGTTTTCCACACCTGCGACATGCACACAGGCGCACGTGCAGGGAATGAGCTTGCAGAAATCCTTCTAGGTAAATGTGTTTTAGGGTTGAGAGCACCAGAAGGAGATGAAGATCATTTGATGGGGATGATGAATGACGACTCCTGTAGGAGCAGCTGCCTCGTTTCCAGCCAACATGCTCACTCTCTCTCTCTTTCGCTCCCTTCTGCCTGAACCTCTGGAAAAACAACACAAAAACAGCTCAAAGCCTTGGAGAGAATTTCGTATCATACCCTCAGTCGATTTTGAGAATAGAAATGTAACTGATGCATGAGAAAAGCTTCTGGAGTTTGTTCGGAAGACACGACAGCTTTGTCATTTTGCCACAGATATCAACGTGTAGGAAAACCACAGGAAAGAAAATCACAAATGAGATCTATTGAACACCAAGATAGCAATGAGCTTAAATGGAGAGCTAATGGAGACTTTTGCTGAAGTATATACCCTGGAAATCTTGCTTGTGTGTCAAGACATCTCAACTGTGTCTCAAGCTTTTATTACAACGTTCAGCTTGTGTAAATGTATAGTTCGGCACAGAGACTGAACTATTCATTTAAAACTTTTTGCTTCTATTTATACAATATATAATTTGGACTAATTATCTTCATAACATGTATAAGAACATCAAAGGTGTGTTTTTTTTAAGGATTTAGTGACAGAAATACGATATAATATACTTAACTATGTCTTCAGAGGTGTTTAAAGACCATACATAATGTAGTGTTATGTTTTTATTACCTTAGAATGAGCTATTTTTATCTAAACACACCACGGCTCGTCTTAAATGGAATCCGGCATGTTGTGTTGTAAATATGTTATGTTCTTTGGCAAAAACGTGACGACATCTTAGTTTTGTGTCACCCACCATAGTGCTTCCAAAGGGAAGGGTGGAGTGAGCCGTGGGTTGCAATTTCTAGATGCCGCTAAATTTCATACACTGGACCTTTAATCTCTCAAGCTATAAAAGAACAATGTAACTTTCCCTTAGAAGCATTTTTCTTAGGTACTGTGATATCATAACAACATTTCCTTGAACTTTACAGCTTTACGCAGATGAATCATCATTGATGCAGGGTAGCGCCTGAGGGTGGAGCACATCTCTCTTCAAAGCATTTTCCACTTTTATGGAAATAGCTTGCATTGTTATTAAGTATTTATGGGACTCCATAACAATGCAGTTTCAGCCTCTGGTGCAGCTCTGTTCTCTGGTAGTCCATGCATGCACCCTGCAGAGCTCGGCACTCTTGTACTGTACTTATATAAGTGATACGGCAGCAGCGGGAACCTCAGGCGATTGTTGTGGCGTAGCAGAATGATGTCCCATCTGCACCATCCACTCCGGGGATAAAACGGATCGCAACTCTCTCTACTGAGCCACTTTTGTCTTTCAATTAAAGCAATGAAAATATACTCGCTTTGTTTACAAACCAGCGAAGCAAGTCACTTTGTCCCCTGTGTTCATAAGGCTTATTTCTTCTCCCTAGCGCATATTGTCTGAAAAATATGTGTAAACGGTATTGTATGGTTTTACTTTTCAGATGCTATGATTTTCTAGATAATAATTGCAGGATTATGAGAGGAATTGCAAAAAGAGAATGTGTAAAAACACCCTTTGTAGCGGAAAATGTGGTTACCTGGCCTTTGACGGGGCGCGGTGGGAAAGCCATGTCTCTTTTGCCTGTCAGATACTGTACAAACTTACTTTTGGTCTTTTATCATGCCTCTGTTTGTCCCACTATACAGGGACGCACATATTCTGCCTGACTGCATCAGTTGTTCTCGCCCATGCATTCTCTACAGATTTAATTACACGCTTTCCTGGACTCATGTAAAAAAACTGGGAAAGTAAGAGGGTGAGAGAGGCAGTGAGTGTGCATGAGAGACACAGAGAATAAAGGGCAGAGAGTGAAGTCGAGCGGTTCCCTGGGGTCATGTATTTATGTCAGATGAACGGAACCCTACTGTATAATGATTCGCGATGACCTCGCAAATGAGGGGATTATGTCAAGGTTGTCGGGAGCAAAATAATGGGCCCGGGGCTCGGAAGGGGTTCTCTGTATAGTCAAGCACCTGACCGCACAAATAGACCCTGGGAGAGGCATCCACCTAGCACTGTCAAACCCAGAGCACCTACCCATGCTTTCATCTTCCCTGCCACACCTGGTTAAAGCTATTTTGTCAGTGTGTTCCGTCATTGTTGCATCACATACAGAAAATGCCAAAGAAGAATAAGACATCAGTGTGCGGCATGGCTTAGAGGAGCGTATTTGAACTTCAATTCATAAAGACAACTCTGATACTGTATGCTGCTTAAAGGAACAGTTCACACAAAAGTTAACGTTCGTCAGTATTTACTATACATATGCGCTCAATGTTCCAACACTTTATTCGGGGAAACTATTTATTTAATGTAGGGGGTTTCTGCTGGATTGTGTAACTGCATTGTTTTCTATGAAACAACAAAAACACACTCTACCACTTCGCAAGATATAAACACTGGACCTTTATTTATATCTTACATACAGGTTATAACAAAAAATAATTTTACTAAAAACATGTACAGATATTAATGTTGTATTGCTAGAAAGTAAATATGAACTTGTTTTATCTGCAGTACTTGAGGTCTGAAAAAAATACAGAGCATCTTTTAGGTTATTTGGACCGGTTTTTATAAAAATTTGGGATAAATATTGTAGAGAAAACTGATTTTGAAACTATTTGCTTTGCTTATTGTTTAGGTTGCTTGAAGTGGTCTTTTTGTAGCCACTTTTCAGAATCATTTCTCGTTCTCACTTCTCTCCACATTAAATAAAATTGATCTTTTTGTGAAAGTTTCGGCACATGAAGACCCTTTTTAATCGGTTCCATCGTTTACACTGACATCTTCATTTCGGCTGCATTTTGCTGCAGTCATTTAGGAACAAGGAAGTACAGTACAAATGTTCCTAGTAAATGAGGGCACCACTGTGCCGTGTCAAAACATCAGTCATTCCTCTGCAACTACAGAAAAAAAACAGTTTTCGTCTGTTCAACGTCCCAGGGAGGGCTTGTCACATCTGTCAGCGGTGGAGAATTCAAGCTGCAGGTTGGTGTTCCCATTCCAGGAGCAAATATGTGGCTAATGGCAGACTGGTAGCATCTCTTGCTTTTGTGTAGGCTGATCCAGGGGATTAAAGTATCTGCCTGCCCTCCGCTCTCTGTAATGGTATTAGGGAATGGATATGTTTTAGTATTCTGTGAAAGAATATCTGATATGAGGGCTCGGGTGATTTAATCAAGTAAAAAGCTTGACCTGAGGTAGAGGGAACCCAACAAAGGCAAACACGGAATGATGGAGACCGGCAACCAGACAAAAAGACCAGGCTGAATTTGGCATGTAGTCTCTCGGCAACCATGCATAGTCATTCCAGCCTTGGAGTACCGTGAGAATTTTTAACCAAGTTAATCTCTAAACCGGCCATTCCTGCTCACTTTTACAAACAGAGCTAATCTGTTAGTCTACGTTTGGTAGCACACCACGTATGCTGGCTAGCCATGACAGGACATTTTGTCAGTCGCTTGCTTTCTAGTTTTTCAGCATCATTATGGGCAGCCAGGAATGTTGTTTGGATTGATTGTGATGACTCATTAGCCCTCTGTGTGGAGAGGGACCCATAATAGTCTTGTACCCGGGTCAGTGATTTTTGGAGATGATTGTGACCCCAAAAACTATCAAGAGATTTCATATGTCAGATTTGTTTCGCTTGGCTATATGATTGTGCCGTTTCTTTTCCCATCTGTACTTTATTTTCTTGTGGATCCGAAGGTCAGCATTTTTTAATACATATTCAGTCACCTAGAAAATTAAGAGACCATTCCTAAATTGTATTTATTCAACATGTCTAGATGTATTGTGGTTATAAAAATCAAAATCAAGGTTATAACGTTTTGTTTTAACTTTTTCTAAATACATGTACAAATGCTACTGTTGTTTTGCTTAAAAGTGAATATGAACTTGTTTTCTTTGCAGTATTTGAGGTCTGAAAAAATACAGAGCATCTTTTCTGTTATTTTGACCTGTTTTCCAGTTTTCTGCAAATAAGTGCAAATAGAAACAATAGTCCACAGAATGAAACCAACATTTTTATTTTACCTAAACACAAACCTATAAATAGTAAATTTTATATTATTATAAATAGCCAAATTTAGAAAACAGAAAAACATTTTATGTGGGAGAAATATGGTTACTAGTTAACAGAATGAAACAAAAACACACATACAGTACCTATAAATAGTACTTTTTTAAATCAGAAAAACTGATATTGAAATCGTCTCTTTTTCCCCACAGTTGGATACGTATTTATATATGTATATATAGAAAGCCTATTTCTCCTCCATCAAGGAAACTTGTTGGACTCTAATTTCCCTTGCAATATGATAAAAAGTCAGCTTTTATTTCCAGCGTAAAATTCTAGCTACAGAGACCTAAGGACATTAAACCTTTTCTGTTTTGTGATTTAAAATGTTAAAATGCTTGCTATTCGTTTTAGTATTTGTTGTGATTGTAACATCCTCTTTTCTGAACGCTGACCTTTCCTTTCACTAATAATAGCCAAAGATATTTTAGTTACAGTAAAGTAGATGAATGAGGCCTTTGTATAACCTCTGGTGGATCTTCAAACTGCAAAACTGACTTTGGATTGAATGGTACTTTATACAGTAGTAGATTTCTTAGCTTTGTTTTGGTTGAAGGTAAAGATAAAGACCTTACATTATGAAGCGCTATCTATTACCTTAGAATGAGTTATTTCTATCTACATAAATCGCGGGTCCCCTTACATGGAATTCACCGTGTTGTTTCTACAGTAGCCCTAAACAAACAAACTGGTCTTCAGAGCGCATTAAATACATGATCTCCTTAGGCAAAGAAGTGAAAACGTGACGACATCTTAGTGCTGTGTCAGCCGCCATAGTGCTTCAAAAGGGAGGCGTGGAATGAGCCGTTGGTTGCAGTTCAGAACCTCACCGCTCGATGCTGCTAAATTTCATACACTGGACCTTCATATTTATATGATCTTATTTTATTATCTTCAGTTTAAACACATCTAAATATAGTGTACATTAAATTAGTGTGATAATACTGTAATATAGTAACTATAGCAAGTACTTTAGTATACGTTAATATTTACTATGGTAAGACTCAAAATCACTAGTGTCTAGGAATTTTAGTTAAGTTTACTGTAGTAAATACTAAAGTACACTAGATCATTTTTCACGTGGAAATTAATTCAAATGTGCGTCAAATTCCATTTATACAGCAATGTTTATAAGGGGGAAATTTACTTTAACTAAATCTTTTTACCGAGTCAGTGAATCATTTGACTGTTTCGTTCAAAATGGCTGATTCAAGAACAAAGCAAGTGTCTTGATGAATGACTCACTGAATCATTATCTTGACCGATTCGTTCAAAACTTTTTTAAATAATACCGTTTAAAAAATAGAACGGTTTCTGCTGTATTTTGAAGCTTTTGCATTGCGGTAGCATCGGTGCCACCCTGCACTGAAGTGAACCCACACTTGTAAACGGTACTGTCAATACAATATTTCCCTGCATGTTTTCTTTTATACGTGTCATAACAGTGAGCCGAGTTTGTGACCGTTGTACAATGTAAACACGGCAATTAGCACCGTAGCACAGCATTATAGGCAATCATGTGTAAAATCCTCTTTTCTAGTGGAGTGACTTCTAAGTTATGAGGGGTCACTTTACCTCAGGTGATCCCACAGAGATGTGCACTGAGACTGAAGACCTACTGGGTGAGGTATCAGACAGCAATTACTCCAGATCTGTGTCTCTCATTCAAAATTAATGGAAGATTCCTCTCCTGTTCTCCAGGTCTCATCTGTGACCACCGCCACTGTCCCTTCACTGTATCAGTTCCCTATATCGCTCTCTCGTGTCCCCGAACACCTGATGGGTTTCGTCTGGAGCTATTTTCACCAACCGACTGTAACAATCAGATTCTCTTTGAACATCTAACGGTTTTGGTATTCGGGTCTTATCGTTGTCCTTCTTTTCAGTTCTATTCTTTTGGATTACCTTCAGTGTCGGCTTTGGCAAAAGTGTGACGAATGTAAATGTCATCTCTTTTCAAGAATTCCTAATCAGATTTAGATTGTGGAGAGGATTTTTTTCTGTCGTAGAATGATAGGATCACAATTGTGGTGTGACACAGAGGTGTTCGACAAAACTCTTTGGCATGCGGTTCAGAAAGCCATGGATGTGAAGGTCAATCTGTGTGTTGTCTGGGCCGTGCTAGGCCACACAACCCTGCCCTTTCCATCAAATCCCCTTTGAGATGAAAATACGATTGTGCTCTTCTAACCTTTTAATTACATGAAGGCTCAGCAGGTCACGTTCAACAGCTGCAGTACTGCAGTATGTCTTATCTGCAATGTACTTGTCAATGTCCTCGATACCTAGAAATCAGATGCGCTCATTTATTTGTTAAAATTTAAGATTTTCAAACCAGTTGCACCAAACCAGTATAGAACAGCCCGGACGAGAATTTAAATTCATTTGCGTGCAGCTTTATTCCAGCTGGGTAGTATTTAAAAACTTTCTGACAATGCCAAATATTTCGTGACAGGTTAGCTGGCACCCATTGCCGGCTGCCTCACATTGAATCTTCTCATAAATCTTCTATGGAATGTTACACGGTAATGATAAATTCTCCAAACTGGAAAATAAACAGTGCTATATCTTGAATCCTAAAATAACTGGGCTTTAGTTCCTTTTGCTTAATGAGACACGCACAGGAATACGATGCGTCTCCCAAGTTTAAGAAAACCTCAAAAGTCACTTCAAAGTCAGAGGCGGGTGGTGTAAAGCACCAGATGTGACCTCCCTCTCTGGCTCCACCAAGGTGGTTTTAGGACACTGGAGTGTCTATTCCCATCAGCAGGCTTATCGGAGTGGCAGCAGCGGTGTCTAATCACAGCCCAGCAGACAGACAATAAATCCCTCCCTATTATGGCTCAGGTACACAAACGCTTCAATCCTCTCTGACTAAAGCAGCCTATCAAAGCCTTACAGGACAAAGACTTGATCCTCAGAAACACACTGCCACTTTGTCAATGACTTTGAAGCCACGTGAGTGTCATTTTTAGATGGGAGAACTCTCTCTCTCTCTTATGTTCATATTTAAAGATTACTGATCATTTTGCTTTAAGGGTACACTCGTGTTTCCTTTAATACCACATCAGCAGCAGATTTTTAGGTTTTGATTAGTCTCAGATGAGGATGACACGCCCACAGTTCATTCATAATATGAAGGAAAGTGCCAAACAATGTTTGAAATCACAAGTCATCAATACACAACTGCACACAGTAAGGGCACACAGTTTTCTTTAGTAGCACTGCAGTAATGGTCTAGTGTAGGTTATTTTGTGGCATCTAACGGTGAGGTTTTGAATTCCAACCTCACTCCACCCCTTCCTTTCGAAGCACCACGGTGGCTGACATGTTCTCATGTTTTCGAATGTTTGCCGAAGGAGATCACTTATTTACAAAACCGCTCTGTTGAGCAGTTTGTCCATTTAGGGCTACTGTAGAAAGAACATGGTGAGTTCCATGTAAGGGACCCGTGGTGTATGTAGATAGAAATAACTCATTCTAGGTCTTTACACACCTCTGAATACATAGATGTATATTATATTGCATCCAAAAATGTACACACAGCACCTTTAAACTAGGAGAGATGCACCTATTACAATTTTCATGGCCGATCCTGAAACTTGCCGATTCTGATTTACTATCCACGACCTATTATTGACAGTATATTGTATAAAAAACCTTATTTACTTTTCGTCAATTCACATTTTTTCATAACACATTTTATTTTCATAAGACATATTTTTTAACATTACAATTTCCCCAAATTTCCCTAAATGCAGTTCTCAAAGCTTCATTAAATTAAAGGATCTTCTCTAACCAAAACAACTCTGAAATTTAAGAACTCTGTGACTTAAAAAAAGAAGTAGAAATAATAAATATAACTAAACAAATTCAACTTAATTTAACCTTTTCTCATTTGTACTTATCTCACAAAAGTCTAAGATTACAAGTCTATGAATAAAATAGTACTTTAACTTTATGTGATGCATGTCAGTCAGCAGAGAACCGCGGTACGGTGGACCCACATGAGAGTATAAAAGAGCTGTGAAAGACAGGCTGTGCGCCGCAAGTTTACTTTGAGTGTACTGACGGCTGTGACGTTATTGCCTGCGTCGCGAGCAACAGAAGATCTGCTTTGGATCGGCAAGACGTGAGACTGAACAGCTGGTCACCGGTCCCGGACGATAATGCAATAACCGTCTCTGACCGGTCAATCGGTGCACCTCTACTCTTTAGCACGTTATTTTACGTAAACATAATATTTTGTTCCTGCTGCTGAGTTGGTATAGCATTGCAACAGCAGCTCAAAGGTCATGGCTTCTATTCACACACACATTGATACGATGTGTAACCGTGAATCACTTTGGATTAAAGAATCTGCCAAATGCATAAATGTAGTAAATAAAAAATACAAACTTTGACTGGTTACTTTTCCTGTCAAAGTGGGCAGCTTTAGACCAGAATTAGCTGCAATGAGAACTAGAAATTATGCTGCAGGTCAAAAGTCTGTCTCTGTGAAGTTAGTCTTTGATGGGTCCAATCGCACTGTGAGAATCCTGTGCGATAGGTGTAGGAGAGGATTGTATCTCAGCGCTTCCTTTGCGTGGGAGACATGTGAAGGCCGTCTGTTTGGTGTAAAGTGGACTGAGGCTACTATTTGGCCCTGATCTCAGTGGAAGACCGCAGATACGTTCTGGTATTCGTGTCCAAAAATCCTCACAGCTCGTACTAAGCGAGTCTCTTGTGGCTGGGAGAAGTGGGCTGCAGGGTACGGTTACATAAGGTTTCATATTCACCGACAGGCCTTGAATTGTAATTATGATTTTTGTGATGTATTGCACCGACGCATGAGCAAAATGGAAAAAGTATTAAGTAAGTACTGTAACAGTAGTTCTTCATTTGAGTTTAATGTGTTTGTCTAGTGGTTCAGTTTTCATTTAGCATTAAATTGGACCCGGGTTCAAATCTCAAGTTTGGAAAAACACGTTTGAATTGGCATGACGCATCTTATTATCCTGTGTGGTCAGCACGTGTCTGTATTAATATCTCTCTCGCAACCTGTAAATGCCCTGCCATCAATTCCAGTGTTTTTGTAGCGTGCCTCACTTTAAGGCTTTTGACACCATGAAGTGCTCTCAGGTTGGCGTGCCTGTATAGAGACACAAGGGTTCATTAATGCAGCTCATGCATACTGACCCCAAAGTTAATGTCCCTATCATTTTGGAGTAGGGAGCGTCTCTCAAGTGGGATAACTCATGTTTAATGCATTCCGCTGGTCAGGGATTTTAACCTGGGAGGGAGGTAGAGTGCGACACGAACTGGGCGGTCCCTTAGCTCTCTGGTCAGGGGCCTAGCGAAGCCTAGAGCCAGCGTGGAGATACTCTGAAGGCTGACATTTACTTAACATGGATAGCCCTATCTGTGCACCCTGTGTTCCAGGGGTCTGAGTTCAGGGGTGGCCCCTGATCCCCTGTGGCTATCAACCAGTTACTGACTGCACCCAAACTGCATGCCATGAATCCAAAAGCAGGCTCTGCAGCCTCTCACGGCTCACAGTATCCACCAACCCATGTATTACAGATCTACCCCGCCGAAAACACCTGCGGCTTAGACCAGACAAGTTTTTGCTTATTTGTGCTGCTTTGATTCTGGTAGCCATGCCTTCTGAATCTGTTTTTCTGGTTGAGGACAAGGTTATTATTTAAAACTATAATAAAAACGATTACTATTAAAAACTAAAAACTATTAAAAAAACCCTATACTTCTGTTTTTATTGTAGTTTTATTAATACTTCATTGAAATATTTTATTTTCCTGCTTTTGGTTGAGACAAAAACTATTCAAAACCATTCCTGTTCATTGAAATTTCAAAATGTCCCCATGTGTTATTCACCCTCAAGGCATCCTAACTGAATATGACTTTCTTTAATAATGGTATCTTATAAATCATAAACAAATAGATTAAAAAAGAATGAATTGGATCTGAAAAGCTCATAACAAAATAAATAAATACAAAAACCAAAATGAACATGAAAGCTAAACATATAAAAAGATTCCAATTCAAAATAATAGGACGACCAAACTATGATAACTGTGGTTGGGAAAGGGAGATTCCAAAGCGGCACCCTTGCTTTGTAACACATATATGAGCTAAGACATACAGTGATGAAACTGGTATCTACAAGCCTGTTTGTGCCAAAGCTCTGTATTATTTCCTTTCAAGTTTTATGTCAAGGGTCTTATTGTAAAGTGTGGTTTTGTTTGATAGGGAGAGATTAATGCCGTGGTCACCCAAGGATATTAGCGCTGTCTTCGTCCCTTTTCTAACACCGTTTAAATTCAATTGACAAGCGAACGCACAAGGCAGAGCACACATATCTGTTTTCAATGGCTTCGTGTGGAGTCCCAGAAGAGGAATGCTAATTAGCACATTAGCTAAGATGAAAATTCGGTGAAAATGCTAATGAGAAAATTGTTTTTCTAATAAGACTGACTCATTGCACACTTTCGTGCAGTCACATCATCTCTAAGTGCTTTTTCGAACTGTTCTGCGTGTACCAGAGACAGTGCATTAGCTAAACCTCTGATTCAAGGTCTAAGACACAGATAGATGAGCTTAAAACCAGGTGCTGTTGACATGATGTATAAATGTAGTTTCAAAGTGCGCCACAGTTAGAGAAAGCACTGAATGAGTTAAGATAATGTTTCACTGGGGACCTGACATAAGGCTGACGTGAGTTCTCTCTCTCTCTATTGTTTGTTATTGTTATATTCATGAGGTACTCGCTGTTTTAATGGTTGCTGAAGATAGGCTACAGTGTGAAATGATTATTCCGTCAGATTCTGCTATCAGTGTGCCACCAAAAACGTTTAAAAATGAAAAATTATTCTTTTCATTTACATTGTTCAGTTAAAGGTTAGTTCACCCCAAAAAATCTTTCATGTCGTTCAAATCCTGTTGCTCTTTTTCTGTGGAACACAAAAGATATTTTGAGAAATGAAAGTAAAGGCATAGAATGTTTCATCTTCTCACATTCTTGCTCAGAAATGTTGACTATTTCATGGTTTTCCCCAAAATGTTAAACTAAAAATAATACAAATGTTGGGATTTTTGTTGTGAAATTGTCATTATCAGTGTTTAAATGCTCATTTTTAAAGGTTGAAAATGACCTTTTTTGATTATTGATGAGTTTTAAAGTGCCTCTCGACTCTCCTCCGGCTGCATGTTGCTGTGGGGATGTTCTACTTGTGAATGGCTTTTTCCTAATTGTTCTCTCTTTCTTTCCCTCTTTCTCACAGGAGCTGCTCAGTTTGCAGGTAATGTTACCTTTTTGTTTTGTGTGTGTGTTCCCCATCACCATTTGTCCCGTCCATTACAGCGGGATATGTTGGTCATGACCAAAAATCTTCAGCCTCTCATTAGCTCTTTCGCTTCTTTTTTTACCTCTACTGTTGCAGGTGCTCTCCGGCACTCCATCTTTTCTCTCTCTCCTAACATCATCCGTTTCTCCACTTTCAAGACAGAAATTCTGCTTCATTCTGTCTGATGTGTCATCCAGTCGAATTTCTCCATTTTACACCGAGAACATTTACTCCTGATAGGCAATCATTTCCTCTTTCAAATGTTGGGAATGTATTTTGAAGGAGGGAGGTAAAATAAGTCATTTGGTAAACCATAGTCAAACTTGCCATTCTATCAATCTTATCAGCGCCCGTGTGGTCTTCCTCATTTTCTTTTTTCGCCATTTCGTTGGCAGGGCTCATCAAAGACGAGCGTGGGTTTGAGATAACAGAATGCTCCCCAAGACATGATATTGCTTATGGTGTGTTCAGATCAGAGAGGTAGCAGAATAAAAGCGCTATTTGTGCTAAGTGATACAGAGGTATCATGGTTGTGAAGCCTATTCCAAAGGCAGATTTGCATTTCTATATTGAAGGAGGTATGAAATTGATATGCCTGATGTAAGGGATCTGAATTTGTTCAAGTGATGAGTTCTTGCTGTGTTTTTGCCATGCTTTCTGTTCACAAGCAGTTAGTGTAGTTGTCTCTGGAGTAGGTATTCATGATATCAGTATTAACACCATCAGCCAATATTCTTTTTTTTTATATGTATTGGTCTTATAGACTGACTGATGCTTATAGCAATTTTCAGCTTTTTCTTTTAGATTCAAATAGCATTTTTATGCTCAATTTCAGTATACATCATAATCTTTTCAGCTATACATTATGCCTGATTTCATGATTACGTGTAACGTTAGGTATATAGTCTAAACATTCCTGTGTTGTCTGATATCGGTTACAAAATGAGACCCAACTAAATCATACCTTAACAGTTTTAAACAATTGTAGATTCAATATATTACTACTAATAATCTCCCTGTTAATCATAAAAATTGACTTATCCCTCCACGTTAATCATAAACATTTACTCCGTGACTTACTTAAAAGTCACTGACTGCAGCTGAATTGTGTAAGAGGAGAACAGGCACTCCTGGCTGAGACTTGGTTCTCCCTAGTTTTTTTTCTCCATTTATTCATCATTGGAGTTTTGGTTCTATACAACCAGGGTCGCGTTGGCTTGCTCACTGGGAGACTGCAGATATTTAATATTAGATTCACTTCTCAAAATTCCATCAGCATTATATTTATTAGGATGGTCCTCTCTGCACATTTTTCTCTTTTGTGTTTTCTTTTTCATGTAAAGCTGCTTTTATGCAATATGCAAATGCAACATTGCAAAAAGCACTATATAAATAAGCTTGACCTGACTTGACTTTATTGTTTATATCGACCATAACAACCAATTATTGCATCAGAGAAACTTTCTTTATAAGTGCTTTCTTAATCTAATTCCAAAAAACTAAAGATTCAGACAAGTAAGTCTATATTTATTGTTGCCTAAAAAAAGGGAAGGAATGCTTCTTTTTGAGTGTCAGCCCACATTAGAAGAGAAAACTAGACACCCGCCCTGGGCTGCACCTGAAGGGGGCGATGATTCAGACAGACAGTATTACGGCCAGCGACTTTAACCCACACTCCAGCAGCCCTCGACGATTAATGCTTTTCTCCTCACAGTCTATCAGCCCAAACATGCTGAGGCGCAAGAGAAATTCTCACGCACGCAAATGCTCCACGCTTGGCAGAGGCTGTGCATTTTTTTGCCTTGCGACTCAGTTATTAATCGCAGCCAAGTTATTTGTAAGGGTATAAATTAGAAGTGAGCTATAAAGAAGACGCTCCCAAGGGGTACTGGATGAATCCCAGTCCTTGTTAAGGACCTTAGTCCTTCATGGCCTTCTGCTTGGTTTATGCCGCATTTTTCTCCTCTCTCTCTCTCTCTCTCTCTCTCTCTCTTTCTCTCTCTCGCTTGCTCGCTCACCCTCTTTCTCCTCCAACTCTGCTTGTAAACAGAACTCTCTCTTGCCAAAGACATACACTCAACATTAATGCTGAAAAGAGGAGCGTGCTGATGGCGATGCTATTATAGTGTCAGTTGGCTCTTGTGAAATTACAGTAATATGATCCAGAAAAACTGTGCTAGCTAAACACATTAGCGCAGGGTAACAGTGAAAGAACATGTCCACAATGCATCCAGGATTTCTCTGCCCTCTCCTCCTCAACGTGACAAACAGTGTTTTGGCTTTGATAGATCTGGGAGTTAGGAAGTAGCTAATAATTCTGCAAAGTACAATTTATTTAATGTTTGCTGACTAAGGATAGCACACCTCTTAGAGGGACACATAACTCAAAAATGAAAAATGTGTCATTATTTTCCCTCCCTCATTTTACACTGGGAAAACATGATGTTTGTTATTCTATGGAACAGTCAATAAAATAAAATAGAGGGCTATATGACCACTGGCACTGTATTTAAGTATTTAAAGGGATGGTTCACCCAAGAGGAAAATAATGTCATCATTTGCTCACTGTCATGTCAGTCTTCTGCAGAACACAAAAGAAGATAAATGATGACAGAAAAAGTTCTTTTATTATATTTTACAGCTTGACAGCCCCAGTCTTTATACGTTTTCAGGATAAAATAGAGATATTCTTTAAACAAATCTTCAAAAAATGTTTGTGTTTCATAGATGGAACTTGTACATGTTTTGAAGCAGGCTAGGGATAATAATATCATTGATGATGAGTAAGTACATTTTTGGTTGAACTATCCCTTTAAACCGCGTTCATCTTTCTCCCGGTCTTATTTTTGTGTCTTTCTGTGAGAGGCAGTCTCTGTACCGCCTCTGTTCTGCCTCCCCTGACCTCAAGGACGTGCCTCTGCCACAAGGACTCTGTGTTCTGCCTCTTTGCCTCTGATGTCATCTGTGTGGTTTTTTTTTGCTTTTTAATCCGTGCCGATCGATAGAGGAAGATACGAGAGGCTGAGGGTAGTTAATCTCCAGCCGCCTGCATGGGGATTCTTATCCTTGTGTGCACAGACGTTTCTGAGATCAGGACGCGAGCTTGGAGACAATGCAAAATACACACTGGACTGCCCGCGCGGTCTCAGCTTGAGGATCTGGTGTTTAGAAGGAGGCTGTGTGACTCCTGCACAGCTCACTGATTCCAGTGTGAGGGACAGGTGCTGGAGGTCCTCACAGTGCACCATCATGCTGTGAAGAGGAATGCTGGAAAGGAAGAGGAGAGTGGTGGAGAAAGAGAGGGCAGAGCAGTTCTCACTCTACAGCATTTCTCTAACCTGGCGCTTTCCCCAGATTTGATTTTAATAAGGGTCCTATGGCTCTGCAGTAGACATGAATATTTATGTGGTTATTAATAATATTAGTATTATTATTTAAAATAAACTTAACTTTGCATGGGAAGTAGCTAATTGTAACCACATAAAATGTCTAATCAAGATCGTTTTCAAGTGAAAGCGCAAAACAATTTATGCGATATGGCTGTCCGTTTACACGGAAACTGCGTATTAGGGGACTGATAATGCAAACTTTTCGAAACGGGTTTCAAAGTGCAAGTTTTTGAAAACCACGGCGTTCTCATTTCCGTGTAAACCCCGAAGTACGGAAGAATGAGAAAACGACATTGTGCGCATGCGTATTAGGCGTGGGAGTGTGGTATGCGCTTGTACACCCAAACACAACGAAGAAGAAGAATATATATGTACATTTGTTCACGCTTCTCTTCACTATGAATGAGGAGAAATGCAGCGCTCTTCCAATAAACCGTCAATCAATCGTCTGGGACTTTTTTCTTTACAAAGTGATGTCGCCAACTAATGGCATGGCATGCGTAATACACACTTAAGTCATTTTTGCGGATCGGTGTGAACGCGGATTGCTTTGATAACGTTGTTGTGTGTACGTGAAACTTCAAAACTGTATATATATAATTACAATTATTTCATATTTAAGTTTAAAAGTCAAAAACTATATATATATTAGTACATTAAGACACACAATGTGAAAGGGTTACTGAAATATATAAGATAGTAAATGATATATAAAAATTTGTTCATTTATAATATATAATACAATATAATAACTCTTTGTCTTTTCAATGTTAACTGTAATGTTCACATTGCATTATCGATGTTTATACTAAAAGCAGCTATTCATTGTTTATTGATTATTTTTCAACTTTAGACATTTCTGTTTAATTAAAATAAACACGTGTATAGCACATTTGATTTAATGGAGGTAAATTTTCTTATAGGGTTCAAGTAAATTTTCTTTTTTTTAATTGAGTTAAATTGGAAAACGGAATAATGCTGTGAGTCAACTAGACCTACGAACACTGGCTGGGTAACAAAAACATGAATACGATACAAGGGTTAAATAATAGACCATAAAACAAGTCCTATAAAATTTAGTCAGACCTCCTGAGGTGGGTTTGTTAAAAACTGAAAAATAATCCCATTTCAAGGCCTGTTTTTGAACCTTGTATCATTGAAAGTGCCACCTGCTTTTCTTCCATATTCATTTCTTTTTTCATCTTCTCTCTTTCTTTGTCTCTGGCCTTTTGTTTATCTGGTTCTCTTTGTTTATCCATTGCAGTAGAGACTCGGTCACAGAGGCAGAAGTCCTTTTCCTCTCTTCCTCTGCTAAGAGAGATTTCCAAATGAGCGAGCAGAGGTGGCAAGGCCTCTGGTGCTGTGCCCGGCCCCCGTCGGTTCTCTGACGCATTAATCACCAGGCTGCCATCCATCCCACACGCCACATTCCACTGCTGCTTGCATTCAACCAGCATTTTACCCTTCATTAGTGCTAGTATCTCCACAATTTACTTAACCACGCGTTTGCGCGAACGAAGTATGCAGCTCATTTAAGTATGTGGAGTGGGCAGAGGGGGTCTTGGGCCTTTAAGGATACCTGCTCCTGTTTGGATGCTGTTTCATAGCCTGCATGTAAAACAAGCTACTATTGTTACTAATTAAGCACAACAAAAGCTGCCAGATCCTCAGGGGTCCAGCATTGAAACCGTACATTATAATATTTGCATTAAATGCATTCTTCCTGCTCTTTAGCCTGTTTGTTCCACCATCACATTGCGTAAAAATAAATGCTTGTTTTTCAATGTAATGATAATATTTATTAATATCCGTGAAGGCACTTTTAACAGTCTTTAGCTTGTTTGCAAGCACTCTGGGAATATGAATTTAATAAATATAAATTATTCATAATGTTGTTTCAGATATCGTATTAAGTTCCATAATTAAATTGTTTCTGTAGCTCAGTTGCTTGGCGTTTGCAGTGCCAAGGTCATGGGTTTGATTCCCAGGCAGCACAGATACTTATGAACTGTATACTTTGAAGTTGTTTTGTTTGAAATGTGCATAAATGTAAATTAAGTAAGCCAAGTGAAGGAATTCGGCACAAAAATCACAGCTACAGACAGACGCTTAAAAGCTTAGTTCATTCCAGTTCAGCTTGATGTGTTCTCTTAAGAAGATTTGGTAAATTCATCCATGTTTCATTTGGCTTGACATTGAATTGAACTGTGCATGTGGGTCATTGCTGTCATGCAGGTTTTTAACTTTATACTGTAGCTTTTCTAAATGTTGTTTAACACAATTATCCTATAAATAACGTATTCTGGATTAAATAATTAAACTGTTTATTACTTCAGACCTTTCTTGAAATTGTATAAACAAGATGTCTCACGGGTTGAAACTTGAAACATTTAAATAAGGAACTAAAGTTAACATTTGCTTGGTGATGACTGACAGTTAGCATGTTGGTGTCATCATAAAAGTTTTCTTGAACCATCTTTTTAACAAATCAATCATTATGACAGATCATCACAGTCAACGTGTCACTTTCTGAAGGATCTGAAGGATGACTTCATTACGGGGCACTAAAATATTACCAATTGAAAAAAAACATTTTTAATTACAGAAAGAAATTAAGAAATATCTGGAATATATCACTTTTCATGCGTACATCATTCAGGGTCATTGTACACGTATGGTTGCTCAGATTATATGCATTATTTTAACCTAATGTTTTTGTAATTGGGCACTTATTGAATTAAAAAATGAACGTAATATATGTTCAATATTTGATATTAAGACAAGAGTCTTAAAATGTTTTGAGACACAGGAATATCCATTTTATTGTAAAGTCTCTGCTTACAAGACAGTGTAAACGATTTTCTACTGCAAAGTTGAGCTGATATTGCTGACAAATAGAATGGTTCCTATGGTTGTCCAATGTCGTCTTGTTGATAATGCATCTCTTGATGGGGACAACCATCCAAAACTACATACTGCTAACCATCAATGCAGAAACCTGCTCTTTTTACAAGGGTGACTTGGTTGGAGAAGTCATGTTGGCATGTGTTAGCAGCAGATGGAGGGACACAATGACATAATGACTTTTATACAAGTTCTGAGCTCACCAAAAGTCATTAAAACACCAGCGTGCATAAAGTAATAGTTCATCCAAAAATCATTTACTAACCACAGTGCCGTTCCAAAGCCATATGACTTTGATCTGTGGAGCACAAATGGTGATTTTTTTTGTTTACAATATTTAAGCCATATGTGTATTATATAATATATCGAACAGAAATGATATATAATGACCAAATGATATAAAGTAATCCATGACAACGGTAAAAAAAGGAAATTACATACTTCTCCATCAGATCTTCATTCAGGCTCGTTGCTGTCTACGAGAAAGAACTGAGATATTAAAGAGACATCCTTCGGGATTTTTCTTACTTTCGATGACCATTCAAAGGGAAGTTCACACAAAAGGAAAAACCTGCTCGGAAAGTTCAACACCCCACGAACAATCGGGTACAATAACCGCAGAGTTCTCCGCCATTACGCAGTAATATTCGAGCAGAAGCTGTGACCTTTACAGTTTGGAATAGTGATGTGTATCATACCCTGCTCACTGGTTTCAGCTCACAGGTAGACCAGATCTCACTCTTTACCATCACCAGCATTCAGATCTAATTCAAAGCCGCGCTTCTCGCACATGCTGCTTAAAAAACGTGCGGCAGGCAGGATGAGCTATTGAGGCGGACAGTGGAGTGCTTTGACCTTTACAGCACGGCAGTGTACTCCTGCATTAGCCCGTTTTGTGTGTGTCTCTCACACACACACATGCTCACTGGGTGTTCCTCTCATTTGATGTATGAGGGCCACTGGGATGGTGCTGGGGCTGTAGTAATATAAATGGCTTGTCTGCCTCACTGAGAGCAGAGTATCGTCCTCTGACAGCTTTAATCTAGACCAAAATGATCAATGTTCTGTGCTACTTATTTTGAATGTCTGTAATTAAATACAGAGATAATGTCACAGATCTGTTTGAACAAGTTATGCAAATGCACAGCACACAAATTTCTTTGCCATTTCTGCAATGCCTTGTTTGTAGTCGATGCATGCACTGAAAGCTAATTTTAGCAGGGGGCCTATTTTGACGGTCTGTATCCTGAGCATTAGAGGTAATGAAAGCTTCATTTAAATAGAAATTCATCATCAGTTTAGTTGTTCCACCTCCAGTGACACAAACAATTATCTTAATTAAACCAGGCTGCTCCAATAATCAATAATAATTTAGAGTCTAAACAAGTTAAATCCCTCTATTAATACGATATGATCCGTGCACAATGTTTGCTTAACGTTTAATAAGTCTGGGGTAATTTTTCATACTTCGCTACCTGAGATTAGGAACATATGATGTCATTTTCCGTTTGCCAAGATTTCCTGTGAATAGAGAATATCAAAAGTACTACTGATAAAATAGAAATGTTGTTTTTTTATGTTACTTTAGTGACGCCGACATAGTTGGCTATGTGGCATGTGGGTAGTTTACATGTTTCCTATGGTGTGACATTAGCAAAATGTAGAAAACAAACTGTTAATAATATATTATATGTTTTATATAAAATAGCATAAAAGATATTTATCTTCATTGTTCGTTTTTTCTACATTTCACACCATAGGACACACACTTGTCAAGTACCCCATGTGTGGATGTGTGTGCACATGATCTGTCTCAAGTCAATGTTAACATTTCACAAGTTTGTCAAAACATGCAAATTCCTTATTTATTTTAAAGAATTACTTAACAAAACTGAAGCCACTTTGACTTAATTCTCCAATGCTGTTTAATCTATTTTGTTAAGCATCAACATCAAGCTGTTGTATCAAAATTGGTATAGCAAATCATTAAATGTCGCATGTTTTCAGCTACTGAAGTGTAGTCTGTGACGGTGTCGTGTGCATTGTTACACACACAAACACGTGGGAGAACCAGAGAGCAGGCCAGAATGTTATTTACTTGTTTACTTTCCTTATTGAGTTTGACTCACTGGCGTACCCTGGTGGTTCACGTTTGTTCCTTCACTATTTTTTTATGACCCGTGTTTGCCTGGTGCTGATGTGTGTAAACATCTGTTCTTGAGCATAATCTAGAGCATAAATAGTTAAATAATATCTCACCGTGATTTGTTGCCAAAGATTTCACAGAACTTTCTGGAAGTAATAAAGATTTCAATACAATTTCTCAAGAGGTCTTGTGGTGATTAGAATGAGCCCTTGCCTCCCACGCAACACAACTGCACCCGGCTCATCACCCCAACCCTGTTAAACACAAACACAACTGCCTAATTAGATGTACATTTTGCTATCACTTGTCTTCATTTTAATGATTTGGTTAGAAAAACATTTGGTTAGAAAAAAAATGTTTAGTGCTCAGCCAGGGACTGGAGTCATTTTTAAGAGGAGGGTGTGTGATGGCTTGGGTACAAGCTAAAAAAAACTGCAATGAAGGTTTACGTTGCACTTGTTGTTTTGATGAATCTGGGGTTATCAAGTTGATAAAAACAAGCGTGAATCAAACACATACTGTTGCGATATTGTTCATCAGTCACGTTTCTTAGATTTGACATAGGGGTCATGCATTGGCGTATTAGCCAAACATAGCTGCTGTGTATGCGTGTGTTTACACTTCCGATGCATCTTCTGATGTCACTTAGCATGATTACCACCCACCAGCTCAACCATCACAGAGTGGCCAGCATTTAACACGGTCTCCGTGACAACCACTGTCGCACTCCACACGCTTAACCTTCATCCATAACCCCATCTCCTAGATAAACAGGCTTTCTATTTGCATTTCCAATCCAGTCCTCTCAATCCACACCTCATCCCGTGTGACGAGTCTTAAGAAAGTCACACTCTCACGAGGTTCATTTGTTTCGCTGTGTTTTGACTTTGTGCTACTGGCAGGCTGATTGAATTCAGTTTTGTTAAACCGTCTTCCCTTATCTGTCGCCATCGCGCAATCTGATTTCTTTCTTCCCTTCTGCTTTAAGTGACAGGGCTGTTTAGAGGTGCCTGACAACTGAGGCATGCAAATTAGCTTTCGGAAGCGCCTTAAAGTCACATCACATTTATATATTTATTTACCTACAGACACGGCCCATTCATGCTTTTTCTCAGCTCTGCAGGGCAGACAGCCGTGGGGCGCTTTATTTTCGTTTGTATCCTGGTGGAAAAACGGGAAATTAGCTGGTTCCTAATGGTCTGTTCTCATTTATGGTGTAGCGGGCCTGTGGCTCGCACGAAAACACAAATTTTGCCGAATACATTTCACTTCAGGTCAAGCAGTCAAGGTCTGCAGCTTCCATTTCCCAGGCTGTGGCGGCTTTTATCACATGGTGATCTGATTCAGAGAGGGGATTTGGACCGAGCATGTGTAACATGAAAACAGGCAATCTCAAGCACACACTATGCGGGAAAGAGAGGGAAAAAACACTTTCACACTCTGCTGGATATTCACACCCACTCTAGCTGTGTTTTGCCACCTGCTCTTCATTGTGCACTCATGTAAGTGTGAGATTGTGGGTTTAGCCGATGCAGGGAACATCTCGGCATTACGGAAATGGACAGTGGTGCCATTTCTTCCAGTCTGACATTGTCATTTTGGTCAGTGTAACCAGTATTGTTTGACATTTACATTTAGTCATTTAGCAGACGCCTTTATCCAAAGCGACTTACAGAGAGTTCAGGGAGCAATAAAGCGATATGTCATACAGGCGCAATAATACAATAGGAGCTAATACAAAGTTACTAGTTTCAACAAAAGCCAGAACAATACCTGTTGAGAGAAAGAGAGAGTTTTTTTTGTGTGTCAAGTATTCACAGAAGAGTTTGTGAAATTTTGAATTTTGTTTGAGATGTGGATGGCCGGATTGATTTAGGAAGAATGTTCCACCAGGGAGAAGTTGTAAAGGAGAATGAGCGGGAGAGCAATTTACTGGCCTTTTGACCAACAATATGGGTTTTTTCAATGTTTACCTTTTGCAAAAATATCTAATGGTTATACAGATACTATAGATCAATTGATTTAGAGATGGATGGATGGATGGATGGATGGATGGAAAGACAGAAAGAAGAATGGAGTGAAAGAAAGAAAGAAAGAAATACAGACAGACTGGAATGTAGGACGGACGGATGGACAGATAGAATATAAGAAAGAAATACAGAAAGACAGACGGACCTGAATTCCATAAGGTTATGTCAAAACGTCAAGTATCTTCCTATCACTAGACACTTTTGCCTCACCACTGTCCTGTCTCTCTTTTTCTCTCTTTCTTTGTCCATAGTCCAAAGCCAAAACCTCGAAGCGGACAACGTGTCGGTAGTGGAGGGAGAGACAGCCATCATCAGCTGTCGAGTCAAAAACAACGACGACTCCGTCATCCAGCTCCTCAACCCCAACAGACAGACCATCTACTTCAGGGATCTCAGACGTGAGTTCACACACCCACTCACACATACACACACATAACATCACGTCTGTCCCCAGAAAGCTTCCCTGGAAGATAGTAAGTGTTAATGCATCAGAGTAATCCAGTGCGCTTTTGAGGGCAACAGATAGAGACCCAGCTGACTATTGAGGCCATGTTTTTTTCAGCGGTTTGCCTCGCCCTCGTGTGATCCGTCTTACCCAAGAACGCTCTGATATTTCCCTACAGCTGCACAGTGTAATTATAGCAGAGGGTTTCATCTGAAATATTGAGGCCTCGGTCCCATGTCGTATTTAAAAAAAACTCTTTGATGATGGTGTTTTCTCTTTTTAAAGGAGGCATTTTTAAATAGTCCGTAAGTGCGCTCCAGGTCAGTCCTATTCAATCCGTCACATGGCGGGCAGTTTCGAACAGACGTGGCGGCGCTCTCTGTGAACGGTCCCAGGAAAGGTCTGTCCTTTTTATTTCAACACTTCTGAAATAATGATAAGCCTCAGCGAGGTGCCAGACCAAGTCATTTTCATCTCCTTCCCTATAAACGGCACTGTGGTTAAAGACTGTTCCAGTCAAGGAGAGAGAGCAGGAGAGCCATCAGTTGCCTGAGGGACTTTCCTCATCAAGTGATGGTTAAAGTGATTGTGTGCCTGGCGCTCTCAGAGTTTGGATTAAGGTCTTCTGAACCGTCATTTTATCTCTCTGCTTCCAATCATTAGCAAGGCTCAGACTTCAGGTTTTTCAGGCCATGCAAGGCCGTAATTATCGGCCGTCTTCTTAATAAAACTTTGATGGGCTCTTCTCAAAGTAACCGTGGCCGGTAATCAAAATTGATTGCTGCCATTTAGAAGCGGCAGCATGTGTCCCGGAGCCTCTTGGATTAAACCTGGGAAAACAATACAAATGAGATTCGGAAGAGGAACACAAGAGCAAGGGAAAGGAAATGAGAAAGTACGAGCAGGAGCGAGAGAAAAGAGGAGAAGCGAGCACGGATAATCAAGGTGGCTATCAGCCATTCATACGCAAAGGGACTTTTCTAGGAGCTTTCGTGTCTCAAAATTTTTGCTGTCTTGTTTGTGGTGTCATTTGTTCTTAGTTGTGAACGATCACTAAGCAGGGTGGATTGAACTGGGTTTATTTTTCTAGGGTTGTCAATTTCATATCTGTTGAGGCAAAAATAAATTGCATTAAAGGGCCCGTCACACATAATGTTTGTATTCAGCCTAAAAACAGACTTTCTGTGGATTGCTGTGGTAGTCCAGTGATAGGCTTGTTCAATGACATAAAAAACACAAATATATTAATTTCAAATTCCATGTTTTGGAATGACATGTCTATTCAGTGACTAGTTTTGTATTGGTTGAATTATTGCTGCTTGAGGCATCATGAACTAATAATGAACATTTTAACAGTGTATTAATCTGGGTTAAGGTTTTATTTACAAACAATAATTAGGGATGTACCGATATGTAAATTTTGGCCGATAACCGACAATTCTTAAACTTTGTACACCGATAACTGATTTATTGGCCAATATACAGTATCTAAATATGATAACATTTTCTGAGACTGAAATTTTTTTCCCCCTGAAAATGATGTACTAAGTCTACTTTTCACGGATGAAAGATTCTTTAACTTTTAAACTTTTCGGATAAAATGTCTACGTTTTTAAGTTCTTCCAGAGCAACCCAGAAATGTGTTCTCAATAGCCACAATTCTAACAGGTCTCAAGACAGAAAGCATTTAGACAGCAAACGGCTTCAAACAATATGCAGTTTTGCTAAAAAGCAGTAAGTGAATGATCATGTCAGAAAGACAATACTGTACTGGATTTTAACTGTGAGCAGCGTGCAGCTGAAGAGGTTCAGCCAGAAGAAAATATTAATAATTTATGGAATGTAATATAGCAGCCTAAGTTAAATTTTTGGCAGAGACTGATAAAATACAAAATTTAAATTTTTCGTCCGATCCTGATATGGCCGATAATTTATCGTGCATCCCTAATAATAATATTGTTTATTTGTAGTTCATTTTCACTATTAATAACAATTTATACATCTCAACACAATATTAATATAACAATAAAATAAAAATTTCTTATTATGTTAAAATGAACATTAATCAAGTATAATAGATGCTGTTAAAGGGTTGCTCATTATTATTTCTTGTTGTTTTATTCTCTAATGTTCATAAATGAAAGATTAGTGTAAAGTGGCAGTGTTTTGTTTCCCACCATTTAAAGATTGTAAAAGCGGTTATTTGTAGATGTAAATTATGACCATTTTATAAGTAAGTTATATATTATATTAAATTATAAATTATATTAGAAGATAAACTTACATTTACTTTGTCAAAAAACCTTTCAAAATGATTTGCTGGATCCGGGTGGCCGTGTGTTATTAGTTTTGAGCGGTTGTTATCTCGGAAACAGGAACCTGCCAATGGCGCGAATCAAGCATTACAACGACCCGGGTAATAAACGTATTTAATAAATAATTTAAAAGACTAAATTATAAAACAATAACTTAATTCTATTATGTCAAAAATCTGTAGTAAATTCACTATTTTAAAGGCACCCTGTACATTCTACAATTTATTTTATAACCACATGACTTAAAAATGGAATTGACACTAAAAATTGGACTAAATTTAGATAATTTTTACATAAGAAGCTTGCAGTGAAGTCAGGAGGTAAAAGCTCTTCTAAACTCTTGGCTTCTCAGTAGGTGAAGGAACGACGTGAGGAGAAAAGCAAACAGCAGGTACAGCAGGAGACGCTAACCGCTATGGAGTTTCTAAAGCACCTCCTCCTCTTTATACACCTCCTATACCCCCCACCTAGTGTGAGGAGAAAGCAACATTTATTCATGTATTTATTTATTTAATTTATGTAGTAGCAAAGCTAGGGCACGACTCATATTAGGTCTTCACAGCATTGCTCACCTTAAACGGTATGTGTCTCTTTGACCTTTGACCTCTACATGAAAATGTTTGTGGTACTCAATATGTCCTTGCTTCATCTAATATTTTCCTTCCCTATTTATTGAGCCTTTCAGATTATTTTTTAGTATACACAATATGAGGTCCATAGCATATACCTGTCCTCATCCATAAAAATCAAACACTGACTAGCTTCACACATCCCAGTCGACCTTTCCCTGAATGGACTGTGAGAACATAATACAGGTTAAAGCCTTGTTAAATCCCCAGTTAACGAAAGAAAATAAACATTGTGCTAAAGCATTTGTGCATGCTTTTTTTGGGCGATAAGCCTTTAAAGGTTTTGTCAGGCAGGGAGGCTGGTTTACTGGGCAGCGTGCCCTCTGAAGGCACCAGAAATCACGCCGAGCTTCTTTCTCCTCTGCACCCACAGCGCGCTGGATGTAGCTGGCCGACAGAAACATTCCCCCTCACAGGGGTGGCACAATCTCCCGCGGCACCGCAGACTCTTGCTTTGACTATGTCCGGCACTGTGTCCCAAAATACCACGGCTGCAACAAAGGGCACAAACACAGTCAGACGTGTGGGTCACAAAGTGCTTCTTTTTGTTCTTCATCAGGATGGCATGGTTTTGTTGATCTGTGTTTCAGAAAAAAAGGACAAGTAAATTATGTAAAGCATAACTAGATGTCCTGAAGGCAACTGTCTGTTTATGCAATTTCACACTTTTCTCATTTAAAGTTTATGGGGAATCGAAATTGACCCTATTTACTTTGCTAGTACACATTTCTAGTTGTGGATGAATTAGAAGTGCAGGTTATTCACATCCGGCTTTTATTACCACATCTTGTGACACTAAAAACTATGGCTACTTTTCTTTACCGATACTGATAGCCGATTATTAATAGAATTTAGCTTGAATGGCTTTCCTGTAGCTCAGTGGTTAGAGCAAGTTCTGTTTTTGTGCATTATTGCTTTAGGTTTTGTTTTCTTAATTTATCATTTATATTCGTTTTTTTTGTGACAGACTGATTCCGTTTTTATAGCTTTACATAAAGAAAGGTTTATTTAAACCTTGAATTTTGCAGATTTTATAACATGTGGTGTCAACAAAAAAAAGTGGATACAAATTCTCAATGTTATGGAAATAAATACACTATCAGAAAATTGTCAAAAATGTACTCAAGCTGCCACTGGGGTGGTAGCTTTTAAAATATAAATAATGTACATTTGTTACCAATATGTACATTGGAGGTACTAATATGCAAACATGCACTTTTTTAAAAGGGTACTACACCAGTGACAGCTCGAGTACATTTATTTAATACATTTAGCTGACACTGGATATCTGAACTTCAGTTTTACTTTTCTTATTTTGTTCATAATATCATAAACCCAGTGTTGTGTATTGTATTGAACTGAAAGTGTATCAAAGAGTTTGGTTCCAAAATGAGATGACAATTAATATCAATCAAACTGCAGTTGGTTTGTGTTGATTTAAGCCATAATGCCTCCAAAAACATTGCTAACTAACACAATAAAAAAAAACTTAACATAACAAAAAACATGAACTTAGATTTTTTTAAACCAAGTTATCTTATTTTGGAGTCAAACTCTTCATATATTGTATTAAATCATAAGATGAGTTCATCTTTAATACCCTAATAACACGACTGCATTTATTTCAACTCTGCTTTTCCCACAACCATCTGTTAAAACTTGTAGGCTACAGCCAGCAAAAATAAATAAATATACAATATATTATGAACCCAGGGCCAGTCTAATTATACAGAACTTAAAGAAGACCATTGAGTTGACCAGTCAGTTTTAAAATGCATCGTTTATACACACTCCTATAGTCTTTAGCACCAAAGCCGTTCTTATCTTCCGCGCTGGGCTCGTGAGTTTCCTGCCCTCTCTTTTCCCCATTAGAGCTGACACAACACTTATTCATGTTTTCATAATGCTATAATTATTGCTGTCTCTCCACCTGACGCACAGTCACAATAGATTATAAACCCGTTTGGCTCCCTGCTCCTTATCACTTTATTTTAATCCTCACATTTCTCCAATCAATAAATTGAATTAAATCATTAGCTTCTGCCTGCCCTCCTCCTGACAGCCAGACTCCCGCTTTCAAGCTGGCCGCTCTAATTAGTCGCACATTACGCACCGGCTACATGAAAGACGCGGGGCTTGGTGTTTCAAAACAAAGACCACCACAACGGCTTCTGGTCCGTGCACAAAAAGCAAAGTCTTTTTCTTCAATGTTCCTTCAGTGTCTTGTGGCTTTATTACACACGAGCTCTGACATTACCTGAATAAACTCTCACGCACGCCCTTCCGCTCCGCTGAATATAGATGTGAAAGCAACATGTGCGTGATGTTTTATTTATTTGTATTTTCGTTTCTCTGTGTACGGCACCTTGACATCATGATCAAAGGTGAGAAATGCGTTGCCTTGGCAGCAGGGTCTTCCTGCGCGGTCTCCGCATGCGTGCGCGGCGACGTGTGTGAGAAATGGACTGAGACGTGTATAGAGAGAGGGATCTTCATGTCTCCCGTGCTGCGGATGGTACAGTTGGGCATGTGGGTGAAATGGATGCATAAGAAGGCTGTTAGCGATCAAGAACGGTGAAGATCTATTTCGTTTTGCAATGCGCCGAGAAAATCTGCAGTCCTCGTAGACCAATATGTTCTCACCTTTTTTCTCCACCATGCCCCCCCCCCCCTGCTCAACCAGCCCTTCTTTCTCTTTATGAATAAAAGCTAAAGAGCATGGCTAACCAGCTGGAACCAAGAACAATCAACACCCCGTGCCATCAGAGGCCGCTTTCATGATCCCATCGGCTCAAAAATCTCTAATGATGCACGATTATTTCTTTATTTATTTTCCCTTTTATTTCTTTCTTTATTTATTCACATTTTTTTGGCGCTCCTTTGAACTCGGCCGTGGCGGGCGAGAACAAACGCGTCTGCGAGTGCTCTCTGTGTCATAAATGCTCTGTCGAACGGGCTGGAATTTATCCGGGAGTGGAGGGCAGATGGGGGTGGCTGGGTGCCGGTAGCCTTTCATCTCTATTTCGCCATCTCTCTCTCCCTCGGTTCCATTCACTTTCCTCTCTCAGCTTCCTACACGACAGAGCGAGCCCTAATGGACTTCTCTCATTATTCTAGGCCGAAGGATTCCATTCCTCCATGTAATTAGGAGAGAGAACCTGTCTCCAGACAGAATTTAGGATCGGCTTGAGGTTTTCGCTGTTGCGCTGGAGCAAGACTTTCAGATCTGTCTTTCACTTTGAGGAAGATTTGATTCAAGCACAAATGTTTCTTGAATGTCACAGGCAGAGGCGTCATGCCCATGCCCCCTCAGATTTTCGAACAGTTTTTTTTGCACGCAACCTCCAAATGATGAGTTAGACATCTACTTATCAGTTGCACGATTCTATAGGAAGAAACCGTATCAGTTATGAGCTGCACCCATGTCCTCTTTTGGAGACTTTCACCGTTTTGATCACATACAGGAGCTTAACATTTATCAATCTGTCGACAGAAGCAACAGCGCTTGCTAATGAAGTCATCAGCGTCTGCGCGCGGAAACACCTACGTCCCCGAAACAAGACTTTCAGACTCGTTCTATGCTTGTATGCTCCATCGTTTAGGCAAAGTATGTCACAGACTTTCGTTTAGACCCTGCGACCGAACAGGGGTGAGAGAACTGGACCCATAAACTCTGTTTTTGACTTAAAAGTGGCCCAGACCGATCCCAGTATGTCACAAACTACTGCTCCAGATGCTTTCAAATGGCTCTTGCGATACGTTGGTTTAGTCTACGCAGTCAAACACACCTCTTGGCAATTGGCATACAGGTAGAATCGTTTAAAGTGAATAACTTTTATGTTACAGTTTAATTTCAGGGTGCAACGACTGACAATACTCTTAAAGAAAATATATTTTCCTCTAAATAAACCATCAATAATAAATTCAATAATTTAATATAGATTTGGAAATAAATAGTGGTATATTAGTTAATATACATAAAGAATTGACACTTTTCAAATATTAGAGGCACTTTAATTAATGTATGATGTAATATATTGCTTTATATATTTTCGTTTCATAATGGAAGGAATTTCGTAATGGATAATAAATCTGTATTATAGTTTAACAAAGGGTAACCATTTAGCTTCATTTTTATTTGCTATTTCTTTTGTGCTCTATGTTCATTTGTATGCAAACAATGACTCTTTAACTAGTTCTGCACAAAATTGTATACAAGATATCCAAACCACACCAGACTGATGCATTTACTTTAAAATGTATTTTTTTTATTGGGAAGAAGATTCAACATCAATCATATAGTGTTCAGAAAAACAAATAAAATTAAATAATAAAATTATGTATGCAATTGAATTTATAAAATTGTATTTATAATGATATTTTTCTCCACATAACTACCATTTTGATATTTTAACACTAATATCGACTGTCTTTCAGCTTCAGTTTGACATCAATACAGGTTTTTGTAGACTTAAAAGAATGTCATTCTTGAAATGAAAACTGATATGTGGGTGATTTCCAGTTAAGCAGCTTGTTTTGTAAAAGTTTGCCAAAGGCATAAACATTTTAAATGATCTTTATACATACAATAAATAGGATATGTTAAATGCTATCTATGAAATTAGCCTTGGTGATGAAATCTGTTTTTTTATTAAATTTATTTCTACTGTTTTTATCAAACAAAATCACATGATGTTCATGTTTCACTTGTGATTCTTACAATAACGCCTCAAATAAATTTAATGTAGAATATTAAAAGTGTGTTTTGAGGATGTTTTCTTTCAGAGCTAAAAACTCCTACAGTTGAAGCAACCCCCTCATACACTCTCATAGTTATTAAGATATGTCACTCAGGTTTAACGCACCAGGTCCCAAGACTAGTATCCCTGTTTCAAACCCCAGAGATACCGCGCTCGGGTCAAGCGATGCCAGAAATAGTCGTCTGCGTTTCAAAGTGCGAAGCAATCTAAATCAATTCAATTATTCCCAAGGAGCACCTTTCAACTTATCTGAAAATATAGTCTAAACGTTTCCCACGCTCCCCTGGTGCCGCTTACAAAACAGTGTCTTCAAAGCAGCATATAGCTCCTTTACTTGCCTCAGTGCAAAGCAATCCACCCTTCAGATGGAAATAAATCCAGCTAATTTTCTCTTGCATGTTTCTAATGCTGTTTGTAATAAACTACAACTTCACAATATGAATCTTCTGCTCTTTCTCTCTGTTGACTTTGCAGCTCTGAAAGATGCTCGATTCCAACTGGTCAACTTCTCAGAGAATGAGCTGCGTGTGGCGCTGTCCAACGTGTCCCTGTCAGATGAGGGAAGATACGTGTGCCAGCTGTATTCGGACCCCCCACAGGAGGCCTACGCCGACATCACTGTGCTAAGTATGAAACAACCACACACACACATGTACAAACCACACGTGGTAGACACCCCTGAGCTGCATGAGATTACACAAACCCAGACCTCTTTCTTTGACCGACAAATGTCCCATAAGGTGCACAAGCAAACACTCACACACACACACAGGGCTTCTTTGTTTCTTGAGAAATCCCTTTATGATCAATCACCAGAGTGGAGCAGCTTTATGAGATTCTACAGCAGTGTTGATTCAAGATATAGCCATTCATCTTCACCTAACTGAAGGTTTGAGACATAGCCAAGCCAGATTCTGAGCGTAGAGTCATTCATATTTCAGAATGGAGCTCGCACACACACACACACACACACACACACACACTGATGTTTTTGGGGGATGCTTAAAGCCCTCTAAAATCTCAACAAACACTTCACCTGCTACTATCTGTGAGGACTTCTGCGTAGCATGGCGGAGCCATTCAGCTGAATTATTGTTTGTGCGTGTGCTAGTGTGTATACATGTTTTTCCGCGTTCCGCATCTTCACATAACAGCGAAATCACCAGCACTTAAAAGTGATTATTCGGTTTTGAGAGCAGAGTTTCAGTTGGTTGACAGAGATTTTGCTGAATGCCTTCGAGTGGCTGGGCGTCAGCGCCACAGCTTCAGACACCCGAGCTAAAGCAGAATGCTTGAATAGAGCCCTGCTGCTCGGGGAGAACAAGAAACTCGCCTTTACAGTTATATTACATTGTCCAAAAACCGCATGATATTTCTGCCAGATTCTTAGAGGTTTGCAACCTTTTCGGGGTTTGCGACCCTTGCTTTAGATGTCGCAAGCCTACTGGACAATAGATGGGATAGTGAAGTCAGAATCATGCTTGCATTGGTACAACATCGAATGAAAGCATTACCTATTAAGTGCACTCATCTATGACATGCAGTGCCATTGTGAAGTGTTGCGTAGCATTTCAAGGAAGATATTCTGTGTTTATTTTTTATTCCTAAAAAAGTCTGTGAAGAGTCACGTAGTAGTCATCTAGATGTGTTGGCTTTATTGTGAACCGATGATTCTTTCTCTTATGTTTCTTAAGATCCTCGTGGGACGTTTCCACTTGCAAGTAAACAAATACAGATGAGTTTGAAATGGAAATTGTATATAAATGAAATCGACCGTGTCACCCCATTTCATATTGCTGTTTTTACTACCCTACAAAAACAGGGAGCTTTTTTAAGACCTAGTACAAAAAAATGAGGAGCCAACGATGCATTAGCTCTGTAATTAATGCTTAATGTATTTTACCATGCTCATTCTGCCACAGAGAATGATGGGAAATTTTGTCACGCCAGCCTGTTACCTCATAAACCGGTTAAATATGCAGTATTTTTTGGCTAGCTTTATAGTTATTCTTCATAAAAAGTATTTAAAAGGGTACACAAACCACACAGTGCAGTCAGCGGTCACAATGATACGCAATCTGTTTTAATGCCTTCTCCAGTATTCCACTCTGTGACATATACTGTATGTATATATATATATATATATTGCCGGCTGCGTTAAGTCTATATAACTACTGTAGATGCGGACACGTAATCCTGCTATTTACATACTGTGTGTCATATGGCTGTTCTGCGTGTGTGAGTGAATGAGCTGCACATGTGTGACACTTGTCTGCAGCTCACTGTATTAAAGGAGATGAATACATAAACTTCATCTCTAGAGTTTGTCGAAGAGTTTATTTCACAAGAATTTCACAGTTTGAGGAATGCGCCAGTCAACCACACTGAAACCACAAATGTCTTCGCAACAATCCATCAAAATAAAGGTCCTGTTAACCTGAACACATGCTATAGATAATTGTAGGACACTTGTTGTAAATTTATAATCTGTTGTAAAACTGTAGTATACTATGGTAAGATTCCAAAATTGTACAGTATCTAGGACTTTTACTGCAGTATACTAATAATAAATACAATAGTATTGTATACTACAGTATTTTTATCTAGACAAATATGTGACTTTTGTATAGTACAGAACTGAAATGAAAAGCAATTTAGGTAAACAAAAAATGATATGGCCCAATTTATCCATATATATTTGACATTAATGTCATTTGACAGTTACCTACCTATTCGTGTGATAAACTGCCCCTTTTTTCAAAGATGACAACAGACGTTTTATACCTGTGCTACAGTTTGGCCTGTGCTACAAAATGTTAAAGCTGTTAATCACCAGTGCTATGTGCAATAAAAGTTAACGCACAGCCCTGGCTCAAGTACTGTAAGTTTGGGATAGGACTGTCTGATTGTCCAAACATTGGTAGACGGGTTGCATTTCTTTTTACATTTCTGTGTGGTGATGCTAGTGGCATTGAAGGACTGGCTAATTGTTGTGGAGGCACGATAATATTATAGAAGTATGCATTTATCCCTCTGTGTCACAATGTGTAGTTATCCACTTAAAAGTCGTGGTAATGTACTCATGCCTCTCTAATCAGACTATAATTACAGTGTATAGTTTTGCATAGCCAGACCTTTCACTGTGGTTTTTTACAGCTGAACCTGACCGAGGGCCGCATCTATGCCAGCTATATTGATGTTGTGTTACCGTCTGTTTGTTGTCAGTGTGGTACGGCTGAATGTGACTCCACCGTCAAGCTTTAGTGGTGCTTGATTTACGGACCACCCTGTAAAATCTGTCTGTTCTCTCTCAGTCCCACCAGGAAACCCAATCATAGAGACCCGCGAGGACCTCGTCAGTGAAGGAAACGAGACAGAGATCACCTGCACCTCCATAGGCAGCAAACCCGCCGCCACCATCAGATGGATGAAGGGAGACAAAGAGCTAAAGGGTGGGTCACGCCACTAACATTACGTACATACAAAACCCCTCGTTTTTTCGGTTTGGTGTTCTTTCCCTGGATGTTTTAAATGGTAAAACATAAAACTTCTGATGGCAGCAACACATTATTGCATATATTATTTATTATTGTTTGTGTTATTTTTCTTATTAACAGTATAACAGTAAAAGTCAATGTTTAGACACATTTTCTCATTCTTCACATGTTATAAAAATATTGTTACCATTATTATTATTATTAATAATTACGATGATAATAATAAGTCAGTCAAAGGTCTTATGATGTATGTGCCGAAAGAACAAACAAGTCAAGAAACTACAGAACAAAAAAAATCTATCAAACTTTTAGCTTTTGCCTTAATTACAGCTCTGCATTTCTTAAGACATAAGAAACATAAATTCAGTCAACTATGTCCATGTATGTGGTGTAGGATTTTACTTCTCATACCATAGTCTCTGTGAACATACCATATTTTCTGAAGGTCGTATTCAAGGCTACAGCTGTCTAGACACAAGCCATTTCTGTATTATGTACAAATTACAGGATAAGCTTCCCTAATAACATCTACCCACAATCAGACAGTTAAATGGAACAGACATTTTTATTTGGTAATTAGTGGTCAGATCATTCAGCGGTGAGTTTTTCACCCCATTGCTTATGTTCGGCAGCCATTAAACAACGGCAGTTCATTTGTCTGTGGGTGTTTTATTTTTATGTAACATCAATATATTATCGGACAGTTAGACAAATGCAACGTTAAAGATGAACGAGTTCGCCTCAGTGAGACGGACAGTAGGACATGAATATTCTGCTATAGTGGAACGCTCGAAGGGTTGAAAAAAGTGAGAAGCTAAGAAAAGGGCCCCTCTCCTGACACGAGCGCCGTAGCGCTGGCACTCACTGGCTGGAAATTGCTTTTGGCCCTTGCACCTTTTCGGATTTATTTTTAATTAAATGTCCTCATCATTCAGCCTAATTACCTCTAGGATAATCAGGCTTTTTTAAATATCATTTAAAGGTTACACCCATACAGCCCTGGAATGTAAACTCAACCGCCCCCACCATGTAGTGCCTCAATACGCCTCTCACGCACACAATCGTCTGGCTCTTATCTCCGTATTGTAGTACTTCTGTTTTATATCCTGCTTCATTGTTGACGCACACCTGTCTCGTAAGACCAGCTGAATGAACATCAAAAACAATGAGTGGTTCATTTCCTCCTGTCAAATGACAGCAGCCTGCTCATTAAAAATATAAGCTCTTTTCAATTAGACCGGCAAAAATACAATAGTTTATATCTGAATTTTTAATGGCTTTTAGGCAAGTTTGCTAAATACCCCCGATCTCCAGGATGCCCTCTTTAAAAAAGTGACTTCGGAAGGTATTAAATTGTGCAAAGAGACAGTAGCAAAATTAGAAGGAGCAAAAAAGTGAAGAAACGGGTGAAGAAATTCAATAGGGACGGGGTCTCTTTAGATATTCAGCCGCTGTATCGCCGCAGATCGGAACTAATCAGAGCTTCTTTGCATTTCAAAAAGAGAGATGTTATTGAAATGAAGAAATGTCTGAATGACAGTGATTGACCTGTGATTATCTCTTTATCAGCAGTGACTGTGGCATTGTCACAGAATATAGAGGTGGTTCTGGGCTGTCAATGAGCTCTGTGTCTTCTCTTTCAAGATATGATTGTTTGAGTATCCTTTCTTTTCTGATAATGCGGAATGCTGGAAGTCTGAATGCACAAGATGAGGAATTGTCAGTTTTATTGGAAATAAAAGAGTAGTCCAGATATGTCTCTGGACATTTTTGTCATTTGCTGTGAGATTAGCATTTTCGATCATTGATAAGATTAATAATGCACGGGAAAGATGAGTCCGCTAGTAAAAAAATGTATTTGTCCTTTTTCTGCTAATAATAATAATAACAATACTAAAATATTGTTAGTTATCATTATTATTACGTCATTTTAGCTTTACTTTTACCTTTAAAATGTTCCTAAGAGCATCTTTTGTGCTTCAGTGGATGAAAAAAAATCGGACATTTCAAATTTCCTGTCACATGACACAACCGCACTGTATAGACTGTACGTTTCGTACCCTCCATCAAAGTCACTTTCTTTTTTTTTGTCCATCTCTCAAACTTTTTCAGTAATTTATTTTTTAATGGTCAAGTGGATTTTTTCGTCTTTAGAAAAACACAAACACGACATTGTGGCCCCCTTCTCTCTCTTGCTTTTTCCCTCATCTCTTTCTCTTTCCACCCACTCCTGTGTCTCTCTGCAAGGCCAGAGCAGTAATTGAGTGATGGAGGTCTGTGCGGTGCCGCGAGGCTATTGTCTGGAGCCACACAATGACTCTAAGTCTTTTGTGTTCTTCATGCCCACTTGATGCTGTTGAAGGAGGGCTGTGGGTCAGAAGCGTCCACTACAGCTATTATATCTCACTTCATAAAGCACAAACACAGCATCACAGCCCACACAGTTGCCTGTGAGTGACAGGTGCATAACAAGCCCTGACAGGACGGGGCTGTTTCAGCCGCATGGCTCCTACCGTGTGGTAACTGTACATATCAAGTGCTTCTGCGGGAGCCCGTTTATTGTACGCTTGTCATTGTTAAGTTACAGTCAGCAACTGAACCGCATATGTGAAAGAGGATGTATTTTTTGTAGGACCGAAAGGATGTTAGGTATTGTCCGGCATCCATCTTGTAATTTCTTTTTAAAAGGCCAAGGACATGCTTGTGAAAATGAAAGCCATTGAATTTGAATTTCATGTTTTCATTTTTTTCTTTCACAGGGAGGTCTAACGTGGATGTCACTTATGACAGTATGTACACTGTGACTAGCTTTCTAAAGTTAACTGTCACAAGAGAAGATGATGGAGTTCCTGTGGTTTGCATTGTGGACCATCCAGCGGTCAAGGACTTCCAGGCACAGAAGTACTTGGAAGTATTATGTGAGTAATCTGAGATATTGTGTGAAGAGAAAAGGTGGGCAGTGTTTCAAAGAGTGAAAAATTCAAATGAGTTCAACACAGGGAATATTGTAGACACGTTCTGCTGGATTCCATCTCTGCCCCAAAAGTTAGAGGTCATGGATAGCTTTGATAGAATAAAGGTTTTATCTTTTGTCTTTATGTTAGGAATCAGTCAGGCTTTTCCTTCAACTGTGAGAACAGACATTCTCTCGGCTGTGTCACTTGGTCTGTGATAAAAGATTAAGCATGTTTTTGCGCTTCGGTAATTCAGCCATGACACGCTGCCCAGTGATTGTAGCTCTGATTGGAGCACAGCCTTGGGCATTGTCGTCTTCTTCAGATACAGATATAGATTTGATTTTCAATTTTGATTTTTGATTTGCTTTCTTTTCTTTAGATGTGTTTATTCCAAGAAAGGGATAATCTACCATTGTCCATGAAAAGCATTATGGGTTGTACCTACACAATGTCACGTGAATTCGTAACTATTTTACGGGGTGGCTCAATTCACATAAATTTGTACGATCTCATTAGAATGTTCGAGTATGGTTTGCTTTTGCGCCAGTGGTGCTTTTCGAATAATCTTACATTTTTGTAAGATTCGCATCATATGAATTGATATGTAAAATAGTTACAAATCCATGTATTGTTATTTTTTCCTTTAGATAATCTTTTTCCTTTACTTTTATTTTTAATTAATGGCATTAGTTGATTTATTTTTTATGTTAAGTTGTATAATTTATGAATGCCAAGGTCAGTGCACTAGCCAATATCATAAAAATGTATTTATTTATTTAGCATTTTCAAGTTTAATGTTGCCAGTTAATTACTTTTTTGCTGGTCTATTTGACAATTAATTTTTTTCATTAATAAATGTTTTATCATTTGTTTTTCTTTTTGATTTTCAGTAATGACAATAACACTGTCCACCAAAGACAACGCATCTAAAAAATGGCTTTATATTGGTCTCTGTTGCTTGACCTACCATAGAAAAACACGAAACCATTTTGTCTATGCTATATAACTGGCTTTCATGCTCACGTGTGGCCTTTGTCATGCTCTGGGGAGAGCTGGTACATGAGTCATTGTCTGGCTCACTCTTCTTTCAAATCGTGCTGCTGAAACTTGCAAAGCAATCAATGGCAAAAATCATTGAGCGAAGGCGGCTTTAATGGAGTTCATTTTCACAATAGAAAATAGAAAAACACTGGTGTGGATATTAAATAAGCCAGAAATATTGATGACTGTGGCAAGCAAACAGTTTCACTTTGCTGCGTGGCAGCCCCCACCCCCTGATGTGCAGTTCATCAGCTCAGGGAAATTAAACATTTGGTGAGGCCACTTGTAGCCAATGACGACAGAATCTCATGTCAATAATTGTGTTTATTAGAATTAGAGTGACCTTTCTGCCTGGCAGAGCGAAACTCCAGCAAGACAGAAAGCAAAGGCTAGTGGCTCTGCTTTTCGTAGATTTAGTGCGTGTGAGCCCAGGAGAGAAAGCTTTGGAAAGGAACTAATGCGGGGGAAGCTTCAAAGCATGAAACTTTCAGTCAGAGCCTTTCATGCCGGGAGTTTGAAGATGACAAGGGGAGAAATGGAAGGAGTCTCCATAGAGCTGAGACAAACAGGTGGATATTCCTCTTACAGAACTTCTGAGCGGGCCGCTCTCTCGCTTAAGTCTGGGCTGTCCATCACTGGCAGAGAAATGTTAGCCCTGACAGGGTGTAATTTGGATAGATGGAAGGCCGGCAGATCACTTTTTGTTGATAGAAGAGGTCAAACGGGAAAGCGTCAAGTTGGCGAAGCACTCAACAAATTTAGCGATGGCTAAGAACCCAGTTGAAACGTCAGCCCTGAAATAATGTGATAAATCCTTTCAGGACATTGAAGCGCTTCTCCTCTTGCACTTTAAAATCTAGGAAAGTGTGAAATCTGTGGGTCAAAGTCAAGTCACCATGTACTCTCCATCCAGTTTATTCAAAGTGCGGTACGGACCGATGAAATTGAAAGAGTGGAATCTGGGGGTTATTGTGGGCGACTTTGACGTGGTTTCGGCAGAGTAACCTTTCGACCTCCAAGTCCGCCGGAGCCCTCAACATCTCCCAGGGTGGATTTGCTGTAATTCCTTAGGCCTTATGCGTGACCTCGCTACAACACAAGGTCTACTTCTTACCCTCACTAACAACGCATACTAATGACTGTTTACCATACAAACCCACTATTTCATATCTAAGTGTTAAACTCACACATCATGCCAAAATATCACATTTTTGTCATTAAAGTTTCTGTAAGGAGCGACTCTTTTCTCCATGGAAAGCATACATGGCCCTTTTTCAAAGGCATCTGTGGAATGCCATCTCATACTCTATTACTGGGAGAATATTAGATTTGGGTTCCTTTGAGAAGCTGGAGGGCTGGATGCCAGCCAGGGCTGGAACAGAGCATGGATTTGGGAAGGCATAGCTCAGCCATTACAACCTGTCAGTTTCAGAGGATGAATACCTCCAAGGAAACAGCAGGAACCTTAGAACAAGCATCTCGTGTGGAGCCCACTTACATAACTGTGGCGGAGTTGGCCAGCACATCTTGGCCTGGGATAAAATTGGGAAACGTTAAAGTCGTATAATTTCTGCTCTGCTACCATCACTAAATGGAATTGAATAGGCTTTCCAATCATCTTCTATTGGATAGCCATGGCCCAACCTCATCTCATGATGTTGTTACCGTACGTCAAGCAAACAGATTGCTCCTGTGGCACTGAAATTACACGCTTTACCTTTAAAGAAAAAGGTGGTAGGTGTCATTTGTTTGTCTGTTTTTTATTTATTTCTCCGACACACCTCGCTGTTGTTCCTTGGATCCTTTTATGCCTAATGAAAGGCTAGTAATGCATTCAGTTTTTTTGATGCTCTCGCTCTCATTAGCACTTAGTATTACACAGAGATCGCTGTTTCCTGTTTTTGCATGCCATGTCCCCTCATATGTAGACCCAATACCTGGCAAACAGGAAGATATTTAGCGTTAGCCTAATATTAGACAAAACAAAGAAACAACACAGCAGCCTTGTCTAGTCTATTAAATGCCAAGAGCCATAAATGTCTCTATGATTTTCTTACATAAGCTGTTTGCCATTAGGTTTCATCATGTCATTAGACCAGCAGACAGACTGAAAAATCCTATTAGACCCGAGTAATACCGTTATGCAAGAAGTTTACGGAAATGGAAGGCGAGTGACCACCTTGCACACGTATTTCTTTACATGTCTATATCAGATCCTACCCGTGACGCAAGTGTTGTCAAGACACAGCCCTGGATATTTTATGTGTGAGGGAGCATTAGTTATGTGTCCAACAACAGTCTGAATGTCACCCCTCCCGCCGCACTGTACAGACACAGCAGGAAGTCTAATCCCAGCTGAATTGGAAAAGGACTGAGCCCTGCCAAGGAGAAGAGCACATTTCGTGCTGAATGTAGCAGCTAGGGCTGAGAGGCGAGGCTGACGCAAGGTGCAAAAAGCCGGCAGGCTACCTGCCGCCGGTCACGGGAGAATAGAGCCATTGAGCGGCCTGTCGCTTGAATAGATATGGCAAAGGGCAGTACTTATGGAGCAGAAAGGTCAATGCAGAGAATTCAAGAATATGGACATGTTTGATGGCTACTATTATTGTGACTCTTCTGACTGTATACATGGCAAACGTCAGTGTGTATTGATTATGTTTAAATGACTCCAAAGGTTAATACAAAAAGCATGCACACATTTGATGTCAAACAATTGTAATACCGAAGAGAAGAATCAAACAGCTGAGAACAATCCAATAAACGTTGAACAAAGCCAAGGCTGTTTAAAGTTTCATGCCGCCCGGGGGCACGAGGCACTCATGTTCTATCCTTTCTCCTCCACAGATAAACCCGAGGTGAAGATATTGGTGGAGTTTCCGGTCGGCCTCACCAGGGAGGGCGAGAACCTGGAACTGACGTGTCAGATTAAAGGCAAACCAGAGTAAGATTTTCCATCTCTGCTCATGTTTCGGTGATGTTTCAGGGGTTTTAAAAGCATGTTTGGTACCAAATTTAAATAACTCAGTTTTTAAAACGTTTCAAAAATCACGTTTTTTTTTATTGTGCGTTCCAATTCATATCAATGAAACTGCAGTTGGTTTGTTTTGATTTAAGCCATAATAACTAAATGGAACCAAACTCTTAATATTTGTTTGGACTTAAACAAACCCGAAGCAGGTAACACCTGTTATTTTTCATCATGGAGGGTAGTAAGTATGCTGCAATAAGGCCTTCAGGAGCTTTCATTCAAAGACGAGTAGTGCAAGTGCATACATACTGAAGAGATGTATGAATGCCAAAATCAAGTCAGACTACAAACAAAGGTATACGGCTGTCTAAATTTAGAAGAAAGTATTTAGACTGTGGTTGCGAGAACATTTCCCTAGATAATGTGCTGAACTCCATCTGCTGGAACACCATCAACAATTGGTTTAAAAGTAATTGCAAATTGGCTCATAAGTTAGTTCTGAGTGAAGGGATCTAGCATCATCTGTTTGCAGATGCCACATGCTTTCTTTTTTGTTGATGCACTGAAATTCATACATTTTTAAGTGTGACCGAAATGTCCAAATACTTCAGGGGGCGCTTCACATAAACATAAGGTGAGTTATCAGTGTTAGGCCAATATGTGAAAACGCAATAAAAGCCTTTCGAAAATGTGTTTTTTACATTCAACAACCCTCGTAACATCCTCTGACTAAAATGCTGCAGGGAGCCGAGGCGCCACCCAATTCATTTAATAAAGATGAAAATACAATCAATACAGTGAGCAGAAAATTGGAAGTCATTTTCATTAAAGATTGGAGAGGGGCTGCAGTCATTACTGTCAGGCGGTACAGGGCTTGGCTCGCCATCCCATTTGTATTCTTTATCTCACCCCACGTTCTCTGCAGCCCCTCCACTGTGTGTTTTCCCCTTTTCTAGGTCATCTCTCCTTTTCCTTATCAATCTTTATGCATTGCGTGTATATTTAACCTCAGATTCAGACTGTTTCAGATTTCCCTGTATATGGAATTCACACTGCGCTCTTCATCAAATGTTGTTTTGCCGCCCTCAGATGCCGAGGATCAACTGCTATAGAGCTCAAACCGATCCTTTGTTTTAAAAGTGTGAGGGTTTTGTTTTTTGTATTTTTCTCTCTTACCTCTTCAATGGCTGGTAACAAGTTTAAACACCGACACACACAAAAAAAAGAGAAAACCATGAAGCTCATGGGAAATAACAACACTGCAGTAGTGCCATTGAAACTTGTGAGAGTTTAGGGCCGCTTTTATTTTTCCACAGTGGGTTTAGCTCATTCCGCTCATCACTGGAAAGTAGAATAGGCTGTTGTGTGTCTGGCTCAGGTGTGTAGAGGACAAAAGGAGATAGCTTACAGAGGCAGTTAATTGAGGCAGACAAGAGGAAATCACAGCCTTTTGTTGTTTTGCCAAAATGTATGTGGATTGCCAATGCTGCAGGCTTGGCCACATCTTATAATCACCAATATTTTTTTCAGAGTGTAGAGCCATAACTATTATTAGTTTTGTATAGCACATATTGAACTTGATGATATATTTACACAGAAAAATGACTGACCGGCCATTTCCGGGATTCAGAGCTATTTGGCTATTTAATGGGATACTAATGTAATTCTAAACCTGAATGACATTCTTCTGCAGAACACAAAAGTTAATAGTTTTTGATAGTTAATAACCAAACAACATTGGACCCCATTGACTTCCGTTGCATGGACAAAACCACTTAAACATTTCTCAAAATATCTTATTTTATGTTGACATGACGATCAATAAATGAGGACAACATTCATTTTTAGGTGACCTGTCTCTTTAAGTCATGATTATACGTTTCCAGGCTCTTGCAATGACCAATAAACAGTCTGGTTACACTACAGCTCAATCTATTCTTTCTCTCAAATTAGGCCTCAACAGGTGAATTGGATGAGAGTGGATGACGACGTGCCCTCTCATGCCGTTATCACGGGCCCAGATCTCTTCATCGAGAACCTGAACAAGTCGTACAACGGCACTTACCGATGTGTGGCCTCCAACTCGGTGGGCGAATCGTATGATGAGTATATCCTTTATGTGTACGGTAAGTTCGACGTGCTTCGTTTCGCTCTTTTCCTCTTTCACCCACTCCACCGCTCCATCTGAGTCACGGGTCAATAACATTGATCTCAATGGCATTTCCTTTCCTTCAGGACACGTTCTAATCTGACCATTTTCCTCCCGAAATTCGCTTCTGATATCGTTTGCTGCACTAAGCCTGTGGTGAAATTGCTGTCCTTCATTTTCAAAGCGTAACAATGGACCTAGGGCTATTTAAAAAAAGATTTGTGCCGTAATGAGGATCTAGAAGCGAACAGATAGAGCCGTTTGCAAGGAAGGCGAACTTACAAGAGACCGCCAGCGTCGTATTGTTTACTTTTCTAATTCAGATTCACCCCGAGTACATTCGATCGAAATGTCACAGCGAATTCGCTTCGAGGAAGCCAAACTTTTTGTTTGTGCGTGTGGGAACCATACTGCCGGTGGGTCGCCACAGAAACTTGGCTTCGCCCCGACGGTGTGTGTTCCAAAAACTTGCCCCAGCACGAAGTGCAAATGCGCCAGTAATTGCGACAGGCTTTTCACACGTTTCTCCCATGAACAGCTTGGCAGTCATTCCACGAGAATATCATGACAGTTGAACCAACAGAATAGAAGAGAGAATGACACAGCCACGCATGGCGCTCTGAGAGCCCAAATCCCTCCTCTATTAAAAACAGCGACGAATATAACAGACTCTATCAGGATGTTTGAAGGATTTCATGTTTGATTCTGCTTTTAATATCTACAGTAATTCAGCCACAAATCTTGTTTGACATTAGAATTGCTAATGCAGAGACGTGACTGCGGGCCATCGCATCACTGACTGCAGACACTTATATAAACATTGATGTCTTATCTCAACGCTAAGATGTATTCAACACGTGCGTGCACACGCCCAGAAAAACAAGCACCAGTGACATCTGGGTGCTCTATAGTCTTATAATTATTCTCCCCAAATTAATGAGACGACATCTGTGTATTACAAACACGGCGGCCTTGACACATTCGCAGAGACCCGTAGTGTCAGCGTGCCAGTGTTCCTCAGATACTCCACATATTAGACGTTCTGTCGAGCCACTGTTCAATTAAATACACGTGCTTTGAAGAGATGTTAAAGCAACAGCAAAATGACTGTTTAGCAAGCTGTTGTTGTAAGGACGCGTTTTCATGCGTACTGTAATACATGGCATATTGGAAGGGTAATTGTGAAACTATTCATGCATGGCCTTATGCAAAAACTGTAAGGGTTGTTGAGATTTTTGAAACACTTTTGAGTGCTCCTATATAAAAATATCTCCGCCTATGTGATTCATAGAGAAGGGAATGTGGCATCTCGCCGACACACATCAACAGCTTTCCAACCGTTCTTATGTCAATTTACAGTTCAATAGAAGGGCGGCTTTTAAGTGTTAGACGGCATAGTGGAACAGTTTTACACTGAAAGGTGCTGTATATGTTTACTGTCTGAACATGACAGTGCAATATTGTTGCATATCTTTGACAGTTTGTTTCACAAAAACAAAAAGTTTTGAGCGTGAGCGTGAATGTGGGTCATTTTAAGTTCAGAGCAAATGATGTGTGCGAGATGTGACCTGACTTTACTTAGACGTGAATGTGCAGTTTCTGCCAGAGCGCATTAAATAAACTCTTTTAAACTCTCTTCATTTTAGTTTCAAAGCTACAGGTTGTTTTCTTTTTAGTAGTTGCATTTAAAATATGAGAAGAGCGCTTATGAATGGAGAAACACATTTTTGAAATCCTTGATTTTTGGTCTGAGAGCTCCGTGGCCTCGACAGACAGCCAGAACAGATGTACTGCAGAGGCAATTTTTCTCTAATGCGTTTGTTCCCCAACTGTTGTGAAGCTAAGTGATGGAGAACACTTGGAGGGTGGCTGGCACTAAACAGGTTATGGGGAAAAAATACATTCCCTGAGACACTTTTCCAGGGCCCCCATCCCAGCATGCCCCTGCGGGGGAATGAGATCTAACACACCGGCCGGTAACAAGTTTACAGAGCGCCTCTAACCTAATAAAGACTACCTTTGCCTTCACAGGCCTGGCCTTTAATATTGCGCGCTCCTCCTCTGCCTGTCAACCTCGCTCTCGTTTCCTCTCCGTAACAATTCCTCCATGTTTAGAGGGCTTTCCTCTGGTATCTCACGGCTGCTCTGCAGAAATCGATCACGGCAATACACTTCCTTTAACTGTGCTTAGCGCGCCATACTGAACCCAAAACAAACATATCATGATTTTTTTCACTTGGTTGAGCAAATATCACAGATCCCACAGTCATGGTAACTTAAGGGAATTATAGGGTTGTGTTTTCCGGGCTTGGAAATGTCATGGAAGTTAATAAAAAAAATGTTTTATAGTGAATGTATGTATGAAGTAGAACATTTTACTTAAAGGTCCAATGTGTCATTTCTTAGGAGGACAAAATGCAATATTTTTTAAATAACTATTTCTTCAGAGGTGTATAAAGACCTTACATAATGAAGCATTATGTTTTTATTATCTTAAAATGAGCTATTTCTATCTACATACACCATGGGTCCCCTTACATGTGATTTGCCATGTTTTTTCTACTGTAGCCCTGAACAGACAATCTGCTCTACAGAGCGCGTAAATATGTTATCTTCTTCGGCATAGAAGCAAAAACGTGACATCTCATCCCTTTGAGAGCCGCTATAGTGTTTCAACAGTGAGGCTTGGAGTGAGCCGTTGGTTGCAGTTCGCAACCTCACCAATAGATGCTGCTACATTTCATACACTGGACCTTTAATAGGCAGCAGATATGTTGGCTTGAAATATTTTTGTTGTTAAAAGAAGGATTTATGGGGATAAGATATAAGATTTCTGAGACACTTGTTCTGATATTTAAGTTATTTGTGTGAATATGAAGAAATAATTGAATCAACCTTATCTTGTAATTGCATGTCTGGATGAATCAGGGGAAGGTCAAGGAAATGTATTGGCTAAAAAGTGTAAAAACTCTGAAAAACTTGTTGCATTTGTAATGAAAGTTTATATGTAGAGAGTTGACTTCTGTTTATAGTCGAATTTTGGGCTTCTAAGTCTCTGAGGAAATCCCCTGTGTGTGACAAGCATGAACAGATATTTATCTGTCTAAACCTGAATTCCCAACCGTTGTAGTTTCAGCCCAGCTTGCAGACCGCAGATTACAGAGTGATTGATAAACAGCCTTATTTTCTGACAAGCCTCAGAGTGTCTGAGTCGACTAATTGTCCCTTATTTCCAACAACATGTGTAACAGAAGAGGTGTGGTGAGGAGGAACAGCTGGTAGAACATCAGTCATTCCAGCAGTGCATGTAACTCGGGAAGATCCAGCCTCGGTCCAGCGATCTCAACATATGTAGAGAGAAAGAAAAAGGGCGCCTCCATTTCTGTCTCTGTGTTGTAATAATGGAGCAGTAAATCACCTCTCTCACCACAGTCTCCCTGTATTCTAAACACCTTGCTGACTTTCATTTCATTCAATTTGCACCATCAATGTTTCCTTTGCCACTCGTCGGGTCGGTGACACAAATATTTAAAAGTCAGATTTCTCTGATAAATTTGGCTGCTGTCAAACGCGGCCATTCAAACCTGCCGTTCAGGAATTCAGTCAGCTGTAAATTCAGACATGCAAATGCGCCGTATTAGAGTGTAGAGATGCAGTGTAAAACCTTTCCAGTGGATGTCTGAAGATGAAAGAATGGGTTGCAAATCATGTGAAGGCTTTATATAAGCCATTTCGCATTTATTATAGCCTTCTTCATTTTACAATAGTTTGTTGTGGCTGTAAGTAATGATTTTTCATGACTATGTATGCAAAAATCATCTCCATGAAGGAACTAAAAAAGCCAGATTCAGTTGATTCAGTTTCTGTCAGGTTTAGTATAATAGCAAGTTGAAAATATATATTTGAACCATACATGTGTCCTATGGTGTTACATAAATGTAGAAAAAACACTAACAATGAAGATAAATATGCTATTGAATGTTATAAATATGAATTTGAATAGTACTATATAATATACTATATTTTGTCTGTTTACAAATTACATATTTGCTGTCACACCATGGGACACATTTATATTTGATTTGTCAACTACCCAAATGTGGTTATATGACTACAATTCACCCAGTAGATGAAATGCATTATAAAACCTTACATTGTTCTAGAATAATCCTTATGGTTAGCCATCTTTTGTAACATGGTTTAGCTAACAGATTAGATGGATGTTCTTCACATGCTTTCCATGTCTCAAAGGCAGAGGAGTCTCTTACATCCACACCCCTTTCATCCCGACTGCCAGAATCACTAACAAGGGCCTTTTATTAGCCCTTTATCGGAGTCCATCATTGTGACCCTGCTGCCAATGTTAGATTTGTGTGTACTTGTTATTTTACTCGATTCCCTCACTCCTCTCACACATTGATTCTAAATAAAGGAGGAATCTAGAGATCAGGAATGCATGCTGATTCAATGAACACTTAAGCAAAGCAAAAGTGCTTTTTCACCTCTTAAAGGGTCCAGTGTATGAAATTTAGCGGCATCTAGTGGTGAGGTTGCAAATTGCAAAAAACAGCTCACTCCCCGTCCCTTTCGAAGCACTACGGTGACTGTTACAGAACTGAGATGTTGTCACGTATTCATTTCTTTGCCGAAGGAGATAACGTATCTACCAAAAGCGCTCTGTAGAGTAGTTTGTCCATTTAGGGCTACTATAGAAACAACATGGTGAATTCAATGTAAGGGGCCCCGCGGTGTATGTAGATAGAAATAACTCATTCTAAGGTACTTAAAACATAACTGAAGACATAGTTTTGTATATTAAATAGCATATATGTCAATAGATCCACCAAAAAATACACATTGGAGATTTAAAACCCAGAAAGTCAATGTGCATATTACATTTGAATTTAGGCATTTGGCAGACGCTTTTATCCAAAGCTACATACATTGCATTATACTATACATATATATACTATACATACATACATTGTTTTTCTAGGTATGTGCATATGCACATGTTTTTCTGCTTTGGAAAGCACACTGATCCCAACAGGTTATTTTCCCAGGTTAGTTCTTGGGGTGTGTGTGTTTATACTAATGTACCTTGGGCCAAAGAGGGTTTTGCAATGTCTTAAAGGCCCGCAGTAGCCTACGCACCCTTTGCTATAATTGGGTTAAGCTCCCTCTGCTCTTTCTAGTTTTGCTACTGCAAGCAAACATCTACTTGAACAAACATGCAAAGCTGGATGATTACATAAGGTTGCTGATGGGTGAATCAACAGCCCTGAGCGTCAATTGCTAATCACACTTTCTCTCGTGTGAGTTACTGGTATCCGCAATGAATCCCAGCACATGCCAGGAAATACCGTGGCGATTAAAGTGTTCATCTGCTCGGCTCCTCACATGTTCCTCGCTCTCCTTCCATAAATCCTCAAGTCTTTGGAGACACTCAGGTGTTGGTCTGAATTCATATGGGAGATGCACCATTTAACAAGTGGCTCGGTAAGAGAGAGACAAAGAGAGGGAAATGGTAAAACAGTCAATGTGTGTCTTGGGAATTGGCGTAAGCGGCAGTGTTTTGCGGTGGCCAGGGTTTAATGAGGCTGGTGCACACATACACGCCCCAGCTCGTTGCTATGATTCATAATGTGCTTTGATAAACACACGCTGAGATGACATAGAAGGTACACGCTGTGAAAGTCAATAAGCTCCGATACACAGAGCCACCGCTTTACGTCCCAATGCAAAATCCTCTGAAATGCGAACTAAACACAGCCTGTTTGGAAAATGGCGGCAAGCTATAGATGCGTTCAGCCTGCCAAGTTTTTAATGAGCTATTGACACTGGTGATCTCGAACATCTGCTGGGCATTCACAGATCATAACAGAGCGGAGCCAATAAAGGTGGCCTTCTGCTGGGATGCACCGCAATGTAGCGGAACCCTACGCATGTTAAATGGGGATCGTTTTCTCTTACCTTACTTTATTAAAGCATTAATGTATCTGCCGGTTCAGACGGCATTGAGCTCTAAGGGCTCAGCACACATTATTTAATGCAAATGTAGTCTATAGTGGATATTGATCAAATGCACCGCTGCTGCTTGTAAAGCTAGCTCTATAGCTCCCTGTTAGGCTGTATTTGCTATGCTTGACTGCTCGAGTTTCGTGGTCAGCCGTTTCCTTTTTTTGCGGAAAAAGGCGCTTAGTCCGTGCGATATTAAGGAGGCCAGGCGTATCATGATATTCTGACATTTTAGCTTGGATACATTCAGACGGATACTGGAAGTATCTCACACATGATTGTGCTTAAAGGCCGCTTTTATAATCCGCACAAGCCAGCAGGTTCATTCTGTGGGATGAGAATACAGAAACTTTATCTCTGGCAAGAGAAATCACCATGGCTGTGCACTTTTGGAAGATGACGGAGGATTTTTTACCTAGCCGATTGCCTCGTGAATAACTGTAGTTTTAGACAGGTAACAACTTACCTCTGACATCCTGTGATCCATTGAGGTATTTTATTGGCATGCCAAACATACAAATCTCTGGAAGTACCTTTTCCGTCAGAAAACGCAGTAAAGCAGTCACATATCCTCTCCTGTCTCTTAAAGATGGCTTGTGTGAAAGTAGTCATATATTTCATTATTTTTATGAGAGAATTTAAGGGGTTTTGACGTTTAAAAATGTGTAGTTTCATTAGTTTTAAAACAGGATCAAAAGTTGATTTAGCTGTGTTTGTAGTTATATTAATGTAAAGGTAAAATGTAAGAGGGAGAAGTTCACTTCAAAATGTGCCCCCATTGACTTTCCATAGTAGGATGGATAGTCACTATGGAAAGTGAATGGGCGCAAATTTTTAAATGAACTACTCCTTTAAAATGTAAAAATTTTATTATAAGAAATATATGCATGCAGTTACAGTATATATCATAATGTTTACATAGAGAAAACTACTGTAGATCTTATATCTCATTAATTATAAGCGTTACAGGCATTGCAAGCAAATTGTAAAACTTCAATGGAGTAATAACAACGATTTTCATATTATATATCTAATTTCATTTTATATGGTACTAATTTTTAGCTGCTAGAAAAATGTGTTCATATTTATATTTAGTGGGACCTGTGTTATACATATTTGAAATCAATAAATAGGTGTTGATTAAAGCAATATTACAAAGACTGCATTATGCAAATATAAAGTATGAGGCTGGTAATTACTGGATGCTCATATACAGCTATAATAAAGTGTGATATTGTTTTATATTGTATTGTACTGTATACTATAGTGTAAATAAAAATTAGGGCTTTCAAGCGATTAATAAAAATATAAAGACAGACATATGTAAACACAATCTTTTATTCTGGATGCGATTAATCGCTTGACAGCCCTTAATTCATGAATTAAAAGAATAAATTGTTTTTATTGTTCAGTGGGATCATATGACACTATTCAATTCAGTAAATGTTTTTCATAATTCATGTTGGAACATTAACATTTATGTTCAATTTGTATCAACAACCAAAGGATAAAATATTAAAGTTCAAAGATTTAAAAACCTTGGACAATTGAAGAAAAATACTGCACTCCCAAAGTATGATTTAAAAAATATAATAAAATCACACAACAATTTCTAAGGCGATAGAAATTCAGTGTGTAACAGTTGCCCAAATTGACCTTTAGTGGGAGGAATATATCTGCACGTAAGATCATCATACTTTGTTTTTTCTATAGTCACTATTTCACAGCAGCGAGTGATCAGGTACGTAGTTCAACAGGAAAGTGTCATAGTGTGTTATAGTGTAACTGTGTGGCGTGACATGCAATGCAAAGCTTCCATTTTCTGAGTGATCCCAGTGAATCAGCAGAGGAGATGGAGGCAGTTCTTTCTCTCTCTGCTTTGTTCGCCTGGATGTTTATCATTAGAGAGTGGAAGTGTTTTGGGCTCCCACCGAGCTCCTTTGATGGAGCGCAGACAACAAAGCGAGAACGGGAGAGAGCCGGCCAATTTCCCCCACCACAGATGTTAACACAGTGGTATCTGTCTGGACGCGCCGGGCAAACAGTGGCGCGGGCCGCGTCACTTTTCACGCCTGTTATCTCAGCGAGAAACATCGCTGTCCCCCGTGCACCCTCCCTTTCCATTCTACTCATTTCATTAATGTTTGCTTGTTTGTCTTTCCGTGCAAAATCCTGATCACCCTGAGCGCCGGACTGGCTAACACTCACGCTGGGCTAACTCGCCAACATCAAACACGCTAAGCCTGTCACCGTCAGCTCTGTATCTGCTGGCTGTCAACAGTGCGTCTAATATTTCACACTACAAAATCAGAAACAATGTTTGTAGATAGAATGAAGAGAAAGTAGCTAATGAGGTGTGACCATGGAAGAAAAATTGGAGAGTGAAAGTGTGTGATTGGTAGGGTCATTTGTTGGCATGGATATAAAGGAAAAGAGACTGGGGCTTGTTGTCACACTTTCTATTTCAGTGTATATATGTAAAGGGATAGTTCGCCCAAAAATGAAAATTGTCATTTACTCACCCTCTTGTCATTTCAAACCTGTGTGACGTGGGGCATGTTGTCACAAATGTGAGGCTGTGTTGGTGTTTGCATGTAAAAGCCACTAGATAAAACAATCAAGTATAACTGATTTACTATTTAGCTTTTCTGAGATATCATCCTGTTCATCATGTGACAACTAACACTGGAATCTTCCTTGTTACGATCCATTCATTTTTCATCTGCATTTTGTGTATTACCATTTCTAACCATTCCCTCCCATCCTGATCTCATTTTTACGTTCTGTTCCTTTTTATTGTTGTTAAATGATATTTTATTCTATTTTCCAAACACAGATACACAAAATTAGCGGTAAATGTTTACACTTGACACACGGGGGAATATGTTATGACAGTACTACACCCACAATTAACTTGTGTAATGACCTCACGAGAGAGCTATATTTCATTTAATAGTATTTGCTTGATAATTTACCTACTGTTAAGGGACTAGTTTACCATCTGTGGAGTAAAGGCACACATACACACACACACTGCACAGCACACGCAAATCTTTCTCTCATTATTGTTGATTTGATCACGTTTGGTTTCATTTTCTCCTGATTTTCCCGTATGTCATGTTTTTTTGTGTTGTGTTTTTTCATCTAGATGCCCTTACCACAACCCTTAAACCCACAACCACCACCACCACCATCTCTGCCACAACCTCCCCTCCAGACATCATACAAGGTATGGTATGACCTCCATCCACCTGCCCAGCCCGTGTGTGTGCGCGTGTGTGTGCGAATGAGAGACGGATGGAGGCCGCCAGCAGCCAGCCAAGCCTGATAAGATTCTCTCACTGATTATGAGAGGACCGTGTCCCATGTGAGAGCGGGCCAGGCCTGGGCTCACAGTGCCACATGTCAGAGCTGGCTCCCTTCACAATTCTCTCAAATTTTACAGCGGTTGTTCTCTCCTTTAGTGGTGTAATCTTATCAGGATCTGGAGCTGTATCCAAGCCTGTCTGGTGCAGGGATTACAGAGCCCCCTTTATGTTTCCTGTGGGTTGACAATGACTGGGATCAAGCTCGCTCGCGTTTGTTTGTCATTTGCGACAGATCCGAATACATGTGACTACACGGGAATAATGATGCAAAAATGAGTTTATGTTTGTATCATTATATCAATTATCTCAACAAAGCTGCCCGTGCCTTTCATTTGTCAGTGTTATTTAGACTCTGTAATTGAATCTCTATCCAATTAAGCAAGAGCTCTTGTAGCGCTGCTTCTACGCTACAACCGGATCAAAGTTGTGCTTATTTTCAGTACAACAGCACAGTTTGGAGTGTGATATGATGTTATACAGTACAATTCATAACTCTTGCCTCCATATCACCATCTTTGTTTTGAACATACAATTACAAGTTACTTTACTAAACTCCGTCTACTCGCGTTGAGTTTTGGGCAATATCAGCCATTCGAGTGTCCACGAATGTCGATTTCAAATTTTCAACAGAGACAGTAGACCAGGGCTAGTCAACTGGTGGTCCGCGGGCCAAATACGGCCAGCCAGTCATCTTTACCTGACCCGCCTTAACATTTCAAATAAGTGGAGAGACTTCTGTGCTTTAAGAAATGCGTGTCCTGCGACACCACATCTTCGACAGTCCAAAATGCTAATTCCCGCAGCTCATAACGATTGACGTCTTATGATGATTTGATCGATCTGTCCAAGAAACTTTACAACATTATAATCTGCAATTCACAGCCACAGGCAGTCGGTTTTAATCCAACCAAATATCTTCATAAGTAGGTTTCATCTTCTTGAAACTTTTTTGTGTGCATGTTTTAATATATGACCTTTAAGTAACAGCAACAAAAACAGTATAAGGAACAAATGCAATAGAAACAGAAATACTAAATAACAGAAGAAATGAGGATATGGTCAATAAATTACTGGGCCGGGAAATACAAGTTTTCGTGCAAATGTTTGGAGGAAAAAGAGTTGAAACCATGGCTGAGGGCTTTCTCTGGGAATAACCGTGAGGCGTACTGTTCTGTGCGTATAGCCTCAATGGGGATCAATACTGTCTGGTCCCACATGCTAAGTGCTAGCCACAAAGCTGGTTTCTCTTTTTATAAGAAGGTTTGGTAGCACTTCAGTATAGGGGGCAATTCTCAATATTAACTAGTTGTTATTAGCATGTTATGGCTCCATGATTCCTGTACATACCCTGTGCTTCGAAATGTAGGGAAGCAACATATTTTTTACAGTGTACTATATTATCACATTTAAAGAGATAGTTCACCTGGAAATGAATATTCTGTCAATTTTTTCTCACCTTCATGTCATTCCAAACCTGTATGACTTTCTTTCTTCTGCAGAACACAAAAGAAGATATTTTGAAGACTGTTGGAAACCCATTCACTTGCATTTGTGTCCATACAATAGAAGCGAATGGGTACCGCCATTGTTCAGTTACTAAAATTCTTCAAAATATCTTCTTTTGTGTTCTGTAAAAGAAAGAACGCTGTACGGATTTGAATTGTCAAGTAACAGTAAATGATGACAGAATCTTCATTTTTGGGTGAATGTCACTTTAACATTTACAGAGGTCTTCTCTTTAAATAAGCTCATCCTTCTTAAATAGTCTATATAGTCTATAGTATATTTTGGGATGTGGCATAAAGCAAGGCCACAGACCAGGTTTAAAAGCCTGGCATATTGTCACGTTGCAGTTGTTGCAATTTAACTTTTAAACATATTTTATTCATATGCCTGGGTAATTTGAGCCCCTGCTTATTTTATAATTGAGTAAATTCTCATAGCTTGGTGATCTCTGTTGCCGAACGATACGAATGCCCCTGCGATACTGACCACAGCAAGCTCATTAGCTACTCTAATCCACTCTACTCACCCTAAAAAACACACAAAAGCTAATACGGCCCCAGATGATGGAAAGCTAAATCAATGTTGCTGCTGGTTTCAATCTCTAAAAGAGACCCTGATGTAATTTGCTGCCTGTAAAGATTGTGATATTGAAGCAACCGATTTGGTTCGTTTTCTCTCTGTTTTTCTCCTTCCTCAAGGCAATTCTTTATATTTCAGTGAAAACAGCTCAGAATGGTGGAGATGCCGCCCTGCGTTTTGTTGTGTACTCACGAAGCGGGCACGCGGCTGCACGGGCAATCACAATCTTGGACTGACTGGCGCACATGATTTGACGAAGGGCTGAAAAAGAATCGGCCGTGATTAGGCGGCATGATTGAGTTTAATGAAAGAACTGATGACGCATACTAATGAGACACACCCTCTTTCTTCATTAGCGAGGTGAATGAATTCGGTTAACATAGCTGCCTGCTGCACACATTCAAATCCTCCAGAGGTCCAACTCACAGGCATCGTTGTGGATAAACGGCCCTGATAGGAGAATATTATTTAATTACAGTCATATTGTGCTGTTTGTATAAAATTCCCCCCGGTTTTGTCTTACCGTCCCAGGCCGAATAAACCAATAGCCGTGCGCCCTTGTTACTTTTCCCTTTAAGCGCATTCCTATTATTACCATGCACTTCAATAGAAAAAATGGCTCCCGAGCAGCCCCCCCCCTCCTCCTGTTGATTTCATTTATCCTTTGGGTGGATGTGTATGGTTCAGGAACACCACATGAATTTATCAGTCCACAGAGGTGGAGGCCACTTAGAAATTTAATACATTTTTGATAAACTGGCTATAAGAGAAATGAAATGGGCTGTACTGCACTTTTAAAAAATCTATTAAAGCCCTAACGCAAGGCTAAAGTGCTCCACAGCTTCAGGAGGTGACATTTAGAGATGACTAAATTGCCATTTACACCGAAAAATAAATGGCAAAATGGAGGGGCCTTGCATGCCACCGTACGCAAAGGGGACAGATGTCATTAATTTCTATTTGTATTGCCTTTTTTCTCTACTAAACACAGCTCAGAAATGGATGTTTATCGATATTTCTGAGAGCTTTTTTACCCACTGAGCTTTTGCAAATTTGATCAAAGATGAGCCATTTCTTCCTCCACCTCTCTTTCTCTCTGGCAACACAGGCTGTCCTCAATCTCTCTCTGTCTCGTTCTTTCCTTTCTCATATTTCCTTTCAATCTCTGTCCACTATATGTATAAATGTCTACAACTAAAAGAAAAAGTGACTTAGGGTTGTTTAGTCATCAGACGTCCCTATCTTCCCAAAGCCATTGTGTTTGCTTTGTGGTCTACCCCATTTTTATTTGTATTATTATTACTGCCCGAAATGTGTAATTCAGGAGTGCGGTGGAGAGCTCAGTATGAATGGATACAAGGATGCAGTTTCCCAGTCACAGCTCTCTCTCCCTCACAATAGTTCCCTTTATTTCACAGCCTCTCTGTACCTCCATTTCTATTTGAGTTAGTGCAGAAAAACGGGCCAGTAACAAAAGTTTCATATAAATGGGAAAATGTTCATTTGTAACTTTTTACCCTTGACTGTCACACCAATTCTTTCTCTATGAAACAAATATTTATCAAAATATGTTTTTAAGGATAATCATGAAATGCTATTCTTGCAGAAGAAGACAAAGCCCAACCTCTAAACAACGACAGAACATAGCACTCGTCATTTGACCACTTTATTATAAAGTCTTCCTGCATATACAACTAAGAAGTAAATGCATTATTGTAGATAACTGGACACGACAATGTTTACCTCACACAGAGCAAATATTTCATAATGACATGCTTGGTTTTGCTAATATAGCGCCGGCGAACAAGATTTTCTCTGCCACTTTTTGTAATTGATGAAAGACCATAAATGAAGTCGGCATCCAATTCATTTTAGCAAGTATAAAAAAAAACATAGCGGGAAAAGTGCTTTTGTCAGGGCTTAAATTGCATAAACACCATCTGGTATACTGATTTTAGAATTGAACAAATGAATTGCCCAGCAAAAGCACTTGCGCGTAAGATAGAAGTCCATTTCTCTCCTGTCTGATTCCCGCCGCAGAATACAACGCAGGCAAAGAGAGATGGCTCGCTGGCAGAGAAAAGGCTAATTCACTAAAGGTCAATTGCATTACCACAGGGAAAACAACGACTGCAGTGCTTTGATACACAACCCAGAGAGACCATCTCCTAGAATTTATTGCACTTAGCATCATGCAAACACTGAAATGCTCCCAATAAGTCTTTTTTATGTCGAGGTATATTGTTATGGGAGCCATGATTACATTCTATGATGGCGAACTGGAGATGGAAAGGCAAAGCCAAGCCTGAGCTTTACAGACAAATATGTACATAAATACACACTTATTAAAAACATAAACTTTATGCATTAGCTCATTATTGTCTCAGACAAGCTGACGGTCAATCATATTTAAACAGATGTGGAATATACTTAGCTGGAGATTATAAGCAGAACACCGTGAATTTATTTTCCATTCTGCTTAATGGGATATAACGAAAGCCTCACACGCCATTCATTGTGCTGACAAAGCAGGAAAGGAGTCACTGGACGGCAATTGCCAATGAAATATATTTGAATAGGAATATGTGGGATTTAGTTTATGGGAGCGTACTTACTGTTAAAGAAAGTAAATTAAGAAATAAATGAAGAGATGGCTGCATTAGGCTTCATTTACAGTACAAGTCTTAATGCGTACAATCCTTTATTTTAAGCAAATCTGATTTTTCAGTCACACATTTGTACATTCACTTAGGACATAACCAGATTACCAAGACCAAGAAGTGCATTAGACCATTGAGTGCTGTCGTTGTTTATTATAGAATAGATTTGTTACTGAAATGCATTATGTACTTGGCAACCCCGTAGTATGTTGGCTGTATTAGTTTAAAGGGAAAGTTCCCCCCCGAAAGGAAAATGTATTCACCCTCTTGTCATTTTAAACCTGTCAGATTTACTTTCCTCAGCAAAACTAAAAAGAAGATATTTTAAACAATGTCTGTGGAGGAACAATGGTGGTTCCCATTCAGTTCTATTGTATGGACACAAAACCAATGCAAGTCAATGGGGACCAATAGTTTTCTGTTGCTAACATTCTTTAAATATCTTCTTTTGTGTTAAATGAGGGTGAGTAAATGATGACAGATTTTTCATTTTTGGACGAACTGTCCCTTTAATACTTTCAGAAAAACGCTTCGAAATGCCCTGAAAGGCCACATTGGAGCTTACGTAAACAACTTTAATTATGCGTTCAGCCAAAACATTTAACACAGTATGTTTTTCCCACATTTTCAATGATGAGAGATTCAGCAGTCGTGCCCTTCCCCTGGGCGTGCGTTCCACTGTCATCTCCTGTGCCACACAAAGCTGCCACAATTAGCCACGACGCTGTGTGCCCATTGTCATCTCTGCTGATATCAGCTGCTGATGTAAGCAAGGACAGAGCCTCAGGTGACCCAGGATGAGACAAAAGCTGTTCACGTGGGGAAAGGGCTATTGCTCATCAGCAGACTTATTGACGGGCGTACGTCTGATCCAGTAATGGGCTTAGCAGGCCCCTCCGATGATTGAGAGTTACAGGACAGGTTGAAGATTGTAATACTCATTTTGGAACAGATCTGCCATTTTTTCCTGTCCTTGTATGGCAGTAAATAACCAAGACGTTTTCTCCTTGAGTCTCTGCGAGCGCATGCTCAAAACCATCTGCCTGATGGGATTCGCAGCATGCTGAAAGTGATGGAAACCCTCCACTTCCCTCTTAATGTCAGATAATAACCTGCAGATATTATTGCTCATTTTGATTGTGTTTTATTCGGAGGCACATGCATCATCTCGGGACTCGGTCCTCGAAGTGCTCGCCTCGAGTATTCCGTGCCCACATTCAGAGGGGCTTGACAGTTCATGTTTGATAATGGTTTGCTTTCTAGCTTCTCAACCCATCGGCACCGCAGTTCTAGACTTATGCAATGGCTTGCGTTGCAACAGTAAGTGTGGTGTACATTTTTTGGTTTTAGGAACTACCGTCAGCGGTATGCTGAGAGGTTTCTTCGGTTATTTTGTTAAAGGACTTGCTGTGCTATTGTGCATGATTGGCAGCTTAGATGAAGTGGTGCTTTTTATTTAAAGACGTAAAGAATGATCTAACACTTATAGAATTATGTTTATGCTGCTTTTCTTACCAGCTGAAGGTTCCTTACGTAAAGGCCTGATAACAGGGACACTGCGTTCTTTCCCTTAAAGGGATAATTCAACCAAAAATGTGAATCACTTTAAGCCTGTATGACTTTCTTTTCTTCTGCATAACACAAAAGAAGATATTTGGAAGAATGTTGGTAAACAAACAACGACGATACCCATTGAGCATTGGTTTTGTGTCCGTACAATAGAATTTAATAGGTAGCACCATTATTCGGTTTCCAACATTCTTCAACATCTTCTTTTGTGTTCGGCTGAAGAACGAACGTTATATAGGTTTGAAATGACGATGTTGAGTAAATGATGACAGAATTGTAATTTTTGGGTGAGCTATCCCTTTAAGAATAGAATGGGTAAGAGCTCATCACACTTAAAATATTTAGCAAAATTACAAATAGTTTGGTCAAATTTACATTACATAATATTTTTTTTTGTTTCACAGCTTAGTGACAAGCTGCTTTAGTGCATCTGTCTGTGAAACACCACGTTTTGCTTTGTATCTCCAACTGCTAATCTAACCATCACTTCTTCCTCATCTACTTTGCTTGCACTTGGTATTCTAAGCACCATCTCCAGTGCTTCTTTCATCAATCTCTGATAAATGTCAAGGAATTCTTAGGTGAACCTGAATCATCAAAGCCAACTAGTGGATTAGGACTAGATCCTATCAAATCGAGCCCAAAAACACCAAGCAGAGTTTGGGTAACCCTTCCTGTGATTGACATCTCTAATGTTTCTCTCCGTAACGAGCACCTCAGCATCATTGGTACTCCCATATTTTTGAAGTGCTCTCTGCCCTAAGGTAATGCACCAGGATAAGGGCACACATTCCTTATGTTATGCGTTTGCTTCCATATTTCAGGTGGGTATTTCATCATCTCAAAGCCAAAAGACAGACTCGACTCCTCTGTCATATCAGAGAAATTACCTCCAGCAGTAGTGTAGCTTTACGCTGAGCTATCAACATTTCGAAAAGTCTGTGGCCTTCTGGTACAATTTAATGATGAATTACGTGTGATAGCTGTAAAGCCGTTAAATTGCTATTCATGTGTTATATTTATATGTCATATATAATGCTGATTAGAGCATAAGTCAGTTTCTATGATTTTAATGTACCCACTCTCTTTTTTAACTGTGCATTGGGTTTTGTGAGAGAAGCGGGCTTTTGAAAAGGTCATTTTGTGTTGTTATTATTTAGTGAGAGTCCTGTGGTTCGGCTGTATTGATTTGGGGTACAGCAGTGATTGTTTGCACCTTTTGAAAATGATTTCAGTTTTCACAGCTTCACACACCACATCCATTTGGAATAGTTGGAATACCTGAATAGTTCAACCAAAACATGAACATTTTGTTTCCTAATGGTAGCGTAAGCTGTCGATAAGACACGAGTGGTATGTTTTTTAAGTTTTTAAGGTTTAAAAAATCATTTAGTATTATGCATTGTAAAATCAAATCACCTCAGTATCAAAACTCTCAAATTATGTTGTCCATGATGTTTGGTTATGGGACGTGCAAGAACCAATGAGGTTTGATGTTATTGATGTGAGTTAATAATGGAATAGTTTGAGACCTGTAAAGTGATAGTTCACCCAAAAAGTTTAACATAGCTATATTTATGTGCACGCAATGGGAATTCAAACAGGGACTGAAGAAAACGAAAGTAAACAATGTCACTTTGTCTTCGCTGTACTTAGTGATGTTGTTTGTTGTAATGTGCACTGCATTTGATTTTATCCACTTATGTGCCGCTGTCGTTCTGTGAGCTTGTTTCAAAGTGTTGCTCATATTTGTTGTAATTGTCTGTAAATGCTTGCTTATCAGTTCCATTTGTTTTTTCCCCCATTTCTCCTCTTTATGCATGCTGTTCCTCCTGTTCCCCTCCTTCTCCCTCCTCCGCCGCACCTCCACTCCTCGTGTGTCAGACACTGCGCCCAGCACCGAAGCAGCAGCTCACGGTTGGTACCTCTCCCTCCTTCTTCTGCCAGCACAGCATGGCATTCTCTGCATGCCAGCTGAATACAGTACAGCACGTAACGCCGCAGACATGCACGGGACAGGAGAATTAACCTAGTGTGGATTTTCTGTCTATGCTGTTCATCCGTCCGTATGTCACACACCTTTATCGGGGCATCAGTCACCCAACGTGTTTGCCAGAACGCTCCTTTGGGAGTTTTAATCAGAGCGTCCATCCCATAATAATTCCAGGCCACGCCACATATCCATTCGTCCATCCTGCATGAACCCTTTTCAGGTCCTTTTCAGGTCCTTGTTGGCATTTGGCAAAAATCACAGGACGGCGACCATTTGCATAGCGCACAGGCTTTATTGTGTTTTATAATATTCTGCTACAAAAACGCTTTACATTTCATTAAGCCTTTTTTCTTCGCATTCGCTCGGCAGTGGCAGATGTTTCTGTACTCTCATGCTGCTGTGTAATTGTCACCTTTGCCTATTGAAACCTTTTCTAATGTTTTAGTTTACAGCCGTATGTTGCAACATAGACACTTTTTTATCATCGCCTTTGTTGAGCTTACGCTTGGCCATTTGTTTACTCATATCCCCAACTTTACACATTAAAAAGGTTAAAGCAAGTTGTAGAACATCTAAAGGTTAGAAAGATTTCGTCTCCGTGTGCATAATTTCTTTGACTATAGAACGTGGTCAGGCTTGACTGTGTAGCCGAGCTATAATTGAGCTTTTGTACAGTTCACTGCATTTCTAAATACCATGTCACACGGCCAGTGTTAACCTTGTACAGTTCAGCTTGGCAATGATGTATAACAGAGTATCAGTGTAAGCCGAGGATATTTTAGGTCCTACAAAAGGTTTTGGTCATGCTAAAAGAACACAAGGTGAGGCCAGGGTTTGTTATCTTAGGAACAAATAGGTTTTAAAGGTAGTGCTGCCTATCTTTATGTTGTCTGGGGATGGCATGGAGCTTTTTTGCATGCTCAGTGAATTTTTACAATAGGATGAAAAGGGGTTATTCATCCTAATGCTGCCCGTACTCATTATCAAAATGGACAGAAAATTCCTTGTTTGTAAAATGTCAAGCATTCTGCTTCATTCTTTAATCCGACTGTGGAATTGATGTCCTGACCTGTTGCAGACACATGTTTGTGGTAGTTTTAAGACGCTTGTTTGTGCTCAAAAGACCACCGATGTAGATATCCAACACGCCATAAAACATTCAGTGTCTCCAAAAAAGGAATTAAGCAAGACATGCATAGAAAACGAAGTAGTATGGTTCACAAAGGAGTTCACGGTCGCGGTGAAAGGCCTTACAAGAATGGACTGTCTGCATCTTGTCACAGCTTGTGTGTTTTATGCGGCTCACTTTTGTAGCTAATGCACATCTGTTTACCATCTTATTTTCTTGGGTGTGCTGCTCTCACTGTTCAGAAGATTTCTCTGCTCTCTGATAACAGTTTTTTACCCTCTCTGGTGTATCCTAGCAACAAGCTGTTCAAGCAATAAGTGGGGTTTTTCAGCAGAGGTTGAGGTAGGAGGCTCACATAGTGGGCAAGATATTTCGCTAGAACAGAAAGCAAGAGCATCGCCGCACAAAACATTTGCCTCATTTGTGTATTGTCGGTACGTTCCCTTCTTCTCTTGGTGTTTGATTTTTACGTCTCTTTGAATAACAGTACTTTTGTTTTTGAAAGGTTGGTGGTAGTTGATTTGACTGTCTGATTGATACAGTAGATACTGTTGTGTGTATATATATATATATATATATCAGTGACATGCATAGATATAGATGTCCATTTCTTCTGATCATCCTTGAGATGGTTCTACACCTTCATTTGAGTCCAGCTGTTTTTAAATTATACTGATTGGACTTGATTAGGAAAGCCACACACCTGTCTATATAAGACCTTACAGCTCACAGTGCATGGCAGAGCAAATGAGAATCATGAGGTCAAAGGAACTGCCTGAAGAGCTCAGAGACAGAATTGTGGCAAGGCACAGATCTGGCCAAGGTTACAAAAACATTTCTGCTGCACTTAAGGTTCCTAAGAGCACAGTGGCCTCCATAATCCTTAAAAGGAAGATGTTTGGGACGACCCTTCCTAGAGCTGGCCGTCCGGCCAAACTGAGCTATCGGGGGAGAAGAGCCTTGGTGAGAGAGGTAAAGAAGAACCCAAAGATCACTGTGGCTGAGCTCCAGAGATGCAGTCGGGAGATGGGAGAAAGTTATAGAAAGTCAACCATCACTGCAGCCCTCCACCAGTCGGGGCTTTATGGCAGCGTGGCCCGACGGAAGCCTCTCCTATGTGCAAGACATATGAAAGCCCGCATGGAAGGACTCCAAGATAGTGAGAAATAAGATTCTCTGGTCTGATTAGACCAAGATAGAACTTTTTAGCCTTAATTCTAAGCGGTATGTGTGGAGAACCTGGCACTGCTCCTGTCCACAGGTGCACATCACCTGTCCAATACAGTCCCAACAGTGAAGCATGGTGGTGACAGCATTATGCTGTTGGGGTGTTTTTCAGCTGCAGGGACAGGACGACTGGTTGCAATCGAGGGAAAGATGAATGCAGCCAAGTACAGTGATTTCCTGGACGAAAACCTTCTCCAGAGTGCTCAAGACCTCAAACTGGGCCGAAGGTTCACCTTCCAACAAGACAATGACCTAAGCACACAGCTAAAATAACGAAGGAGTGGCTTCACAACAGCTCCGTGACTGTTCTTGAATGGCACAGCCAGAGCCCTGACTTAACCCAATTGAGCATCTCTGGAGAGACCTGAAAATGGTTGTCCACCAACGTTTACCATCCAACCTGACAGAACTGGAGGGGATCTGCGAGGAGGAATGGCAGAGGATCCCCAAATCCAGGTGTGACAAACTTGATGCATCTTTCCCAAAAAGACTCGTGGCTGTATTAGATCAAAAGGGTGCTTCTACTAAATACTGAGCAAAGAGTCTGAATTCTTAGGACCATGTGATATTTCAGTTTTTCCTTTTTTAATAAATCTGCAAAAATGTCAACAATTCTGTGTTTTTCTGGCAATATGGGGTGCTGTGTGTACATTAATGAGAAAAAAAATGAACTTTAATGATTTCAGTTCAATCCTCTCAGTTTATTTTTACTATACACACTTAGTTTCTTTGTTTGGTAGGTGTAGATGTAGGCCACTTAACTGGAGGTAATCCTGTCAGTTCGTTCCTGGATCCATTCAGGTCAGCCAGGTTCCTTGCGCTAAAGTTAACTTTTTCTAAAACAATAGCGGTACTAGACAGTGAGAGACTTTACATGATAAAACTTCATCTGATTCTATCTAGTCATTGTCAAAAAGCAAGCAAGCAAAACGTGCTACCTAGCAATTATAATGCGGTCAGGGGGATCTTCCTGCCTCCACCTAAACTCATGCCACAAAAACGCATCACAACGTTTACTTACAGTAAAGGCGTCTATAGAACACTGGTGCAGAAGCACTTTTGGTTTCATTATTATTTAATTAAAAAAAATATGAATGGCTGTTACTTTGCTGACTAGCACAGTCCCAAGCCCTTCACTAGTTAATTTTCCAAAATTGATCGCTGTTAAAACTTGTTCATATTTGTTTTGATATAAGAGATTTGAAATGTTATGGTTTCCTATTTGACATCTGACATTTTCCCCCAAAATGTTCGCAATTCATTCAAAACAAAAATTCCTACATTATTTCCTGTGTAAATTCTCCATTTCACTGTTGCATTACGAACATTAAATGCAATCCAAATTCTATTTCATGTTGTCCTGAACAAGACATGCCATGAGCTGTGGCTGAATATGAATTACACTGCAGACTAGAAGAAACATGTGGATTCAACTGGTCAGATAGATCAAATCCTTATCAGAATGTCAGCAACCCTGTCAAACTCTTACTGTATCATCACACACCCACGCCCCTACCGCATTAATCACATCTTTCTTCACCTGACCCATTCCATATCAACCTTCTGCCTGCATTTTCTACAGCTGATTTATTGTTGTCATGTCACTGTCTTCCTAGCGTTATATGGAGATCTTTTTTTCCGTCCCTCTGCGATCTGTAGCGAATTCCGACGGCGAGAAGCCATTCAGCAGCCTCTTCGTATCGCTTCATCCAGGCGTACTCCTCATTCCTGTTCATTTCCAAAGAGGATGATTGAGCACACTCCACTTCTTTTTGTCATTTCATCATCCTTTGTTCAGGGTCGCGCCACTCAACATGCATAAGGCTGAGCTTGGTAAACATGATGATGCCGTCTTTTGATGATGCGTTTTAAGTAACAATGCAGCAAACAGCCGTAAGAAACCAGGTGTAAAATAACTCCTTTGTCTGCAGCGGATTGAGACAAATAGAAAATCACTCCAGTTTGGCCGACCGGTTTGGAAGTCTGTTTGCTGCAATTATAAAAGTGAAACTTTTCAGAACTTTTGACTAAGTTCTTTTATTTCATGAAGCGGCGAGTCTTTGCGTAAGGGATGTTATAATGGCTTTCATTTTTCCGATGGATTGGCCACACCCCGTCACAATTTTCATAATAGCAATGGATGAGTTAAATCGACATTTTTGTCCTATGAATGCTAAAGAGAGTATGTCTTTTGTGAAACAAAGCCTCAAAAATAAATAGCAGGCTTTAGAGAAGAATGAATAAAAATCTGCGAGTGTCACACACGGTGCCAAAATTAAGCAAGGGCTTATTTAAGCATATCTCCCGCCCGCTCCCTCACCGGTAAATCTAAGCCCCTGTTTGACATGAACTTACCCACCTCTGATGTGAAGCTGTTTTATATGCTGAAAGAGCCCATGTTAACTGCCTCTCCCTCATCCTCTCAAAGCAGTCGCCATGACGATTCTCTCGCCTGTTGTGGCATAGTAAAGCCTGTGTTACCTAACGCCTTGTTTTCAAACTCTGATCTAAATTCCCTTCATGCATAAGAAAAGAAGCGGCCTGAATCTGAGAGGATGTTCATGTTTAATGAAAGTGTGTCCTCATGGATCTGCTGATTTGTCTTGGCCAGTATTTCTCCTGTCTTGGTGCAACAGTTGTGGTTCTTTAATTTGGTTGGACAATCGGCGTTCCAGGAGCGCTGAACGTTTTTTATTTGTTTAGCGTAGCAAAAAATCCTTGATGCATTGTCTTTAAGATTGAACTGCCGCAATATAAATGTTGTATAAAAATATCAAACTCGCAATTGTACCGTGGTATTGAAGCACAGCTATGAGTAAATGTGACCCTGCGAAAACATGTTTAATTTTATAATTTACTCTTTTCTTCACTTAGTGAAAATATAACCTTGGTATCTTAAATAGTGACAGAGTAAGACAATGTCAAAGATTGAAATCAATGTTAAGAATTGAAAATGTATTTTAGTTTTATAAATCTCGCAATCCATCATATACTGTAGTCCCTCATTAACAGCGATAAACATATATTAACATAAGATATTTGTACTATTTTGATGCTCCTGAACTCATCATTAGATTTTGGAACAGGGTAAAACATTTGTCTTCATCTACTACATCCAAAGCATTGCAGATATTATTATATTTAAAGGGACGGTTCGCCCAAAAATAGAAATACTGTCATTATTTGCTCATCCTTTTGTCATATTAATCTTGTATGACTTTCTTCTGCACAACTAAAAGATGATATTTTGAAAAATGTTGGTAACTGAACATCTTCGGTTGACTTGCATTGTACCTATTGATTTGCATTGTTCGAAAACAAAATCAATGCAAGTCAAAGGGTTCCACTGTTGTTCGGTTACCAACATTCTTCTAAATAAATATCTTTGTGTTCTGCAGAAGAGAGAAAGTCATACAGGTTTGAAGTAAAAATAGTTTTTTTGGGGTGGGGGTGATCTGTCCTTTTTAAGCTATGGTATACTTGTTTGTGATATTCCTTTCAATGTCAATGATATCCCATCTATGTCCAAGTTTTATTTTATTTAATTGTTTGAGACAACAAAATGTTTCAGTCTGAGCCATTCAGAGTGATAGATTATTGATTACACTTTTTTTTTTGCTGACTGATGGTTACTTGTTATATGTTGTGGTCACCTGAGGCCTGGTCTTCTTGCTCAGTCTCTAAAGACGAGCATTTACTCTTTCATCGCTCGTCTGTCCAGCGGGCAAGAAAGGGCATGGCCGTAACAGCTCTGGAGGTGCAGCGTTAGTTGATGCCCCCCTCGCTTGCTAATCCTCCAATAGAAGAGGTGAACAGGATGGAAAGGACACACCTGCCAAGACGCCTGTCAGCCTTAGCCCAGGAGGAGAAGATAATTGAGCAGATTCTGAACCACAGGGAGCGGCATCGCAGAATACAGAGGGATAATGACCACTTTGTTCCCAGCTGGTCTGCGGCAGGTGAAGCAGAAGACTTGGCGCCTTTAATGTCCCCGAATTGTCACATTTGGATGCCACCACGGCCAAGGCTTTCATCAATCAACAGGAACAAGTTCTTCTGCAGCTTCAAGGGTCTCCAAGTCTGCCTTTACTTTCTTTTCTCTCATATCTTTCCTCTCACAGCCATGGTTCCTGGGTTTGAGCGAGTGATCTATGGCTGTCGCTTTGCTGTGGTGTGTAGTGTTTCTGATGAGCGGGTTTGGAGCGGTGCTGGTATGTGAATGGCTGAGGCAGCTCTAGGAGGTGCCTTCAGGACTGCCTGCGGGGGCCTCGCAGGTGACGCGCATATGCTGCAGTAATTAGTCTGAGAGTCGTGCAGCATTTACTGTAGCGGAGCGTTGCGATGACAAATGCACACTTTTCTCCGCTCAGAATTCTCCTCCAGTGAATGGTAAGTGGGATGTAGAGGGACAGCTGGCAGGGGCCGGGCGGTGAACAGGGGTCTGAATCAGCTTGAGTCCCGAATAGATGTAGATGGTTTCAATGCTTCTGAGAAAACACTTCTTATTTTGAATCAGCTTTATGTTTCAGCTTCTTAAACACTTTATTGATAGAGAGACAGAGCTGAAAAATCACATTTAAACCATTTTTTGTAGGTGCTGGCTGGTTTAAGCTGGTTTCCCAACTTGGGGAAGATTGTTTAACTGATGCTAGATTCATGAAACTCTTGAATAAAATAATATAGACGATTTCCACCATCTGATTGGTGCTAATAGAATGTGTGCAAGACACGTTATAGACTCAAAGCACAGAACATAAGTTAACTTTGGGCCAGCTCCTGTGTCCAATGAAACGTCTAAATAATTAGTGAAAAATAATTCATATACTTTTCTGATTCTCTTTTTGATATAAAATACAATTAATATACAAAAGAATATGAATACAAATTTAAAGAAAGTTTACTTCGGGCCAGGCGGGTACGTCCGAAGAAACCATATCATTTTTGAAAGACTATGAAAAATTATTTAAATACATTAAGATGATCTTTTTGGTATCCATTTGAAAAAAAAGTGGGGTATTTTCTGATGGATTTATCCCTTTTTGACCCAAATTACCCAGCATTTCTGGACTTTATCAAGCACCTTACAGTCTTTTTTGAATGTAAAGAGTTTTTCTTTTGTAACTTTATTGACATGAAATGTCTTGTGGCCATTAGGGACTCAAAAGTGAGGCTTGTCTCAACTTTCTTTCTAAAAATGTAAATACAGTGAAATTAAATATACATCATAAACAAAGAAAATGTATAAAACATTTTTAAAAGTACTTTTACATACTTTTTTAAAAGTTGGAGGAATTAAAATCGATTATTATTTAGATAGTTTTGTGAACCCAGAGCCTGTTCAAAGACAGTTTGGTCAATCTGAGAGACCATCAAAACAACAGTTTAGCCTAGTTTAAGGTGCCTTGCATCACCAGCAAAAGTGGCGTTTTATAACTGCTCAACCACAGCTCTATCAGCTTTGCTCATTTTCACATGTCTATATTTTCCACACTCCCCTCCAAGAGTTTACTTTATACCGGGTTTGCCTGAAAGGTACTTTAGCACTGTTATTAAGTAAAACTCTGTGGCCCATCCTGCCTCTTTGATCCAGCAATTAAGTGTCCTTGAGCATCAATTAAGTCTCACATGAAACATTAGTGTTCATAGACCAGCTGGCTGAGGGAAAAATAAATGTTTGAACATCTATAATCTCCTCCCTGCTGTCTCTCTAACTATAGCTGGCCAGAAAGCTCACGCTGAGACCAGGAAAACTTTTCTCTCTCCAGCCGGTGCGCTAAAGCTAAGAGTAGACTTCCTTTTTATGTGAGAACTGTATTAGATGGAGACCTGTGCAGGGTTCCTCCAGTCAGCCAGGCAAAGGTTTTCATTTACACTACCAGGAAGTAGCTTACCTGCTGCGTCAGGGATACAGTGTCATTCTGTTAGTCTTCAAAGCAACAGAAAATTATCAGAAGCCACACAAAATGAGCTTCTGGGGGGCTCTGCTAGATATGTCCCCTTACAAGATCTTATGACATTTTATTCATCTCCTTCCTCCAAGGCTCATTGTGGAATTCAAAGCTATTTACTCGGTGGCTCTGAGAAAGCGGGCAGATAGGGTGGCAGATATAAGGCAGATCTCTGCTCTATGGATGACCCCAGCCTCTTGAGCGAAATTTGTGGCAGCGCCCAAAGTGATCGGATGTTGTCTAGCTCCGTTGATTTCCTGGCGACCGAGGGGAAGAATTAACACTGATCCCTAAACTCGAGGGAAATGAGGAAAGCTGCATCCGAAGGAATACACCCATCTCACCCGTGGCTTTGTACGGTTCCCTGGAAGGGACATCTTATCCTGGATTAGCTCTGACAAACTTCACTTCCCCTGCTTCTCACAGAATAGAACGACGCGAATGTGTTGTTTCCAGATTTGCATAATGCTGGATTGTTGTGAATGCGCGTTAGTCCACAAAAGCAGCCGGAGCAGCCCGAGGATTTATTGATGTTTGAAGGGCGGACGAGGAGAAGTGAAGCCACAACCATGGCCTGTGTGTTGGTTAAACTCAAAAGCATCAATGCTCGCAAATTAACAAGCATATCTCCATGGCTGCTTCGGTTTCTACGCGCTCCAAGCCTCGGGCGCACCTGTCAAGCTAGATATCCATGGAATCTAAGCAGCTTGTAAAGGTTGCCCTTATTTTCTGTCCTGCCTCCAAACACTCCCCCCGGCCCAGTTCTGTCCGCCTCTGTGTACTGTACCTATAAATCTGTGGAGGCTGCCGGATGTGTCAGCCGTGACTGAGCTCGAGGCAGGTACTGACAGAAGACAGTGGCCGCAGTAAAAGCAACGATAAACAGATAGCAGAAATAAGAATAGGCAACCTGGACGTTAATGCTTGTCAAGTTTATCCTCTGTGAGCAGGACTAAAGTTGAATAATAGGATATAGAATATGCATTTCGTAGAAGTGACTAACCGCACATTGAACCTGCGACCTTGCAAGTGGCACGCTTTACCAAGCGCTTTTGTCTCACTTGTCAATCCTCTGTTGTCATCATGAACTTCGTTTTGAAATAATTAGATTTGTTAATATGTTTAAGTGGAAACCTTTCAGAACGGCCCTGGAGATTTTAGCAGAGGAAATTGAGTGGAAATTGAATTGAATATAACCGGTGTTTGGCGTCTTCAATAGGCCATGCATGAGTGTAATCGCTAATCATAATGATTTGTCTGAGGGAACCCGAGACACCCTTTATCTCAAACTGCACCATAAAGGCGATGCAGCAGGAAACAAAAAGGTTACCAGAGAGAGATTAAATCTTTCTGTTCCTGACTTTGACTTCATTTTGTTTACGACAATACCATATCGCTTGGGCTCTCACAGGAAGTATTTTTTAGTCAAATACAGCTGCCGTGGTTCCGCTGGACTTTAACTTTGCACTCTGTGGACATTTACGCTCACCAAATATATATTTAATAAAAAGCCTCCATTTATTTATACCGGTGGCCCGGTATATATATAAGTATACAATAGCTCCCTATTTTCTGGAATATTGACTCTAGGTAAAATGCATCCAAATCCAATTTTGCAGAGCAGAACCGCTGCGTACGTATCATCTCTTTTGAGTGGCTATAGCAAAATTGAACATTATACATTATCCAGCCTCCAATAGAGGTGACTGCTACTCCGGGGGTCAATGAGATTTTTAATTACATTTCCACGACAGCATAGACTGCAGCGGGAACAGGTAAATGTAGGCGAGGTTTATAATAACACATCTGTGATCTATCCGACCAAAGACCCGATAGCAAAGTCATCTCATTCCTGCGTCACACTTTCACCATGGCAATCACTTTTGCTTAATTACAAGATTAGAGGATCTAATTAGAAGATCTGCTGTTTTTGAAATCAACACATCCTTTGAAATGAGACACTTCAGTTGCCCAGAGGGTCGACTGTTCCTCCTTGTCAAATCGATTGAGCTCGAGTCGGCACAATGGTTTCTGTTTGCCCGCGGACACGTTGACCCTGCCGTTTTTTCAAAGACCTCACTGTCATGACAAAGAGAAAACACATTAACACAAGCGGTCTTAAGAAGTCAGTCAACAACTGCTTTGAAACCCGCCATTCCGTATAGCACGCCTTTTACTTTCCCTATCACTTATCCTAATAGCAATATTTGAAAGTAAAGGCAAAATGCAGTGAAGTGTAGCATCGTCTCAGGGGGGGCATTTCCATCCATCATGAAAATGGCATTGGGAGGGAAGAGAATTAAGAAAATTGCCACAAATGCGTCTTCCGTTTTAAAGTCGAAACAGATAAGCGCGATTCAGAGAAAGCGTTTTATAAAACTTGCGTCTGATTTGAGGTGAGATTTGGGGGGTGTAGTTTTTCTCTGTCAGTACATCATAACTGATTGGAAGCTTATTGAAGGCTGCCTCGGTTCTCATGTTTTCCCCAAAGGAGACATTTGATGTGGATGTTTGGTGAGAGAGTAAGCGCTGTGTGAATTTAATGAGATTTTACAATTCGAGGGCTTTATTAAGCTTTATTAAAACATGAAGGACGACACACAGAGAAACAATTAGCCTTTTTTATGGACACAGGTCATGTGGTATACTGTACCAGCTGCTAGAGATGCACCAAAAAGCTAAAGTTCTAGACACGATTGTAATTTTTCTTAAATGATCAAATTCAGTTTTCTCACTGAAAATATTAATAATGTATATTAAATAAAATAAACATATGTACTGTATTTTACGTAATTGCATTGTATTGAATTAAAAGCTGTGTTGTATGTGTTATTTATTTTTCCAGTATATGAAATTTACCGGTATCTAGTGGTGAGGTTTCATATTGCAACCAACGGCTCACTCCACCCCTCTCTTTCTTAGCACTACAGTTGCTGGCATGGGACTTATGTTGTTGCGTTTTCGTTTCTTTGCCGAAAATGATAACGTATTTACGAAACACGCTCTGTAGAGCAGTGTGTCCTATTAGTGCTACTGTAGAAACAACATGGTGTTCCATGTAAAGGGACCCGCGGTGTATGTAGATAAGGTAATAAAAACATAACGCTTCATTTATATAAGGTCTTTATACACCTCTGAAGACATAGTTATTTATATGATATTTTATTTCTGTCATTGCAAATATTTGCTTTCGTGTGGCTCAGTGGTAAGAGCATGGTGCTAGCAACGCCAACGTCATGGTTTTGGTCCCAGGGCATTGCAAATAGTCAGAAACAAATGTATAGTACAATGCAATGTAATTCGCTTTGGATAAAAGCGTCTGCCAAATGCATAAATATAAATGCATCCCCCAAACTTTAATCAAACTATATTCCAAACAAAAAATTACACCATGCAGAGAACACAATGAAAAAATGCCTATTTATGCCATTTTTGTCATACACCATAATTCAGCCTGTCATAAATGAGTTGCATGTCTCTTGTTCCAAAGGTTTGGTTATGAAACTTGTTTTCGATGATATTTGAACATCACTGGTGATTCATTTGCTGGGTTCTGTGTTGGATAATTCAGTATGATAGCTGTAGAGAGAGACTGAAAGCACGCCTTATACCTGTAACTGCATCTGTGAAATGGCTCTGTGTGGAGCTGGATAATTACAGCCTAATCATGTGATATTAACTATGAAAATCACAGGTCTTCATTATAAAACAAACTTGGATTCATTTTTTTGTCCGTACCTTGCTGTCAACGGATATGAATAGGCTATTTGATTATGAAATAGATTATTTTTAAATACATTATTAACCGAATTAATGAAAAGAATGATATGAACAACGACAAATACTTGAATGGAAAAGTAAAGTTTGTTTTAAATCACTACTGGAGCACAATATCTGTTGCTGCTCGGGCTTCTTTTAAGAAAGTTATTAGAAGCAGGCAATGACCGCCTGAGTCTAGGACGATAAAACAACAGAGGCTTTTTCCTGGGGAAGTGAGGTAATTGACTATAAGTGTAAGATCAAGTGTAGCCACCGGCTCAACTCATGAAGAAAACACCATCATATCTCTTTCTCACACCTGTGCTTAGAACAGCGAGGTGTAAACCTACAACACTCACACCAGAGCCATCATGTACATGGCCCAGCCCCTTACATTATAGACATTTTCAAATATACATGTATATACTTTATATTCGATAGTTAATGGTTTTGGAAGTACTCAGATACTCTTAATGTCTACATTTGGTGAGTCCGATGAGATTCATTTGCCAATAATTTTTAAACCCCCGAAAAATCCTTGCATCCCTTGAAACTTTGTATAACTACAAAAAAATTTATGTTCTTTCTTAAATGTACTTTTTATGTTGCCAATGGCACTGTGTGAACCAAAGCCACCAGTGTTCCCATCGCAACAAAACGCCTCTGAATGAACACGAATGGCATGTTTGTTAACTTCCTTTGAACATTCTGAATATGGGCTGTAGGCTTCTAACGCTTTGTCACAGTCAACAATATCGAACCCCTGCTCGGCTATCTATTCTGGTCAATGACCGCTGTTGTTCCCATCTGTTCTCAAAAGATGCTCCTGTACCGCTTTGAAAAGAAAGAGATACTAGAACGATAGCATGAAGACACAAAGCGAGCTCATTTGAGGTCATTCTTTAAAACGTCATCCACTCTCTGAAATGTCAACACTGATGGAGACAAAAAGAGTGAAATCAATAACGGCTTGTACAGTATCTGTGCCTACAGAGACTGTGTGTCTTGTGTCCTTGTAGTCACAGACTTGTCGCCATTGTTTTAACTGAGATTTTGAGAATGTCCCTCCTTAAGAGTTTTCTTCGAACCAGTAAGCATGATTTCTCCAGGAAGTGATGTGTTGCACCGGTTTGGCCCTCAGAGTCCTCACCTGAACCCCTCTGAGACGTGTCCTCTCCTCCTGCACACCAGATTGCTTTTGCCGTGGTATTTCGCTCATAACTCAAGGTCCTGGCATCATGCAGAGCTCTGTTTGCTCTCTTTCTCTTTCCTCCACATTTTGTCTTCATTTAGACTTTGAACAGCAGAATTAAATGTCAGCTTTGGGTTTGGGCTTTGCTTTGGGGTTGTGCGAAATGAAGCTGAGCAGTGAGTGAATCATGTTAGTCGGTCTGTTACATCAGTATGCTTTTATTTGTTTCCCACCCAATGCCTTGCACAGCTGAAGCAATTCTACAATAAAATTGCAGTATTGTAGATTGAACCATGATCTTGGAACCAAAGAGGTTGAGGTGATAGATAAGATATATATAGAGCAATCTAATATAGTTATGTAATGGTCTGTGTCTTACAAAGAGAGCGAATATTCAGGATTTCTATATGCTGGAGGAACTATTCAGTGGAACTGTAAAGCTGATAGGACCTTTCATCATGTCTTCTTACTGTACTTGAAAGTGTCCACTTCATCCACATGCCCCATTTTGGGCAAACCTATGTTTAGTGCATCGTCTAGAGACTGATGAACCTTTTTTCTCTCTTCCTCTCTCGTCTCATATTCCTCATCACCAGCCCCAGCAGCCTGAGGTGTGAACCCCGAGAGCTCACAGCAATCCTTCTTCACCACAGGAGAGATATTTCAGAAACTGGATGAGTGTCAGATCGCACCAGAGATTCATTGTAGTAGCTGGAGGTGCAATGCGTTGCAATGGCACGCTCCAGATTGAAGTTATCCTTTTACGTTGACCTTGGATCAGCTTCCCACAAGTACCCATGCGGAAAGACGATGGCGAAAACTGACTTCAGCTCAGCCTCTATTCATTTGGATCAGATCAAAGGTGGCTTTTATCAGTGCCTGGTGGCGCTCGGCCCTCGCTCGTATACTTTCCATCTAGTTTCCTGTTCGTCGAGTTCATCAGCGTTCCCTATCTCGCTCGCTCACGTTCACTTATCCAACTGGGTAATTGGGTATTCCAGTCTCTTATTTTGCAGTCATGAACGTTAAATGGGAATACTGTTTATGGTAATGATTCTTCCATAAGCACCAGGACGTACATGTAATTATATAACTCAAGTTAAATTGAGATGAGAGCGAATTTGGGAGGTTTCATTAAAATGGCAATTTCTTGGAATGACTAAATATTCCAGAGGCAAAATGGCTGGTGAGATTAGAGGGGCTTGCTTGAGAATTACTCATTTCTAAACCATCTGCTCCTCAAATTAAACATTACCCAAACTGTTGGTTCACAGTGGACGTTTATTGAATTATGGTTCAGTCATCGTGTTAAGAGCGGCACCGTGCGCTGGCAATCTTCTTTCTCATCGGTGTGCTTGAGCTCCTCGCAGCCTTTCATTTATCTTCAGACTGTGAGGAAAAACTCGACGGAGGGTGGAATGGAGAGGGAGAGGACATTAAAGTCACTTTAAGCTGGATGGGAACAGACAGTCCCATACCTGTCTTCACTCCATTTGTTAAGTTATGTTAATTCCTATAAAATCCATTGAGGGAGAGAACGACCCGAGCAAGACAACAAGCCCATTTCAGCTCAGCCAGTGGACAGTATCGGAGAATAAAGCGAATCAGGAAAGAGGTTTAAAAGACGACGAGGTCTTTGGCATTCCTGGAGTCGGTTTATCCCCGTTGGACGGTGGGCGCACATTAACATCTTAATAGGAATGTGTGTTAAACCACGTCCTTGCCTCCCTCCCTTCCTTTTGACAAGCGTGAATTAGGTGTCAAGCAGATTTCCTCTGACTTTAATTGAATCTGCCTCCCCTCAAAAAAAAAGGAAAATCTGGATTCAAAATAGCCTTTTAGGTTTATCAAGCCATGTTTTGTTGGGTTCGGCAGTCGCAGCGTCATTCCAACCTCGGCCCTTCCCACACAGGACTTGTTTATGAGGTGAGATTGGGTGGGATGTTGTACAAGCACACCGCTCTGTGCTTTCTCGCTTTTCGTTATCCTCTAATAAGTTGTGGCCTGCAGGTTTTGTTTTTTTGAACTCCCCCAGGAAATCCCCTCGGCTCCCGGGCTCAGGCCACAGATGAGCGCAGGAGATTGCCATGGGTAAACAGGGAAGACTGATCAACTCCTCGTGACTGGATTACCAAGTATCGGATTGTTTAGTCGAGACATCCTTCCTATCGGCGTCTCTTCTTTCTCGTTGCCCTTTTTTATCAAGTGAGATGTTTGGAGTGGGGATGAGTCCACGGGCTGATAAAAACGGTACACAGACTCTGAGATGTGGCAGAGGGTTCTGATGCCCTCCAACTTTTTATAGGCACAGAAAATTGTTGGTTGTACAATTAACAGCCTCTGTGACAAAGATCGTTGAAGATGATGTTGGAAGTGTGTAGAGCCATCTATTTTCTCCTCAAACTCTTTCATTTCCGAGCCAAGTGTGAGATATCGACAAAAGATTTTGCTCCTCCTCTGCTCTGTGAAGAACCAATCGAGTCCACAAACCAGCATTAAATTTGGGTTGTCATGGATCCCTACACTTGATCAATAAACTTCACATATCATTACGCCGGGCAGCCTCGGAGGTCTGCCTTGTTCTCCGGTTGAAATGGAATAAATCTTTGTTAAAAATTGCTTGTGATTCACACTTTTAGTCTCGAGGGTAAAGTGTATTTCTTCAGTGCTGGCTGTAGACAGCTCATGGTTTCTGCCAGATCTGCTGAGTTACAGTCATGAGTGCAGTTGACAGAAGAATCTGCACAACAAACGGCATCTCTCCAGAATGCCGCTGTCACACTCGTAAATGTTTAACCATTTTCAATGTTTGTGAGGTTTTCTGTTTGTAGCAGTTGTTGAATGTCTGGAGTTTGGAGGTCTTATTCAGGAGAGCTGCATTTCAATGATTCTACTCCTGTTGCACACACATTACAAATCCTTTATAGTAAAACTACATACAAGCCATGTAAATAGTAAATTGTGCATTACAATAATGTTTAAGTTTTATTTTTTTGTTTTATCATCAAGAACTAATTTAAACAATGTTGTCTTGTACTCACTTTGCAGATCTGAAGATAGAAACTATACTTTTATTTGAAATGTCTGAGAAATATTGTTAGTAGTTAACATAGTAAATTCAGAAAGTATTTGTCTTTCACTTTGCTGGATCTGTTGAAAGTAACACATCTTTGGCCTTTATCTTTCAGACTCACGAGCAGGAGCAGAAGCACAGAGATCCGTGGACCACGCAGTTATTGGAGGGGTGGTGGCAGTCGTGGTCTTCGCCATGCTCTGTCTCCTCATAGTTTTGGGCCGATATTTCGCAAGACACAAAGGTAATTCAGTCCCCGACTTATTTCCTTCATTCAGGTTTGGCACATCCCAAGGTCAATAGACTTTCTAATTATTTTGGCTAAGATTGTGGAAAGGCGCACAAGTCATTGGAGAGCAGTGGTCTAGCGTCGAAGCTCAGTGGGTGTTTTGAATTGGCCCGTGGCTACGACCACATTAAGACTGCTATCCCTCTGAGTGCAGAGCACTGTTGTGTTCTGTAATATAAAGTGGGCGCAGCATCTCTGCTTTTCATCAGGGCTACTGCCTTCATTATCACGCTGCAGACTGAGAGGATGGGAATAATCCCGCTCGGAAATGAAGTTTGAAGTGGATCGCTTATTCCCACCACCTTGTAACACTTTCCAAGGTTAATTCTGAAGCGCAAAGTCAAACCCAATCTGAAACCTCCTCAAATCTGGAGAGGATTTTATGGAAATGGTCTGAATTAATAGAGAATAAATAAAAGGTTTAAACTTTTGAGAAAGTCATACTCAGTCGGGTTTGTTTGATTTTTCTTTTGTTTGTTGTAACGAATAGCCAGGTTTTATAAGTGCTTATGTTCCACCGTGTAATGTTTTGTGGGTCATATAACATGTTGTTTTTACTCATAAAAGACAGTATGGCAAAAACTTCACTTACGGGCATTTGGCTTTAGAGTCCCTAAAATCGACCCTCATTCTAAATGAAATAAATCGCTCCATGATATTTAATCTCTTTTAAAACCAAGCAATTGCATCAATCGGAAACCCTGAGGTGATTGAGATATTGCCTTTATCAATAAGTTTCTCTTTGAAACCCACGCAGGCACCTACTTCACACACGAAGCCAAGGGGGCGGACGACGCGGCGGATGCCGACACGGCCATCATCAACGCCGAAGGGGGTCACAACAACTCGGACGAGAAAAAAGAATACTACATCTGAGTCCAGAGGCCACCAACGTTATGAATGTTTTCTTTGTTTGGTGGGTGGGTGCGAGGGCGGGGCATGGGGGATCGCAATGAAGAAGTGTTTTTATTTCTTGGTTTTGATCTTTTCCTGGGGATTGAATGATGGAGAATGCTACCCGGGCAGCTGAGAAGATGTAGGTATTTGTGTAACAGAGGTCAGGGGTGGTCTGGGTCGCGGGAGGGATGGGGTTACCAGACGTTGCCAGATAAAGAGTGTAGAAAGTGTCACCACACAGCACCTCCCCAACTGCTGGTACTTTTGTTCATTTTTTCGACCATTTTGCAGAAAACTTCTGTGCCTTGTTCTGAATTTCTTTTCTGAGTCATGCTTTAAATGCATTTATCATGTTGCACTCCCAAGTCCCTCCTTCCCTAACACACCATCATTTCTATTATCAACGTGCTGAAGGTACATGAGGGTTGCACACACACACACACACACACATGCGCACGTGCGCGTCACCTCGATACATTCCCCTGCACTGTGGTCTCTTCTCTCTCACTCAGAATGTCATATCATCCATCCTCTGCACTATATTCACAACAGTGTTTTGATTTTCTTAAACCAGGTCCAGAACACACATCATCCGATGCCTTTAGCACCATAAGCACTCAAGTTCAAAACATAAGTTTCCTTCCCGTTCAACAACTTTTGATGAGACCAGTGAAGAGTTCATCACTGCACCTGTTTTCATTTTGAAATGTAGAGTCTGCATTGGTGCATTTACTTGATTTGTTTTTCTTTTGAAATAATATGTGCCAGTACATTTGAAGCATCGCCGGCGTTCAGAATGAGTATAGGTGCAGACAAATGATTCTGTCGACATGCCATGCTGCGCATATAGAGGTTTATCGTCACGTTCCGCTCAGATAGATACAGCTCTCGCAGATATTTATTGTTTCCATATAATGATGTCTTAGGTTTTCTTGCCATTTTCATCCAGAAATGTTTTCGCAAATGACAAAAGAGTCGCCGAGAAAAGGTCTAAACGCTCTCGCTTACATTTGTTAGTTTAGCTTTGTTTGTTTGTTTGTTTCATTTTATGCCGGGCTGGTGAAGGTGACCCTTTAACACGCATCTATATGACTACCTAAAATAGTGAGCTGTTGGGAGGGAGAGCCACAACCATCTTCTTTGTAGATTATCTAAGAGAGATAATTTGGGAGCGTTTTGATTATTATAACTTTACTACCTTAAAATGCATTTTAACAGCCAAAAAACATCAACACACGTGTATGTCCATCATAGGCAAGTCAATGGGGATGTGACATTGATGTTGAGCAGGCTAATAAGTGTGTAATGGTATACGCTCGTCCATATTTCTAAAGAAATAGTGGCAATTGCAGCTAGTTTATCCTTGTGATATTTGACTATAAACTGCCCAGATATCTCAGACCCTAATGGTGCGAAATACAAACAAACCCCCACGCCAAAATCATTTCAACATGATGTGTAAACAATGTGTGTTCTATTGTTTGTAATTGCCGTTTGTCCACCGGATTCCTGCTTGTTACGGTTTTGAGCTTGAAATGAGTTTAGTGAACAGGGTGTCGGTGTAACACTCTTCTATTACCAATAAATAGAAAAAACTTTTAATAACATTCCAAATATTTTAGGAAATTTGTCTACAATGTATTTCGCTGCATATGTGGATTTCCCCTATATTTACAGTCATTTACACATGATGCTAACCAAAAATATCTGACACGTCCGCCAACACTCCGCTCATGCTTTCTTCACTCTCGTGAACACCTTTGACATTTCACAAAAAACTAGCGACAAACATAGACCAGGAACTGCACCCATAACATATGGTGGCTAAGATGTCTTAACAGAGAAGTATTTCTGTTCATTTGCTCATGACTCTCTCTGTGGTGTAAGTGAATTTAGATGCCATAGTTTAGACCCTGCTGAAATCAACCTCCGTGTAAATAGAGCTACAGTACGAGGTTGAAGGGGAAAAAGACACTCTTGGTTGCTTTTTTATTTAAAAGAGGAACACCTACTGAGACGTTTAGGGTACGTGCATTAACCATAGGAAACACTTTTGTTTTACTCCGTAGAATACGAATGAAAGGGAACGTCTTGCGGCTTGATGGTTACCGTTGCTGTTGAGATATACAGTCGTGTGGCTTGTGCTTAACTAGTGAGCATCATTTAGCTTTGGTCTGGCAGCTTCTGAACAGGATTTCAGATTTCCCTTCTTCTTGTTTGCGTATGTGAGAGACATGACATCAGTATACTAATTTGTGGTATTTAGACTGGGCCGATGTACATTTTGTTAAACTTGTTATGTTAGACCTGTTTCTAAATGTGATTGTGGTTTTGAACCGTAACCACTCGGATAGCCTTTTGAGGATGATGTTGAAGAAACTTGATGGGAACACACAGTTACGCTAGTGATTGTAAAGCATCTATTGCGTTGTCTGTCTCTTGTACAGAAAGGTGATAAAAGGCTGAATTGAAAGTGTCCTAAATATAACTGCTTGTTTTTGATGAATTCTGAATCGGGTTCAATTTAAGTTGTCATTTTCTTCATTCTGTTGTTTTTGTTGGTTTGCTTATTTTATTGCCCCTTGTTTAATAGTGCAACAGTGTTAGTAGTGTAATTTAATTTTATGTCTTACATTTGAACTGGACAGTTTGGGTTAAGCCCTGTCTCAGGTTCATAAAATGGCATTCTTGCATCTCAGGTAGAATGCGAAGCAACGGCCCCCATTTTAGCATGTGAAAAAACAAATCAAATTGAATCTTAAAACACTGAATTTTCCATTTGAAGTGCGTTTTATGTACGTTTTGTTTTATTTGATGCACTGTACGCTGTGTACACACAATGAGTATTACCTTTATAGACCTTCACATCAAGAGAACACAAAGAGGTATACACAGTTATCAAGTCGAATATTTCTCGGTCTGGATAAGTTGGAATTCTTTTGTTTGGAAGTTTGGAACGTTTTATCATCAATGTTTTTAGGTTGAGTATTTTTTTGTCTTTCTGCTGTACTTGGGCAATGTTACTGTGTATTAATGAAGAAAAAATGATATCCACATTCCCATACACATTTTGTATTTGTTCATATTAGACATTTTTACAAAAAAATGGAGAGTTCTTGTCTTAATAAAAAAGAAAAGATATTAATGTTCAAAGTAATTGTTGGTTTTGGTGTTTTTATTTCCTGCAAATCTAATCTTTTGGGGATAGTTTAGTTTTACATTTGAGTTCTGTCATAATTTACTGTCATTTTGAACCTGCGTGGCTTTCTTTCTTCTGCAACAAAAAAGAAGATATTTTAATGAACGTTGGCAACCAAAAACCGTTGGTCCCCCTTGACTTCTATTCTATGGACAAAAAGCGAATGCAAGTCAATGGGGTACAAACTGTATTCTGTTACCAACATTCTTCAAAATATGTTCTTTTGTGTTTTGCTGAAGAAAGAAAGCTACACAGGTTTGAAATGACAAGATGGTGTGTAAAGCATTTTTGTCTGAATTATCCCTTTGAAACATTTAATCCGAACTCCTAGATGCATGACTGAAAAGATCATCAGCGATCCACACGGCACATGAAGCTGAATCTATATTCAAACTGACTGAATCTCATCAAGAAAATGAGGTAAATTTGTCTTACAAGGATACAATGTCATTAATATTTGAGCTTCATCAACTTCTATATAGATTTTTCACAGACCTTCCAAGACTGAATTACATCACATATCCTTTTTATCTGTACATGTTGCCTTTGTTTAACAAATATAGCTTATTTCAATGTCCTTGGATGTTCTATAGCCCCAAAATATTGAACCATTCATAATAAATGCACAAAAGCACCCACAATCACATGGAACTCTTTTGACATTTCCACATGTGTTCAACAAAGTGTCTCGAATTCAGGCTTCTGCTTCCTTCAGTAATAATTGAGACGCCCCAAAAAGGATCATCTTCATTACAGTCACTAAATTTCCATAAGACTTCAAGTTCAATTTTATTCAGAAATCCATTCAATGCTCATGTGTGGCCTGTCCTCATTATCCTGGACATTCTGCAGCACTGTCACACTTCTACACTGTGCTTTTATTCTGCTGAACTTTGACCGAGGCAACCTACAGAAAGAACATCTCTCAAAGGTATAGCACACTCCACACTTCTTCCTCAAGCAGTCTCAAGCCTGTACCGTGACCTTGCCGGCCAGTTGCAATATCAGAGAAGCACGCTACACATATGCTGACCTTGAGTTGTTGCTTTTTTCCTCCTCCCTCTATATGATGCCTGGTTTTTGATTGCCTGAGCTGGAGCTCAGCACCAGTGTTGTCACACTGCCAAACCTCAAAGTCACCCTCTGCTCAGATAGGATGGATCTCAAGGTACAGCCACAGATGTCACATGGACTCATCTCCATTCCAGAGAGACAAAGAGATCTAGGAAGAAAGACTGTTTCTCAGCTCAAGGCTGTGACAGGATAACATCATGTCCTGTGGCGCTTCTAGATTATACCAGAGCATGTAAAGTATTACGATCTGGAATACAAGTCACATTTGAATACTTTCTTAGCTTGAATCGATACAAGTTATGTGATATTTTAATTCAAAGGAACAGTTCACCCAAAAATGGAAATCTTCATTTTCTCACCAAATCTGTATACATTTCTTTGTTGTGTTGAACACAAAAGAAGCTATTTTAAAGACTGCAGGACAGAAAATGATTCTGGGTCACTTTTGACTACCATTTTTCATACAATGGGAGACAATGGTGGCCTAGAACTGTTTGGTTACTGACATTCTTTCAAATATCTTTCTGTGTTAATCACAACAAATCAATTAATACAGATTTGGAACTCGAGGGTGAGTAAATGATGACAGAATGTTTGGGTGAACTGTCCCTTTAATGTACTTTCTATATAGTGACAGTTCATGACCTCACGTAATTGATATGACTGCACACCATCTTTTAGCTTTTTGTATTGAACAGACCAAAATATTAGTAGTTATCCATTATAAGTCTTGCCCTCTGCTGTAGCTTTCAAATCAAATATGTAACTACAGAACGCATGAGTTCTGATGCAATTTCACAAGGAGGGAGACCTAACCTTTACAGACTACAAATGGATCCATTGAGGGTATTTTTGAAAAGAGAAAATCATTCACAGCAACAATGGCGTGTCTTAATAGCATTGCAGTCTGGGTCGACAGGTGAGACGGCGACTGATTCCTGAAATTGCCGGAGATTTACTAGGGAAGAGATTGAGGAATAATCTATTAAAGCCAATATTGGCTTTCATCGTACATACATTTATGAGACTAGGTTGGACAGATTTATGTCTTTGTATTCTGACATCATCTGGTTTTGGTGATTCAGAGATGAATCACAGTGTCTTGAAATCTCCCGCACAATCCGACTGTAATTGTGTTTATACATATCTATGAATTGTGTGAATATTTTAAAAATATGTGTACATTTCACCACAATTCTTCCATCACCAACAGACCAAGTACATGGATAAATGGCTCAAAAAAAGGAGTAATTCTAGCGTTATTTTTCATTTTTTTTAATCAAATGCAGTGTAAGATTTCCAAGTGTGACCGAGGTGTCAATTTATTTTTCGGGGCCATACTAACAAATGATATTATAGTTTACAACAAAACTAAAACTAAAAATGTTTCTGTCCATTTAACTTTTTTATTAATTATATAAATAAATAAAGCTAAAATAAAAATAAATGTACCTTATATAGCAACAGAAAATAAACAAATAATATTAAAAAGACAAGAGCACGGCAAAATTGTTAAAATATAAATCGATAGTGAAAGCAAAAAATATAATCTAATTCAAATAGTTTACATCTCTAAAGTGAATTCTAAATATCACTAAAACTGAAATCAAAACTACAATAACTCTGATACCAACCAATAACTCTTACTTAAAACATATAACCTTTCTGTGTCTGTTGGGATGTTAAACCTTATTTCGTTTATGCCTCTGTTTGATTATGCAATATTATTTTTATTGAATCGCTGATAAAATCAAGAAACTGCACACTGTTATCAAAGGCCAACCCAGAGTTGTATGAACTAGTGAGTAAGGTTTACAGTATCCATTATTTCTTTTTAATAAAAGACAAACAAATCCCAGCTGGTGGCACCTAAAACATCTCCCTAGTTCTGTGTCACAATGAGTAATAAGGGCTGCTAACAGCAAGTAAGTCACTGTGTGTGAACCTTCTTTATGTCTTTGAAGTCTCTTTGGCTGGCTTGCTTCTCATCTCTTGTTACTGGGATGCAGAGATTTCTGCCATGGCGACAGCCTCTCGGGGGTCTGGAGAGTTCTTTTCTATGGCTTCATAACAGATCCAGGCGACGCAATTAATGATGTCGGATCCGCGAAACAAACCTCACATTCTTATTAGAAGTTCTGTGTTGTGCTCTAACTGCTGGTTGTAAATCGCTGTTTTTCCAAACTGTTTTCTTAAATCCTACGCAAGAGGGGGCGGTAATGAGACTTTAATGAAGGAAACGTTGTTTGTTATATAATACACACCTATAGCTCACCTAAAGGAATAGAGCAGCAAGTGTATATACCATCACTGCTCTTCGATCCCAGATGAAATATGATAAAGTGCCATGTTTGCATTTGCCGTGTTATTTTTTCAAGTGCAGGTAGGTGTCCTCCATCAGTCTCTCGCACTTGACACAGGCAATCTGGATTCAAGAACTTTCTAATAACGTTGGCATAACTTGCATTCCCTGAATTTTTTCATTAACCCAGCAAAAGACGATCATTACAGATTTGCAATAGCAGAATCCATCAGTTAGAATGTTCTCAAGGAGAATGCATTTTAATCTACAAGCCGTTCCATCGGACACTCGCGCACCTGCCCTCCAGTTAACTTCCGGTTTGTGTTTCACTACTGTCTAATAATGCAACTATTTATTGTTTATTTTATTCATGTTCATTTTCATATTTTTTAAATATTTCACTCTTTAATAAGTGTATTAAGTAAACAATTTGTTGAATGGGTCCTGTAATTTGGTGGCATTTCAACAAACCGTACAGTACATTGACATCTAGCGGTTGAGCTTGGTATGGAGGTATGGTATGGTTGGAGTCTAAAAGCATTGGGGAGACAAGTTTAGCCAAGTAACGGTTCTTCTTGGTTTCTTTTGATTATCATTAAAATGGATTTACGTAAATGTGTACCGGAAGTTCAGTTGGGGGGGGTCACAAAAGCGGGCGTGTGCAGTAACGTTTGCTTACGTTGTTAGGATGAAACCGTCTACACAAAGAACATTTTATATTAATGTTCAAAATGCTTGTAAACAAGCCACCGGTTCGGTGTGTGAAAGTGTGAAAATTGAAGAAATTTACCTCTGATGGATCCACCTAACAAGGATTTATGTTCATACGCCTCCACATTTTGGAGAAATATAGCTTTTAGTCACTGATAAGTTTGCAAATAATACACCATGCGCTGAATGTTTGTTTACCCTGCCAGTTTCAATAGAGCAGTATTATTAGGAGATTTTACTACAGCACCTCAGTTGTGATGGAAATCTGTGTTCAATACCGACGGACGGACGGACGCTATCGGCTCGATCTTTTATAACAACTCAAATTGCGTTGGACCGAAATGAGTTGACTGGCGCAAAATTGATTACTTGTCGAGGTGTTCTCAAAAAAGATACCCTTGCATTGTTATACAGCTTTTTCTTAAGTGACACGGTATGAGTAAAATACCGTTGCCGTTTTATTTGTTAGTATTACACAGTCTGATGATGCTGTTGATTCTTTTCACGCCGGTAACTGGCAGAAATAACTGCATATGACTAGCCATTGAGAGCAGACCTAAGCCTTGAGAGCTCATAATTGGCAGAGTGTCGGCAATGGAGCATTTGCAGTCTCAGGGGTGCTTCTTCTCACATAAACACACACAAATACACACACACAGTCCATTTGCAGAGCTCCTCATTGGAGCACTGAGATCTTTGTAATTATAGCGTGTAATAGCAGATGCCCCTCTGTCAACCCTGAGCACACATCACTTTCAGAGCAACCGCTGGGTTTTTTCCTTCTTTTTCTCGCAGGGTTTTATAAGGTCAGATTGCACTCATGTTCTTGCAACAACATTTTTGTATTTTGTTGTTTGTATAAATGTCACCCAGTGAAGAGGTTTGAGGGAAAGGAAGTGGTAGGGAATCAATTAATCTGTTCACCTGGTGCTGGAGCATTAATCTCTCCGGTTTAACCGAGTTTGAATGCAAATTGACTCCGGCTCTCTGTCGCGATACTGTTGGTGTTCTATCTCCGAGGCTCCGTTGCAATTTTCCCATTATGTTTTGTCAGAAAATCTACTTTAATTTAAGTAACTTAAGGTTTGGAAGAAAATCCACCTGAGTTTAGAATGCGCGCGCACGTTCACATCTTTAATTGCTTTTCTTCACAGCGGTCACAACTCGCCGCGGTCAAGTCACGTTTCGGCAAATAACACCATCGTATTTTCAGCGTCAAATTATGTTTCTTTTTTCACGTCGTTATCTCTAGAGTGATCTTTAGTCACAGAATTTATTTTAGGAATAGTTTTAATTTGATTTGTTCTCCATGGAAACACAACTTTCCCAATTATTTTAGAGTGAAGAGTTTGTGACTGTGAGCAGCTATTGACTCGACGTGTTTCACTATATTTCACTTCGCACTTTCCAGCACGTCAAAAAATGTGTCTGAATTCAAATAAAAAGTACAGTAGAGGAATGTTAAATCTTTCTTGTGTTTTTATGTGCTCATGTTGATTCATTGGTTATGAGCAAAAGATCAGTCCCCTTTCTGGTCAAATCCGTTTTCTGCTCAATTGGTTGAAATATTAATGTTTTTTAGTTTATTTGCTGATTCGTTTACTGTTTTGGAATTTGATGGGCATATTTATGGAAAATATACTTCAAAACAAACTTACAATAGACAGGCTTTAAATATTTGGCATATTTTCCAACTTACTGAGGTAGCTCATTGTAAATTGAATTTACTAATCCCTGTTTTACCATTTGCAATCCTTTGTGTTGAAGAAAAAAAACAAAGCAATATTCTAACTTATCTTTTATTGAATTATTAGTATTTTCATTCACATTTCACCTGTTTTAAATGTATTTGAAAGTGGTTTGTTTTAATTATTTAGAACTTCCCTTCATTCCCTTCGGGAATGGTCCATTTTAGATATTACAAACTCCATTTCAAATGCCCAATGTTACCATTTCATTGCATCCAAAATACTTTTCCCTACAGCAAGACACTGTGTCCTTTTCTAAAACATAATTTTAAAACTGCACAATCTCCATCATTTTGATGCCTCTGCTGCACCTTTGGTTGAAATATTTCCATAAACCATGTAAACCCTATTATCTTAAGTTCATGGACCACCTATTTGTAGCTCACGATCTACAATGAAACTGTTCAATTCTTTTGAAATATCTTTTCACACAAATGAAATTGAAAATAAATTCAATTAGATATCGTCACCACTTTTAAACCCCAACAATGGCCTCTGTTACCTCTAAAGTCAAATCGCATCAAAGGTCAACCCTGCTGAATCATCCCGCCGTCTCCCACCGACTCTTCTTATCTAATCAGAATAGCAAATCGGCATCTCTCAATCTTCCCGGCGCAGACGGAGAGGAACGTCAGAGGAATTAGCTACCCAGGCCGTTAATACAGCGCTGAATCCTCTGCTGCATACCCACAGGAGCTGACAGAACTATTTTTCTGAGCACTCAGAGGCCTGATAAAGGTAATGAGCTATAATGCAGGAATGAGGAGGCGAGGGGGAAAATGCATGCGCGCCACCGGCTGAAACTTATCTGTGTGCCTCACAAAGCAGAGTATCTCGCCGCACACCCCGTGGTCTAGCAGCAGACATCTATGAAGTATCAGGAGAATGCTGAGCACAGCCTGACCTTATGCAGATGCAGTGTTCAGCTATGAGAGACGGGCTCATTGTGGAAGGTATTGGGTGATGCTGCACTTGCTGCACTGAAATGGAAACATTGTGTCCATTAAGACTGCACATGCTCCATTTAGTCAGGCAAGTCAATTTTGAATGTGTGTGCGTTTACTGCATCTTTAGGAATCAAACCGTAATGACAAAATATATGAAGAGTTCAATTGCATAATAACATAATAAAAACATGATTTTTCCACACATGAGTTATCTGTTTTTGGAACAAAAAACTGTTCATGTATTACATTATAAAGAATTGACCCATTATAAGGTATAACAGTGACCTTCGCAACACTATAAAAAGCTTGATAATGTAAATATTCATGTCCTGGTAATATTTAATTCAATAGATGGCATTTACATTCGTCTTGCTCTAATTTCACCTTTATTGTCATCATTGTGTGGCAGAGCATAAATAGCAATGAAACAATATACTGCGAGGAGATCTGTACAAGGAACAGTATGTAAAACCAGTTACAGTTCTGCTGTTTTCTAATCACTCCAGGACCGACTCATTCATTAACTAACAGTAGATGTATTACACGGGTTGCTTGTCATTCAGCGTATCTTCCTCTTCTCTCTTTTGTGGGTCGTGCACTACAGAAACTGAATTCACACAAGCGTTGGAGCAGCTCCTAGTGGAGGCCTTGAATACAAACACATTTTCAACACAATATCTGCCAACATGTCTGCAGTAGTTGAATTACACACGCTTTAATGTCTACACCATCTTTGAATAAACAGAAGAACAGATAATGTCTTGTCAACATTCAAAGCATGAGTTTTCAAAGTGTGCAAAAGGGTTTTGCGTACAAAATGCTATTTAGTGTTGGGGAGGTTCCAGAGATACTGTAAGTAAATTATGAAAGTTAATTTCTTTAAGCAACTTTTTCCTGTGTCTCTCCCTCTCTTTCTGTCTCTCTCTCTCTTCAAACTTCAAAAGACACCTGGCTTTGATCCCAAGATGAAAGAGCATTCATTTTAGTGAAGAGTGGACCAGACATGCCATTGCATGATGTTGCATTTTAGTTTTTTAAGGTACAGTATTGCGATACGCATTATTTGTAATTTGAATAGATGTGGAACTATAGCCCATGGTTAGGTTCATATTTGTTTATTTACACCATAAGTGAAGCAAAGCAACATTTGGCTCATTAGAAATTTCCATAACAAAATAAATGCAATTATTACCAGAGATGCAACAATAGTGAATTTCTCCACAGATACAATAGCTTATTGTTATATATGTGTGATATCTGCTAATACGCAGACCGAGTCTGAAGAATAAATTAATTTTCCTTAACTTTCTGAATATTCATTCAATAATGACTATTAATATTGATCATCTGTGATGTTTCTTAATATTTTCTATATTCAGAGCACAAATTCATTGCATTTTCCCATCCTTTTTTGATTGACCGGATATATGGGCCCTGATCATCGACTGTTTTTAATCTTTTGGACAATAATGTCTCTCTGTAATTCGTGTTGGATAAAAGCGTCTGCTAAATTACTAAATGTAGTGTGAAAAACTGTTTTAATCAACCGATACAGATTATTGGCCGATATATCGGTGCATCTCTTATTATTACTCCACGTTCACAATTTTGGTCACATTTCTTGTATAGACCGTTTCATTGGATGCGCCTGTACGAACTTCCAGTCTGTTTTTGTTTATCGGTCTGCCTGTTGTCTGATTATATCTGATTACTATTTATATTTCATTTATGTTAACATTCATTTATATTATTATTTTATTGTTTAATAATTGTATTAAATAAACCATAAATTTTAGTGTATGTTCGTTTTATGAAATGACAATTTGTTGAATGGGTCCTGTAAAAACCATATTGGATATTGACATCTAGCAGTTGAGCTCGATTTCTTTAGCTTGTTAGAGAAATAATCTACAGGTACTCTATTATTTGTGAATGTGTACCGGAAGTTAAGTGCAGTCTACAAAGACGAGCATGCGCAGTAACATTTGTTCATGTTGTTGTTTTAAAACCGTCTATACAGTCTATAGATTTGCACTGGCCCGATAAAGACTAGACCAACATAATGAATAGATCTTACAATTAACCATGTCCTTGGGAATGAAATTAATCTGAGTTGACTGGCTTCTCTGTTTTGCTTTTTGCCCACACGAGGCTGCTGACATTCTTTTTGTGCTTTGATTAATGTCGAGCTCAATCCCCAGCACAACAACACTGAACTAAGAAAAATAGTGCTAGAGATAAAGAAGGGCATGATCCATCCATCCCAATTTAGCTCGCTCTCTTTAAAGCCGTTAAAACCTACAAACAAACAGTGATGCAATTAACATCTGGTATTTGTGATTACTTTATTGAATACGACGCTTATGTCCTGTCCATCCCTTCTCATGAAGCACAAGGGGATGATGGGATTTAAAAGCCCGTTTTTGACCTTTCACTGATATAGTCTGGAAACCGGAAAGATACCGGGTTCAAAGGTAAAAGAGGCTCCAAGCGCTTTTTTTGGTCTCCTGAGTTTACGGGCGCGTTTGCACCAGCAGAGAGACTTGTGGGTTCTCGGTATGACCGCATCACCTCATCTATCACCCTGGTTCCTCTGGCTTTGGTTCTGTTCTCATGGTCACAGGGGACCCGACCGTCCCCACTAAGCGAGATGAGCTCTATTTTTCAATTATTCCAGCAGCCGTTGGCAAGCTTCACAAAGGCATCAGGCAAAAGGCAGCATGTTGTTGGACATCTGGTTAAGTGGCTGGCACCAGGATGAAAAAGCGGAAGTGTTGAATCCCATCCAGGTTCCGACTTCTTTCAAATTCTCTGCATCTTTTGCATTTCAAATGACTTGCATGGGTTATTTGTGCACTCCTTTGTTTTGACAATAACTTCCACTGCTTATATCGAATTGACTCCAAACCTTATAATCCACTTGCCCTTCACCTCCACCTGTAGATGGGAATGTGCCATCACAGATATGCGGTTTCATCATGGCAATGCTATTTACCATTCAACTCTTTAAACTAAGTATTGACATTTCACAAGTGGTGTAGACCGGATGCAGAGCTGCATTTAAACGTCAAATATAATATATAAACGTATAAATATACTGCTTTAGTATATTTATAAACTGCTTTACGTCAAGTAAAGCCAAGATGTGCCTTTAGTTGTCCACAACTCATTGAATTTGTTTAAAAGTGTTCCAGATCAATTATTCACATTGGTCGGGGACCTATAATGTTTTTGTGTCACAGTGTTGAATAGACAGTGTAGCGTTGTCTTTGGTCATATTTTCAGAATTGCTTGCATTTATGGAGCTAAAGTTGCATTGTTATTTTGCAATCACTTATGTAACTAAAACCTTTGATTTCATACTGTAGATACCATTACAATCAACCAGAGTAGTTATAAATATGATCAAGTGTACACTAGGTGGAATCTTGAACAAGTGTGGATATAAAATAAGAAACTTACATATTTATCATGTAAAGTAATAAACTTCAGAGTGAGTCCAAAACTGGCACGTGAACCTCCAGTGTTTCAATTATTCAAAAGAGTGTGTTTCCATAGCATCATTATTGAAAGCATTTAAGAAAGTGTTCTACTCTGCAACCTTACATTCATTATTATAACAAGTACAACAATTTCTGAATATAAAAAATAAAATGTAAAAGCAGAAAATAATGCAAAAGTGTAATGTGAAGTCTCCAGTGTGGTCAAAAGATGTGAGTATTGATAATTAAACAGAGCTCCTCAGATCCCCAGGCTTTGGAAGCGTGGGTAATAACATTTACTTGCTTTCTAGTGTATTTAACGCTTTGAAATGACCAAGCAGGGGATGTTTTAATAAACTACAAGAGAGATTCACTCTTGAAATACACTTAGGCTAATTAGAAGACCCATTTTGTAAAACCGTCTAGTGAGAAATGACAGTTTTCTGGGAAAGAATCCAAAAATTCACTTTTTGCAGGAGGCAGGAAGCTTATTGTTGTGTTTCCTTCTTCTCAAAGGTTTGGTCCAAGACCTTGTCAGATTTAAGCCCTGACAAGTGATAGAGCCACAGGCCTTACAGCCAGGGAGGTAGATACTGGGAAGAGAGAGAGAGAGAGAGAGAGAGAGGGATGCTCTAAACTCATCTGTTGTTTGAAACCAATTCCCACTGGTTCCCTTAATGTCTGTATCATCAAGAAAATAGGTTTCCTAATTGCCTTCATTAGTCAAGCTTGTGCGACAGTAAAAAATCAATAATGGAAAAGAATTACTCCAATTCCACCTGTTTAAGTAACCTGGGTATCATATGCCATATATGGGGACAACATCAATTGAGTGATTGCGGGGTGTCTTCATAATTCTATAGGGTTGGTGTGGAGGATTTTCTATACAACATGCATGCATGCAGAGAAACGTACATTTTTTTTATTAAGTATCGGTCAATGTGGTGACTCACTATTCGCACGAGGTTACTTTATCTAAGGATTTAATGGCCCAGCCTCTACCACCCACAGATAAGCTTTGTCACTATCTGTGCTCCATTCTCCACTTTAAATGCCAGCATTCACAAACTACTATTTATGTGTCATTGCTTCCCAACAAACCCCTTTCCTCTTCGAATGGCCAGAGAGCGGAGAGCAATTGCATGCAGCAAAAAACCTGTATTTATTGGAAACCTTCAGAAGTGGCACAAGGGGAATTATTTTTACCAGGCATTAACAGAGGCTGTGACAGGAGCACTTTGACAAAATGGGGAGCTGTCAGTACCGCGTCACCAATCACCACAAACAGCAAGGTCCTCCAGACGTACGGGACAGCCAGACAGTCACTGGACCTCAGCTGGGAAAAGGACAGGAAGGCGGCAGTGGTAATTTGTAATCTTCCTCTGAGAATACTATCTCTCTCTCTCTCTCTCTCTCTCTCTCTCTCTCTCTCTCTCTGTGTGTGTGAAGAGCTTTTTAGTCTCCAATTCCAATTTTATGATCCAATAAATGTTCTTGATATGAATTAATATAGGTCCAGTTCATTTTGTGGTATGAGAAAATTCAAATGCAAACATTAAAGAAAAATCCTTTGAAGGTGTTATTCATGATTCATTGTGAATCTTTAAAGAGGATACACTCATGATACACATATCAAGCTGTATGGTGAAGACCGGGGCTAGTTGTCAAACGGGCTAAATCTCAGTAACTGTAAAAAGTTCAGTCATATAAATGCTTGAATGCTGACTTACTGTGTTCAAACCTTCTTCAATTACGATCTTTTGGGGAAATGAAACTGTAATTCCAATATCATAATTTTGTAGAAGCTAGGAAAACAAGAAATGGACTGTGTATAAGGGTACGTGTGTTGGTTACATGTTATATAAAGTCTTAATTGTTTTGTGCTTCAGAATAGTTTTATGATCAAATTGAACTAAAACCATGCAATAATCTGTTCAAAGAACAGAATCAACCTTTTTTTTACAAATAACAGTGAATATGTTAAATAGCTTCCCTTTTAAGTATACTTGGATTGTGTATACTCTTGATTGAGGAGCGTATTACATACTTTTTTCGACATTTTAACTTTAATTTCCTGAGAGCATACTTTAAAGTGTACTTTTATACGCTAAAAATGTGCAAACAAGTATTGAACTAGTTTACTATCAGTGTATATAAGTTCACTTGTAGTATACTTGCAGTACAAATAAAAACTTAGTTGTTAACTAGTCGTGTACTTAAAGTTTACCTCTCCTACGTTTTAAGTATGCTCAAAAGTATACTTGTGTAAATAAAAATGGCAAATTTAGCCTAAGGAGTATTGAAACAGTATTTAGAAGTATACTGCTAGTACTTTGATATGTTAAATAGCTTCCCTTACATAAAATAAGTTTATTCAAGTTTGCTTCTTTTAAACCAGAAACGTACAGGCCTACTACGTTTTTTAAATATACTTGGATTGTGCTTTTTTGAGTAGTGTATTAAATACTTTTTCAGCACTTTAACTATAAATTTACTGAGAGCATACCTTAAAGTGATCTTTCATAAGCTAAAAAATGTGCAACATGTATTGAACTAAACAATCTTACTTGTAGTGAACTTGCTGTATAAATGAAAAAACTTAGTTGTAAACTAGTTGTGTATTTAAAGTCAACTTAAAAGTATGCTTATATAAAATAAGAGTGGGCAAATTTAGGCCTTAGCAGTATTGAAATTGTACATTTACAAGTATGCTCCCAGTACATTGATATGCGTATACTCCCTACAAAAAGATCACTCAAAAATATACCTGATAAATATATTTAATAAAACTTGAAGTTTACTTATTTTAGCACTGTATGCGGCCTGTGCAAAATTGTAAAAAAGAAAGTTTCCATGGGAAAAATACCTGGACTCAAAACCGACAACTATCCATATTCTCTTGTATATAAATCCATAAAACATCTAATAAGAGATACAAAAGGGACATGTGGGCCATGATCAAATTTAGCAGTCAGGACATGGAATGCCGGTTTCTCTTGTGACCCAATGTAAAATCAGAGCCTGAAATGTTTTAATGGAGAGAGAGGTAATGTTTATTTAAGGGCAGAACAGTGCAAGGGTTGCTTGTGCTAGGCAAAGTATTTCTTCCTTATTAATTCTCCTTCATAATACGTCTTGACAGACCCTCCCAAAGCTAATCCATAATGCAGTCCTGCAGAGAGCTTTGCCTAGGCTAGCCTTTTGAAGAAGTTATTGCTTTGATGTATGAGGGAACAGATAAAACAGTGAGTAGAGTGGGGAGTAATTGCGCTGTGTCTACAGGGGGACAGTGTTTAGCCCACACAATGACTCCAATCTCCCAGTTTCTCAGCCAAATGGACACAGCATCATACAGCCTCTGTGACAGAGGTACATGAACAGAGTGCATCTCCTCCATAGGCCAAAGTTTACTCCTTAGATGGAGATGTAATAAAAGGACTGATTGTTTTGTTTCCCCTGTAAATTAGGCTGGCAGTATGGCGATGCTTTCAGTATGGCGATGATGAGGCGGGTGAACAGAGGGCTTTCCCTCTGATGGGGCAGTTCGACACGAGGTCAGGATGCTCGGGGCTTCTCGTTTTTGGGTCAAAGCCATTTTGTTTGATGGACTGTTAGCCGTGGAAGTGTAGACTGTATATCAATATGTGCCTGTAAAGCTGGAAAAAATCACACTGTGTTGTCCATTGATATCTGTCTATATAAGGCGCTTTAAAGAGCAGAAGGAAGGTCTGCATCCACATTTCCAGCCGCCTCGTCCCTGCTGCGAGCCACTGCCCAGCTTCATGACATTGTGATGTGTGTATTTGTGCTCAGATGTGACACAGCACCGAATCCTGGAAGATCTCAGTTCACAAGCTCCTCCATCAAAAGCTCTAGATCTTTTAATGCCAATGAAGTTGTTTCTTTTTTATATGGTGAAACAGTCTGTGTCTTTGTGGCCGATCGCTTGCTAAAGGTTTGAACTGACAAATATGACATTTTATATTTGCTTCAAAGTTAAATAAAGCACTTTAAACAGGCTGTATTCATTTTAATTGGCTTTGATCGCGCTGACTGTGGTCCAATTATGTTTAATATTCCTGCATGTACTATTTAGCTTAGCGGCTAATTATCAAAACACTTGCTGCATGCATATTGTGTTGCAGGTTGTGTGCTGCGGAGATTTCTGAGGCAATGTGAAAAAAATACATTTTAATGAAAGGGTACATCATGGAGTCCGTATAGGTACAACATTGCTAGATTTAGTTCATCCAAAAATGTACATTCTGTCATCACTTACTCACCCTCTTGTCATTTCAAAGCTGCATGACTTTCTTTCTTCTGCAGAACACAAAATAATATATTTAGAAGAAAGATATATTTATTAAATGATGATCAAATTTTAATTTTGAGGTGAAATAAACTTTAAGAATATCTAGCATCAATAAAACAATATTTATTAATTATATTAATTGTTTTATGTGTAAGACTCAGGGTTTATGTATTGTTCCATCTTATTCCTCAACACTTTTAATATAAAGTATAACAGAGTCTAACCTTAAATTGAGCGAATACTAAACAGACAGTTACTTGTATTATTAAAAATATATATTTTAAAATCTCTTATTTGCCTGTTGCTGTAGCTTAAACTGTAGATCTGAATCCTTATATCCACCTTATATCATTTAGGTCATGGATTGACTGTCTATTGAAAACATGTATTGAATAAATGTGTACATTAAATACAAAGCAAGTTGGTTTGGATAAAAGAAACTGCCAAATGCAAACATACAGTATAAATGTAAATATTATGACTTAACCCAGCTAAAATGTTTTAAAAAACATGGAAACAGTTTTTATTGCATTTAAAGGTCACATGGCATACAAAAACTACACATGAACATTATTTTAAGATGGCGCAGTATGGTTGGGTTAAATTTGTCTTTATACTTCCTCACAGTAGGTGGCAGTAAGCACCTCTAAACAACCCATCATAAAACCCAAAGAAGAATGACTTATCGAGAGAAGCAAAAATTACATTTAAGTCGAACACTAAACTAAAATGTGGGTTTGTATGTGGACCCAAACCAGATCACGTAAGATAGAATTGAACTAATAAAAGCACAGGCTTATATACCAATGTATTCATAGAAACTCTGAGTCATTGCAACTTTATGCCTGTCAGACTGCAGGAAACTTTAAAATCATAAGCGCCACAAATTGTACAGCCCAGGGCGATATGATAAAAGACAATTAGCTCAGGCAGAACAAAAAATTGGAGATAAGAAGCTAACAGCAAAGGTCTTTTCTGTAGCTGTTGTTGTTGTTAATCTTCATTGACTGAGCATCTAGGGTATGTAGAGATTAAACTCACTACGCCACAGTGAGTATTAGCAGCCAAAGCTTAAGCGAGCGTCTGCCAGTGAAGTGTTTATCACTCCGTGGATTTAATTAAATAAAAAGTGCGTGTCTCTCCGACCCGCACTGTATAATTGGAATAACGCTTTCCATGTTCTGGGGTTACTAAGTTGTGACTATCTCACAGAGGAGATGACATGATGCAGTGAGGGTTTAGACCATTTCTGTCTCCGAGCGTCTTACCTCTTGTTTCATCATCCAGCCCTGCTGCACTGGACCCGAGAAGCCCTTAGTGACTTCATGTGTGACATGTGTTGTCAGTCCAACCTTGAATCAATGCGAGTCACCAGCCAACCAGGGCCAGCTACTGATAATTTGAAGCCGTAACGTGCTGTCACCAAGACAACCGCGTAAAAAAGTTATCTCAACTAAATATGATATGGAACAGCAAACTCTATCACAGTTGAGGTGTACAGAACGGTGAAAATTGGTATCTTTGAAACATGATTGCATGAACGCACGGTGGGGAACCAATGAAAAACACTGATGCATTTTGAATCAAGCCACGGCGTGTTAAAATTCAACAATATTGGATGCACTTCGCTTCACGGAGCAAAGAAAAACAGCCTTATGTGGTTATGGAAATTTTGTGAAATTGGGGGGAAACAAGGCCGCCTCACCATAAGCTGAGGATTGTTTCGGCTTTGTATTCTTCATCTTGGCCCGAGCCTTATGCAAAGTTGAAGCCAAATAGCGAGAAGAAATGAAGGTAATATCCACTCTGCCACAAAACCGCTTTCCATTTTTGTGATTTTTTTTAGGGGCTTATGGTGAAATTCGTAATCAGCCTCAAATCTAGCTTGAAGAAAAAAATAAATCTAAGTTGATAAGAAGGTAATGAAGCCTCACAGTAATTATCCAAGATAACCTATTTGTGGCACTGGTTGAGCAGTGATGAAAATTCTATTTAACATAGTTGGCTGATTTCTCTATTTTGATCAGTGCGAATCAAGAGACGGTGTGCTTTATAACCCTTGCCAATTTACTTTGAACTCCCCAAGATGCCGGGGATCATTACTTTAAGGATCCTTAAACTCCCTCATGTTACTAGGTAATTCAAAGCGAGAGGTTTGAAGTCGCTGCTGAAAATGTAGATATTGTAGTCTAGGTGCTGAAGTCTTGTTGGCGAGCATGCATATGAAACGGATCCTTCAGCGTGGACGGCGCACAAATACTTCACTGGCATTGCCATTATCAACAGGGCTATTATTTGTTTTCTGATTTGTCGAGTTTCCCTCTCACATTCGTATCTCACTGAATCAAAAATACATTTTAGGTTAGACCTGAAAACCAAATACAGCATGCAGACAGTGTGTTCGGACACACGTTTGTGTCTTATTTAAAAATATTACAGCATTTAGCAACTGTTTGGATGCTTAGCTCAAAATGCATATTTGTATTAAGTTTATTAATGAAATTATTTTTTTAATTATTACATTTTGCAAAGTGACTCAAGTGTCCAAAAAGTGTTTCTGGGGCCCCCATGGATTGGCATCATTTTTCAATTCTGTTTGCCTTTGTGAACAGACGTGATAGCAAACATCCACATTAATTTAATAAGCTGTGCGTTAATAGAGCTCCAGTCAAATGAGTGTTTGTGGAACCATGTGGTTGCCATAGAGGCGTTCTACCACCTTCACTGGCAATAAACATGCAGCATTCTCCCTTGTTAAACGAATAGAGCTGGTTATTAAAAGTGACATGATTAATTAAATAGACTTAAATGAAAACATTAGGAATCCATCAGATGAAAGCAATGGTGTGTAATAACTGCAGAAGTTAAACCGCGTGCGATCTCAGTGTATTCTGTTGTCAAGGAAACATAGAAAATAGACTGGGAAGAAAATGAGGATAACACTGCTTTGAAACTGTCCGGCACTCTCTTGACCCTGATCACACCTGCTGTTGAGAATCACGTGATGAGATCGCAGATGCTTAACTGAGGCAGATTTGTTTTATACCCAGTAACATGCCATTTAGATCCCTTTCCTCACACTGCTTTGGATGGAATTTTGGGGGAAGACCCTCTGATTTCTTGCCCATGTATGTTACTCATTACATTAATGTATTAATACATTTAGCTAAAAGTGAAAATTATTTCAGCTCAGTTTACATCCAAATACAAACAACATTTATTCAGGCAGAATTCATTTCGAATTGTTATCTGTTTGAATGTGCTTTACATATGACACATATGACACAAAAACATTGTGCCTGTATACATCTTTCGCACAATTGTGATTTTCTTTTACAAGCTGCTTGTAATTGGACTGTTAAAAATAGGGCTCAATGTCCTATGTTACTATGAAGGAATTTACCATATATACCATTTTACCTGTTCTGTATGTGTGGTTGAAAATTAAATGTGTTAATGTATCCTATGGTGTGACAGGAAAAATGTGTGTGTGCGCGAGTGCCTGTGCGTACAAAAATGTCTGTATCAGTATCTTCTATTTTTCCTTTTTTTATTTAAAAGTACAGCAAATTTAAGCTTTATTAGAGTAATGGATGATTGACAGGCGAGTCTGTGTTGTCACCAGAACAAAATATTGCATACAACACATACTGTATATATTTTACTTTGTTCAAATGTGGATTGAATGATCGGATCACAAAACATTTTGGAGCCTATTTAAATCTGTATTTAGTTCTGTCCACGTGGGATTGCCTAAAACAGATGTTATTACCAAGTGATAATTGGGTCTCTGAAAGGCATTACCAAATAAAAAATAAGAAGCAAAAGGAACCTTGACTTTTGTATTATTTCACTACATAAACCCTTAATCCTCGTCATAGAAGAATTAGTTCTGAAGTAAAATGAGACCATCTCTTCTATTAAGAAGGGATTTGTTACCCGACAGTTTCTGTTTAAGAAACTGTAATTCATGTAATTTTAGTATTGTCACTAGAGTAAATGTTTTCCCACTTCCCTCAACACCTTCCCTCTCATCTTCCACAATTCCATTTATCACCCTCTTATTACTTCACAAATGCCATCGCTGCAGTCCAGTTAAAGGAACAGTATCATCATTTACTCAACCTCATGTTCTTCCAAACTACTATGATTTTCTTTCAGGTAAACACAAACAGCGACTTTCTGCATAACCTAACTTAAACCTGTATGACTGCAGAACACAGAGAAGATATTTTGATCAAATGTAAATGAAGAGTTCATTTACAAAAGCAGATCACTCTAAAAACCGTGGTTTTATTGCGTTATGTATTATTACTAAAAAAAAGCAACCCAACTGCAGTTTGATTCATATTACTTGAAAAGAAACAATTATCTGTTTTTGCAAATAAACTCTTCGAATAGAGAACGGAGAACGAAGGAAGTCATATAGAGGTTTTGAATGAAAAAAGGGTGAATAAATGATGACAGAATTTGGTTTTTTGGGTCAACAATCCCTTTAAACTTCATTTTCCCATTCATGAAATGTAAGAGTCCAGCTAACTCTAAAATGACTGTCTTTAGCTCTCAAGATATAAAAAAGAATGTCCCATTTCAACACAGATTACATTAAAGATCACTCATAAAGGCAGCGCTGGGCCCTAAGGATGGTCTTTTTAATCCATTTCTCTGTTGAAAATGGATTGATGAAGTGAAGTCCCTCCACCTGCCAGTGTTATATGACTGACCGGTCATGTGTCACCGCCGGAGCCAAACACACTCAACCACCAGCATATCTCTAATAGCAACCAGCTGTCTGCTCTGTGCAAAGAGAAGTATTGACATAAGTGTCTACTGGAAAAGTATGCCCCTCTTATTATCTGGTCGTTGGCAGGAGCTGAAGAGTCGCGTGACTCGAGAAAGCTTCATTGCCCATATTTGTTGAGCTAACAAATTTGGTAACTCAGTTAGTGCAAGATTCAGTAGAGCCGCTATTGTCTGTCATATTTCTGTGAATAGCCCTGATAGTATACAACCGGGCTGGCTGGAGAAGAGATGGGATCTCAACCGAACGCCAAGTCCCCTCACAAACCTGCATCCCTCTGGCATGAAACGCTGAAGCGAACAGTCCAGTTTGTGTTTATTGTGTTTGCATTTAATCATTCGTATGAAAGCTCAACGGGAAAGAAATACAAAGATTTTTTTTAAAGTGCCCACACTCTAAGTCGACGGCAGCCAGCTCGAAAGCCTCCATAGCTTACCTTTTGATTTCGGTTTGAGGCTGTTAGCGCTTGCCAAATTTAGCCCGGATGGCTTGTTTGGTTGTTAAATGAATGCGCGAACGGGCTCCGTCTTCACCAGACTGCGGGAGTATGCCGTTCTGACACAAAGCAGGAGTCTACCTGTTATTTTCACTTTATTAATATTCAGCACAGCTTGTTGCTCCTGTTCAGACAGGCAGTCGGAATGACAATGTAATTGGGGAAATATAGGGATTTTGGGAACAAAGTAATTCCAAACTGACAACTTTGAAGAAGATCAAGGTGTATTTCCTTGTTTTGGCAAGGTTCAAAAAACAATTGCGCATTTATGGCTCCCATTTTCTATCAGTTTAGTGAGAATTACAGTACTTGCCTGACTAAACATCTCAGACAAGAGGGTGTTTTGTCACAGCTGTTTGAGAAACTGATCTGATCCACTTGACAAGACAAACAAATATCAAAACAGGCTTTTGTGCTGCGTGTGACAGGCACGTTTTGACGAGAAAATAAACGGCGAAGCACTCGCTCTCTGTGATTGCGCATAACGATGTGTGAAAAGAAAGCGTAATAAAGAGGTGAGTTAACACCGGGGCAGAAGAAAGAGAGAGAGGCCGCTGGTTTAATGTCAGCTGAAGGAGAGGCAGACGTATGGATGATTGAATTCTGTCATTATTACATCTGGTCATGCTTGATTTCAAATAATGACAGCAGGTGCTTGGATATCACCGGGATATATCTGCTGTTTGCAGTCTGTCAGCAGACTGAGGTCAGAGAAAGTGATGGGAGTCTGGACTTTCCACACACTACGCAAACAACAACCACTTTCATGTTAACATTTACATTTAGCACTATTTAGTTGAAATATTTTCATGTCGAAGCGGCACCAACGCGCCTAGAAAGATGGGAGCGTCGCACCGCATGCGCATTGCGACCGCGTCGCTCCCTATTTTAGGGTGCTTGTCGCACGTTTTCATTAGAAATAACGAATATGTGCGAAATGTGAATGGCTTCTTACAGTGTTATTTAGGATCAAACAGGTGAAAATGACAGCTATTTTAGTCAGTTATTTTCAATAGTTGATCAAACTGACTGGAACTACCTGTGGATTAAACGGTTTTAATGCACACCTTTCAGCGAATCAGAATCGAGCATTCAAGTAGACCATGGTCTAGTATAAAATAAGCACCGATCAATGGTAATTCATTTGTTCAAACAAATATTACAAACAATGCTTGCACAAATTTAGACTTGTGAAACGGCATCATTTCCATCACGATCAAATGTGTAATGTGTGAAGGAAACAAAGAGAATATAAAATAACACCCACACACAAAATGTTTACATCATATCCAATTAGTCTTGTCAAATTATAAAAAAAGTGTGAATATACTTGTGTGTATTTAGGCTAAAGTGCTAACTATAGAATCTAACTATAGAATCTAACTATAGAATTCCTAGCAAGTCAATGTAGTCCCTCTCATGAGGTTTCATGAGGCATTTATATCTCTTCAGTTGAATCCTTCACTTTCAACAACTTACACAAATTCTATTTCCCATGAGTCTGTTGGAAGTTATAAGGATTTTCTTGGTTGGTGGATGGTTCCCTGACAATACAGGCTGCACTTTTTGGTTATTTGAGCGATTAATGGTGCTTGCAGGACTTTTTTTCCACATGAGCTTTGACAGAGGCTACACAAAAACTATTAGAGAGGAAACTGTTTAACATACCAGGAAGTTCCGAATCAAGTTGTCTCCCTCTCATTTCATGGGCTGGAAGTTGAATTGAGTCATACAGGATGTTGAAATGGAATGACAGGAAAACGATTTTGTTCTTGTTTTAGGGAACTCAAAGTATAAATTTGTGAGATTTATCCTTTAATCGGGAAACAATTACATAAAAAGGAATTCTTTTCTTTGCAAGTATTAAAGAATTAAACTCAATTTAGTTTGATTTCTCTGACTTAAACTGAGACCTCATATGATTGTTTCTCAAGTAAATGTGTCTTTATTTAAGCAATAAAAATGTTGCCAGTTAAACAATATAGCTATATATGGATTTTAAACTGCTTTAGAATAAATGTATACACTTGCTTATGTGCAGTATATATGACTTATGACCAGTTAGGATGATTGTACTCTTCACACATTCCATAACATAACATAACATAACACAACATGAGAATTTGTACTCAGTCTAGGTCTATTTAGGTTTTGTATATTCACTGCCAGTTTTCAAAATCACCCAAAATAAGTTTTGAAAACCAAAATATAGTCCATTGAGAAATATTATCAAACTTCAGCACCTTCACCTGCTAATATAAAACCCCAAACATATCACTTCATTTAATTGTCAGTGTGAAAGAAACCGTTTCCTTGCCACCCTCCATAATTTCCAATGTGCCAGTGCCAGTCTAATCTGATGACCCCCAAAAGCAGATATTTCATGTTTAGTAATCTGTAGAGGGTCCAGGATGCAATCCTTGAGATATATGAATGACAGCTTTTGAGCTTAGCTCAGCTCCAGCATGCATTCAGAGCTCCTCGCGCTTCTCTGACTGTCTGCACTGGTAAAGCTTATTCAGTGCAACACTCCGACTACTAATGATTTGCAGAGGACAGTATGCGTTCATCCGTCTATGAAAGAAGAATCTGGGATATGTGATATGACAGAAACTTGACTATTTTTGGTTAATGAACATGCTTGGTTTCTACTTTTCGTTGCGCTTTATCTCATCATGAATGGTTCCATGTGAAGTCATAAAAATAATAACAGGTTATGTGTTTCTCCTCCGTTGCGTCATTCCAAAAATATCTCGAACATTTCCATTTGAAAGACTTTATCTGTGATTGGTGCCACCAAGTGTTTCAAGTGACGAATAGATGAAATACACATCAAATTCAAGATCTCATTCCATAACATGCTTCTGAACGGAAAGATGAAATTACAGGAATAAAATGACTGTAAAGGTTTATGTCATGGTTTGATTAGAGACGTCTACGTCAATGAGTTTCATCGTATTATCAATTCTCAATTGGTAGGGCACTTCATTCCCTTCAAACTTCAATGGAGGATAGTCACTTCAGATTTGACTTGTTCCCTGTCAAAATGAAATATCACTCCCACATAAAGCCATTCTGGCACGCTCAACCTTTTAAGAAAGTTCATGAGAAGTAGCAATGTTTTGTTGAGTTGTTTTTTGACTGAAAACCAAAATAAAAGCACCAATGCACTCAAACTTCAGAAATTATTAGTTGTGCTGCATCTTCTCTGTGCGCTCTTCGTCCTTTGAATTTCGTGAAATAAAAGTCTTGGCACTGGCATAAAATTCAAGGCAAGTGGATGTCCTAAAGCAAGATTTGAATCCACAGGAAAACTGAATCTTTCAGGCATGTGAGCTTTCAGATGTGCAGGGTCTAATTAGAATCACCTCCTTTACCTTGTCAGGTCTGGTTTGTGTTTGCCTGTTCAAAAGAGTTTTTTATGGTATGGGAAGGCATTGGTTCAGGAGACGGTGGCCTACAAACACATTTTGTATTTTCAAAGTGTTTCTGTTTGGTTTAAATCAAACACCATATAATAATCACATTTGATGTCATGACAAGGCTGATCAGATTGTTTTAGTTAAATTATTTTGTCAGAATACAGGGTTTATGTTAAATAGAGATCAATGGAGAAAGATGTTTTGGGGGTCTAGATGGTGTAATTGTGGGGCCGTGCTAATGAGCCATACCTGAGGGAAGGTTACATACAGTACGCCTACTGTGCAAAAGTATTATTAGCATATTAGTAATTTCACATTTTAAACCATTTATTTATATCGCTTGCTCTAGTCTGTGGTAAGTTGTAAAATGATGCTAGTAATATCAGTTTACATTTCCAATGTCTAAGACAAGTCTAAGACTTGCTGTGCTGTACTCTACTGTACATGGGAAGAAAGTCAGAGATCACTAGTCATACAAAATTGTCCTATTTGCATAACAATTTCAACAAAATAAATATCTACTGCATGATCTGTGAATGTTTCAAAAAGCATTTTGTGTTTCTTACTTATTGAAAGCAAGGAAACCTGAAAGAAAGTCACAAATTTGCATTTGTTGATTCTAGCAACCAAACTGAAGAAGCCTTTCGTACGATTTTTTTTTACTTTTTAAACAAGATATTATATTCACATTAGATCTCCCGGACATTTTATGTGGATTTCAATCTGAGCCCCCGCTGACTTTGTATGGATTAGGTTGCTTCACTTCTTGAACGAGGGACTCTGGTCGCCCTGATTATTGAATGTCCTTTATTCAGCCTTGAGCTTGCAGTCATGGTAGGACTTCTACATCACTCTTTTCTGATTTTGTAATAGAGGCACCGAAACACTAAAGAATCCGTTTGATACACCATGGACATGGCACACACACAGACAGAAAGCGAGAGAGGGTGCATTTTAATGAGAAGTGAACAGTGTCTCAACTAGAAATTCTGAAAAACACAAGGCCTTGCTTGGCTCTCTCTCCTCAGCAGTGCATTGAACTGACAAGCTCCCAGTTTTACTGAAGTGTGCACTTGTAATAACAAAGCCCCATTTCTATCCAGTCACTTGGTGGCATGAGATCTGCCAGACTTGATGTCTCGCTGCCTTCACATTTTTTCCTTTCTTTCACCTTTTCTTGTAGCTCTGTATGCCATACAATGTGTGCAGGCATTTCTTCATGCTTCTCCTATTTCTCGGCTGTCAAACCGACATTGACAAACAAGATTTGACAAACAAGCGATACGTGAATTCGTAAATCTGTGAAAAGCACTTCACGTGCCAGTGAACGTTTCTACTTAAAACAGTGGGAAAAAATATGTCATTCACTGTAATATGTGTACGTGGTGATTATAAGCCCATCCACAGTAACAAAAAGGACAGCAATCGAGTGACAGATTGAATACCGAAAGCCATCATTTCACAGAACATTATAGCACAGAGAGACGCGAAAATGTCTGTAATTTCAGATATTTATTCATTGGAGGGAGATGACTTCCTAAAGAGAGCAGGAAATTGGAATTCTTCATGTCCTCACTTACATTAAATATGGATTGAGGAAGCGTACGATAGGGCCGCTATTTAAGTGTCTGGGGTTAAAGTAGGCAGTGATTGACCACCTTCTGTTCTTGGCTGACAAAACTCCATTTACATGCCAGATCTCGAGACACGCTGATGACTCAATAGAGACACAAATTCCCCACTTTAGCGCCAGCAAATGAGAGCAACATAAATGAGGAGATAAATATGAATAGGAATATGTCTTTCCGTCACCTTTTTTCTATGCTATTTCCTCCAGGTTAGCTTCTTCAGACTGCTATAAATGTAATCGTTGATTAAATGGTCTTTAAAAAAAATGCAGTGTTGAAATGCTGTTTCTTAAACCTCAGCGAAGTGAAAACACTCATGGCCGGAAGAACTACATGTTGGTGTAATGTGTGTACAAACATCATGGAGTAAAAAAGATGTAGTGGGTATTAAAGAGCAAATAACAGCAAGAAGCGTGACTTCTGAAGAAGCCAGACAGTGAGGGATGCAATGTGACATCTGAAGAGACGAGTCCAACAAACTCTGATTTCTGCCCCCGACGGATGGTTTGTCAAGTAAAGTCAACCTTCTCGTCTGTTGGTTAATTCATCTTCCGAACCAAACCCTCATTTGGAAATCTGTAAGTCTCTGAAAAGCCTGTGAAGGCTCATTTAAGAAAAAATGACTTGTGGAGCGATGTTTGTTGAGAAAGGGCTTGATTATAGTTATACTGATACTATCAGGCAGAATAGAGACTTAAAGGAACGGTTCACCCAAAAATAAATATTCTGTCATCATCTACTCAGCCAGTTGTTTCAAATCTGTATTTGTTCTGATGAACACAGAGAAAGATATTTGGAAGAATGCTTGTAACCAAACAGTTCCTGGCCACCATTGACTACCATAGTAGGAAAAATGACAATGGTAGGCAAAAGTGCCCCAAAACTGTTTGCATTCCTCCATTCCTTAAAATATCTACTTTGTGTTCACCAGAACAAAGAAATTGATACCAATTTGGAACAACTTGAGGGTGACTAAATGAAGACAGATTTATCATTTTTGGGTGAACCTTTAATGCAGCAACACGCCAAGTCATGAAAACAAAACCGAATAAATCATAAAGCACGTTCTAGAATTTACCTTTACTTTTCTAGGATTACCTTTATATAATGTGTCAGAATGTCATGTTAATTATCAAAACACATTTCTTGCTAACTCAGTCAACTTAAAATACTTTTTTTTGAATGGGTGCATGTATGCACATTTTTGGAATGATTATTAACATTTTAAATAACAAAGCGCATTAACATGTATTTCTATCATAATCCCAAAGAAGTGTATAACACATAACAATAACTTTAGCAGTTGTTGTTTATCATGTCTGATCATTGGAAGCCGTTGCATTCCTTGCACCGTTCTTTCTCATTTTGCATCATGCGGCGCGATCCTGGCATCTTTCGGACTGTCTGACAGAAATTTCCACATTGAATGTGTAAGATTGCACAATTGAGCTTTACGTTGTCACTCCTATTGTATATATGTCACTAACCCCAGGCTTCTAAGATACTAAACAAATCCTTTGTATTCTGAAGCAGATTCTATCTTGAGGAGGATTTGAAACAGACGTGATCATTATTCTCATCACCACATTTCATTGTGTCCATCATAGTAAATGTGAGGCAGCAGACAAAACTAGAAAACAGACATGGTGCAATTCTGACCATTTTACCGCAATTACAGTAAATGTTTTTTCCGAGGCGTATTCACGTACATCTTGTCAGGTGAATGAGAGTGTTGGATCCATAAGGGACGTCCTTCAGCCCTATAAAAAACAAAGATTTTCTGAAAATCACCAGCATGCATAGGTCACGGAGTCAGTCAAAGGAGCTCCAGATGATATTTAGTTACACTGATAAATACCATGACATTTAACAAGATGGCTTTGCCTTAAAAGAGGACCTCCAATAAGCGAGCGTATCAGTCGAACCATCATGCTCAACGTGTAACTGTTTTAACTGTGTTTACACTGTATCCAGTATTCACAAGCTCAGCAGAACGCTCCCTTCAACTATGGACAACTCGTTCAACATGCATTGCCTTGAACGTGAAGCTTTACCCTTGACTCGGTTCCCTTGATCAGCTAAAAAAGCACAGCTTTTATCCACTTTGCATTTACAAACAATATGCAAACCGCATTCATACATGAAAGCAGCTCCAAATCTTTGTTCTGTCACTTCTTAATGTCTTCCATAAAGGCTTCGCTGATTCGTTAAGAAGGTTATCTCGCCCGCAGCCGAATTCCCTCAGATTTGAGGCTGCTACTCCTGCTGTGAGCGAGTGTACAACTGACAGTATGGATAGATCCCTTTTAGAGTGGGTATTATACAATGATGTGGGCCTCATATGTTTAAGTGTTGACTGGGAGGAAATAGGCCTACCCATCGATCACACCTGTACATTAATGTCACTCATGAGCTCATTCGAAACGCTGTGATGAGAAGATTCTCGGTCTGAGAGCAGAATGTAATTTATTAATCATTATCGGTTAAGACTAACTAACACAAGTAAAGTCAAATGATCACTCTTATTTCTAAACAAATAAAGCAAATGACTTGACTTGGTTTTGTGTCCATACAATAGAAGTCAATGGGTACCATTGTTTGGCTGAAATGACAAGAAGGTGAGTAAATGATGAGAACATTTTTATAGTCACAATTTTTATGACCTCATTCTGCACTTCAGCTCCTGACCAATCAAAAGCTCTCTAGAATTTAGAGAAACTAGTGTCCGCCTTCTCTATTGGCTATTTTAAAGGGCAGGAGCCAATCAATAACCAATCATTTCCTGTTTCAGAGGAAATTACATCCGTACATTGAAAGATGCAGATTCAGTGGGTCTTATGAAGGGAAACAAAACATTTTGTTTTAAGTTTTCATTTTATTAACTAAACATGCCTTATTTCTTTTGATCTTGGTGGTTTGCTGCAAATGTTCATTGCAACGGACAAAACAATTTTTTTCTGTTATGTCAAATTAAAGATGCTGTTTGTCTGTGTACTAATTTGATACAATGCTGCCATTTTGTAAAAGATGCTGTTGTTTCCTTACAATTTGTTCCTTAACGTGAATTGAATCCATTATTACTTTAGCAGCGCCGCTTGGTCTCAGTTGCGTAGCACAGGACTGACACAATTGATTTGAAGGGCAACGCGTGTGACGGAAATTAACCGAACTATTAACTGAATCCCGTTTTAAACATTTTATTACTAGCAAAATGCAAATCCGCACTTTGAATTATGAATTCAGGAGCAACGTGCACCCTTGGGGACATCATGATAGTCAACGTCGCCTTCTTTGTCTGTAGTTCAGAGCTCTGTGCTAGCAATAAACACGCATGGCAGCTCATTTCTAGTGTTATTAGCTGCTCACCGAATGAATCAGAAATAAAAGAACACCACTATAAATAAGCATATAAATACAAAAGAGGCGATTCTGTATCTGTTACACATAATACATTCAAAATGACTTCTTCAATTTCTCCACATTATGTTACGTGGTATAGGAATGAGGAATTGTTCTATCTATGCGGAACTGATAGACAACCTGCTTTGGGCCTTTCATCTGTGATGAAGCAGGCAGCGCTAAAAAAGCTTTTTATAAAAGAGTTATTTACATACAATGATAACACAATCACCATCATCATTTTCACAAATGAATACCCCTGACAGGACAGCAACAGGTGTTTTCATAAGCAGCTTCGCATTTAGATTGCATTTAAAGGGATAGTTCACCCATAAATGAATATTATGTCATCATTACCTCACCCTCTTGTCATTTCAAACCTGTATGACTTACTTTCTTCTGCAGAACACAAAAGAAGATAAAAATGTTACTAACCGATCTACGGCTGTACCCATTCAATTCTATTGTATGGACATAAAACCAATGCAAGTCAATGGGTTGCCAACATTCTTCAAAATATCTTCTTTTGTGTTCTGCAGAAGAAAGAATGCGTAAAAGTATTAGAATAGTCATAGATTTGAATGCTAAATTTTCTACTCACAACAACATGAAGCAAAATAACATAATTAAACAATACATCAACCCCTATAAAACATCTAGAAAGCATGCAATACTTTTAAAACGAGATTTCCTAAAGGTGTATCTTCATCTCATTAATTTGTGTGGAAATACATTTCTGTGAAATGGACATTTGTAAACAGCCTGAAGATATCATTAGAAAGCAAACCGAATGAGGGCTGGTCTGCACTGTAATTGAAAGATAGTGGCCCCAGCTGCTGTACAACCTGCTCTGTTCAACACACGATGATTCTGATACAAATAAAGGGTGGAGATTATTCCAGTAGACAGAAATTTAAGGATTAATTTCCTTTTCGGGTTTCTCACGATCATAATAATGGGTAAGAAAATGTGGCATTGTTGTGCACAATGCAATAGTATTCCTGGTGGTACCCACAGTGTGAACTTTGAAATGATGTTTTCCTTTACCTCAGTTAGCTGCTAGATTACAAATGAGTCACCCAGCATCCCACACCCGCATGCACATCCACCGTATAATAAAGCCATTTCACCCAGCATGAAATAAAAGACCATTTTCAAGTTCAGTGATTGGGTTCATAAACTCTCTCTGTCTGCCTAAAATATACACACATATGCATACACGCCCATACACACAAGCGAGCAAATGAAAGCATACATACAGCGTGATACAAGCCAAGTTAATTTTGGATATAATGAACAGGTCAAATAATCAGAGAAGCAAAAAAAATCAATAATCATATGATTTTGATCAAGTCAATTTCTTAAAGACAATAAATAATAAAAATACATTCATAATCGCAATATGTTATCACACACCAGCAGCCACACATGCAATGATTTAATACAAAGATGATATTACTGTCAAACCCTCACGAAAACCTGAGGTTAGATTTTGGTTTATTTATTGCCAAATTGTGAGGATGATTTAAAATGTCCTTACGTGTTATTTTTTTCGCTATTTGATGTCCAAATTCCCTGTTGTCAGGAAAAGAAAAAAAAACACTGTACATTTTAACTGATTAAATACTATGTTGTCAAAGTTGTCAAGCACTTTTTAACACTTTTTATTGGTTAGATATTTGCAAAACTAAGTGACAAGCACAAAGGGTGACTGATAATCATGATTAATGAAAAAAAAGAAATATAACAAATTAACAATCATATGCTTTTCGCGTAGACTCGGCTGATTTAATGCAAAAGGAGGACTTTCGTGGTAAACAAATGGATCTATAGATCGAAGGCAATCGTTCAGCTTCAATAGACACATACAATTTATCAAATATGCAAATGTACATCCAAGGTTACATCTTAGTTCTTGTGTTAATCCCCCGTCATAACCTTTGTGGAAATGTATTAATCATAAAAATCATAAACAGTTGCCATAGACACTAATCAGCTTGTAAAGATGTTTGTTTAACATGAGCATGCATTCAATTGAACTCACAATGCATGACTTGGATGTTTCTCTCCTATGAGTCTCTCCTAATTTAAAGTATAAAGAATACATATGACTCATTTCATTTTGTTTTGTTTGCGTTAAATGTTAATAAGCTGTATGATTAGCTTCATGAAGCCTTGTTAACAAAGAAATGAATTTATCTTTTTTATATAAATTCTTGTTTTGATGCCTTTTAAATTGTCCGTTTTTCTGCTAGTCAAACTATTGAAACGATTTCATTTGCTCTGAAAAGATGCATCTCTTTTGGACAAAACACAACTGGCTATCAATTTTGATACAACAGCTCCCTCTGTATTTCAGATGATGCAGTTTATACTGTTGCTATGCTACAAAAGAAAACTTCAGTGCTTATCAAGCTTCAATATCCTAAGTCCACAATGAACAATGGACTTTCTTTGCCCCAGTAAATGTGTCTGTCAGAATGGAGAATAAGTAAGGGACAATGTACAATAAGTCATTAAAACCACAACAATATCATCATAAACCCTGGGTGGTGAGAAATTTGATGTAAAAGGAGTTATTGTGACTGTGTATTACGCCACTTATACAGACGTGCTCAAATTTGTTGGTACCCCTCCACAAAAAACGAAGAATGCATTTCATGCAGAATTTTCTCTGAAATAACTTGAAACGGACTAAAGTAATTGGCATCCACCATTGCTTATTCCATTTTTAATAGAAATCAAGACTTTCCCTTTGATTTTTTATTAAATATAATATTGTAAATAAAAGAACAAATAAAAAATATCACACCTAACCTAATATTTTGTTGCACAACCTATAGATGTTTTCTGTAGCTCTCAATGAGACTTCTGCACCTGTTAACAGGTAGTTTGGCCCACTCTTCCGGAGCAAACTGCTCCTGCTGTCTCAGGTTTGATGGGTGCCTTCTCCAGACTGCAAGTTTCAGCTCTTTCCATAGATGGTCAATAGGATTCAGATCAGGACTCACAAAAGGCCACCTCAGGATATTCCAATGTTTTGTTCTTATCCATTCTTGGGTGATTTTAGCAGCGTGTTTTGTGTCATTATCCTGTTGGAGGACCCATGACCTGCAACTGAGACAGAGCTTTCTGACACTGAACAGTATGTTTCGCTCCATAATGCCTTGATAATCTAGAGATTTCATTGTACCCTGCACAGATTCAAGGCACCCTTTGCCAGATGCAAAACATAACCAAGCCTCCTCCATGTTTCACTATAGATATGGTGTTCACTTTGAAATTTTGTTTTTTTCATCCGTGAACTTGCAGATCCCTCTGTTCTGATTTTCCTCTTGTGGCCGTGCCCAGGGAGAGCGGCTACAATTCCATTGATCTTCAACTTCTTAATAATATTTGCAACTGTTGTCAGAGGAACATCAAGCTGCTTGGAGATGGTCTTGCAGCCTTTACCTTTACCATGCTTGTCTATTATTTTCTTTCTGAGCTCCTCGGACAACTCTATCCTTTGCTTTCTCTGGTACACGTTCAATGTGGGGCTCACAATGATACCAAACAGCACAGTGACTACTTTCCTCCGCTTAAATAGGCTGAATGACAGATACCAAGAATGGATACATGTGTGATACTAATTAAAGAAACAAATTAGTTTGAAATATCACCAATCCAATTATTTATTATATTTTAATAAAAAGGGGTCACAACAAATGTGTCCAGGCCATTTTAGAATATCTTTGTAGAATAAGCAATAATTTGTCTCTTTCCACAGCTTCTTTGCTTTATTCTATGACATTCCAAAGGCATGCAAGTATACATGAGACAATAGCTTTTAATTTCATCACTCTTCAGGAGGAATGAAGCATTATTTCAATGAGCTGTAAGGGTACCAACAAATTTGAGCATGTGTGTAACATGGCTGTTTTTTTGTGTCACATGGAAGCTAGTGCTTAATAGAACGCACTGTGAATATACAACAATAATAATGCGACACCAGTGACATACATTATCTTTTATTTGAAGAGAACATGCAATTCATATAAGGGTACATTCTCTTTTTTTTAAAACAAGATAACTGTGATTCGCCAAACCTTCACAATTTAATGTAAAGAGGGGTCTTTATAACATTGATCAGTTTATAGACAAACTGAGCTTTCAAGAAAGTCTTGTTTATTTCAAAGGTCGAGTCAGGTGTATTATAATGAGAGTCCTGCCAGCATGACAGCAAAATTATAGACGCCTACTTGACAGAAGCCAATATTAAGTTAAATGGTAATTTAATTCGTATTAAATTACAAGAATGCCTACATGGCAAACGTTTCTATTTGGCAAAGATTGAAATATGTGTTGCTTGTTTCTATTTGGCAAGGATAAACACATTTTATACACAATTGATTAATTCAATTATAAGTCCTTTATACAATATTTTAAGCCCTTTTACAAAAGAAAGAAATTTAAGCGTTAACCGCTTACCTTGAAAATAATTTGTGCTGCTTTAACATGTCCACCTACTCTTTCTTGACACGAGAGCTGTTTTTATTATTATTTTGACCATTAATGCCATTTGAGTTCAGCATTCCTTCTGCCGTTAACTTCTTGATGCAGTCGTGTGGACCTTTTCCCATTAACGCAGAAGGGTAGCGGTAGGAGCCTCCGATGCGGTCCCACAGGGTAAAATATTGCCCATAGTTGTAGTCAAAGAAGAGGTGATGGTCTGTGTGGTGAGCTGAACCATTAATGACCATTTCTAGCAGGTTGGGCACGCGGTAGTCACCGTCGTGGATGGAAACGGTCCAGACATTGACAAACACGTACAGGACTAGGTACAGAACCTTGTGTAAAGGAAAGAGGAATGGGTAGATGTGGTAGGGGAGGCCCTGAAGAAATCCGTCCACAGGATGGAAAGCGTGGCTGGCAAATGGAGTCGGAATCTTCCAAATGTGGTGAGGTTTGTGAAAATACTGAATGAAGGGAAAAGGTGATAAAGTATGTGAATATTAAATGTTTAATGATAAAGAACATCACTAAGACAACATAGATTTTGCACTTTTTATGTTGATTGGGGAGATGGTAAATTTAGCATTACAGGTTTAAATACTGTAATGTGTTTGTATATGCAAATGTGTTTAACTGAGCTGCGAGAAGTAGCTGAAAGCATAACTATAATAAACATATTCAATAAAAATGTACAAACAAACAAGTGTGAATGAACAAAATTTTGATTCACTTAAAATTTTGGAAAATCTAAAGAGCTTTCTGTGGCCATTTTAAATACCTTATATATCAACTTGTGGTGAAGGAATCTGTGAATCCAGTAAATACACATATCAGTAAAAAACAGGAAAGACATCATGCTGAATACCAGCCCTGGCCAACCTGGAAAACAAGCAAAAATAGTTTGAGATAGTTGCTATGGGCATTATCTCTATCCAAAGCACATCTGACAACCTGAATCCCTGGGGTATTCTAATTATAAATATTCAATTTAGTGGTGTCTGTTTCTTTTATGTTTTTATCATTTTTAATGTGTCTAATCTGTCTTTATTACATTAAATTCAAGCCAGTGATTTCTGCATCACTTAATTGTCTATGAATAACTGCAGTTATTCATAAGACAGAAAGATTTATTCACAAAACTCGCACTTAGATTTATTTCCTTGAATGTCAATCAAATTTCATTTTGTTTACTTACCAAGTGGCGACTCTTCAACACTGTCATACAGTTTGCTGTACCCTCTGACCTCAGCGAAAAACAACGCTACTGTAGGTATACTAATCCAAGGCAAAGACCACAATGCATACTTTATTTCTCGCTGCACCTGATTCTGTGGACAAAAATATAACAAAAACATATTATTATACTTCTACTATCCTAAACCTGGGAAATAAGAAACAGAAGGTGGTTGAACGGATGAACAAACCTCCAAAAATTGAGGGTGTTGCGTTAATTTATGGTCAAAAATTAAAAAGTAGCTCAAAGCACCCAGGCCAAGATACAAGATAGCAGCACCCAGGTTAGTGACCACCATCAAACCGATGATCTGTCGCAGGGCCTCGTCCTCAGGCCATGATGATGGATACACATATGGAGTGAAGAAGTAATTATCTGCAACATTGAGCACAAGGTCCATCTTTGACCCTGAATGAGGAAAACACAATATAATCAATTTCAATAAAATTAATAATGTATCTGTGTTGACGCTGATAACAACGTTGTATCCATAACAATCATGCATGTTAAGTTCCTAAAATGTTAATTTACAAGAATATAGATTTGAAGTAAATAAATAACTTACAAAACCTAAAACTGCGCAGAGAAATACAGAATAACTAACGATACGGGGTTTCTACAATACTGGTCCGTGTACCCAATAAGATCAATTCAATAACACCGTAAAAAGAACATATACAGAATGAATTTAAAATCATTTTGACAACAAATGATCATGTTTAAATGTTGTATATGTAGGGCTCACCTGTAAAGGTGCCGTTTAAGACAAGCAAACGCAGACAGCAGTAGGTTTAACTCTCTCAGGTAGGCTGTCCAGCTGCACTCGCTGTTTAAATCATTTGTTACGCAAAGCGACACGCAGCCAATAGCGGATCACGTCAACACGGCGTGAGCCGTTTCTCAACATCTGATTGGACAGTTGAGATATCTGGTCATGGCGTTACAGAGCCTCACAACATTTACAGAAAAAAATAAACATTTAGTTTTACCTGTCACCTAAACCCAGTTGACTATATTCATTTTAAATTTTTAATTACCATTGTGTGGTAAATATTTAAATGTGTGCATTTCGCAGAAAGGAACCCATCTGTATGGAGTGTCGTCATCAAAAAGCGACATAATAACAAACCGCATTGTTGGGACTGGCGCAGGACTGTAGGTTTTGTATTATTTTAGTACACAGAAACACTATAAAATAGAAGGTTTTATTAGTCATTTACAATACGTATTTCAGTTATGTTGATCTATTAATTGTTCGTGAAAGGGAACAGCATGGACAGTGAGGTGCAGAGAGACGGAAGAGTTCTCGATCTCACAGATGATGCCTGGAGAGAGGATAGATTGCCATATGAGGACGTGACTATCCCACTGGTAATTTAGGCTAATTCAATAGTTGGATTTTAACAGACGCGTTGACGTGTTTTATCGGTTGGCGCGGTATTTAAAGGCACGTTTGGCTTTTGAGCACCCCATGCACTGCAGTCTGTCGTGTATGGGGTTAGTTTGAAACACGGATTTACCAGAAATAATCCATTTTCTTCTGACCTAGAGTGAACTTCCAGAAGCAGAACAAGACAACGGGGGATCTACCGAGTCAGTCAAAGAGCAAGAGATGAAGTGGTCGGACCTCGCCCTACAAAGTTTACATGAAAACACCCCAAACATTGGTACATAGATGAAACGACGACAAGTCCATCCATTATCAATAATGATCATGTAGGTCAGTTAAAGGGGGTCACCGATTCACGTTTTATAAGTATGTTGCTGAGTTTCTGTACTTGTGTGGGTGCACATTTGTTATTTTGCCCTAAAACCTAAACGAAATGTGGATTTCTATGCGAAATCTAGCTATTTTGTTTTCAAGTGAATGGTAGTAGCTCATTAGGCATATTGTTAGCATATACCTTGCATTGTCGCAGCTGACAAAATAAAAAGACTGACCAATACTTTAGATGAGTTATACAGAAGCATCTCGTGTTGTACTTCGAGCACACAGTGAATATGTAGTGTATTGTGAGCACACAAGGGTTGGGATGTGCAACTTTGATTGCACTATGTTTAGGATTGTGAAATTTTTTAATTTATTTTTTATGTTTAAATTACTGGATAGTTCACATGTGAAACGGCTTATAATGATGGTTATATAAGCAATAAATACTGGAATCAATGAATCAGTTTGCCCAAGCTAGGCTGAATTTTATTTTGGTTTTAAGGTGCTCCAAATGCTATCACACATATATATTTGAACTATGGCATCTCTGATCATACTGGTATTTTAGTAGTAGCCAACACATGTATACAAGATTTTGCTAGATGGCTCCTTAAATGTGTAGAGGTTGTTGGATTATAATGTACCATCTATATTTATAATAAAGATGGTACATCATTTGTAATAAACAATCTTTGTCTTTTATGGATGGAAATTATCATATACGTATATAGTATATTTTTAGGCACTCTGTAAAAAAGCTCTAGTTGTACTATTCTAAATATGTTGTAACATGGAAATATTGCTAATTTGAGTTTACTCACTTGTTAGCTACACCTCAAAATAATGTATGTAATCAAAATGTGCATTCAATGCTGAGTGTCATTCTGACTAAAAGGGAACGCTTTACAACAAGGTTGTATTTGCTAACATTAGTTAATCCATGCGTTACCTAATGTACAAAACTTCCACGGCATTTATTAATCGTAATGTTAATTTCAGGATACATTTACGAATACATTTTTAAAAACAAAAGTTGTCTCTCTGTTAACATTTGTAAATACACAACTCAACAATGAGTATTAACATAGATTAATAAATGCTGAAAAGCTTTAGTAGATGCATTAGCTAACATGACCTAATGTTTACAAATACAACCCTATTGTAGAGGGTTACTTTCTAAAGATATCAGACTGCAGGTTCATACAAGCTTGTTATGCTTAAGGTCTCCGTTAAGGAGGGGAGGGCAAATGGAGAATCTGTTATAAGATATCAGTTTGGTCACATTAAACAGATGTTACATGAGTGCCTTTATTTCTCCACACTAGCCACCCAATAATTTCTTTTCACAGTCTAAAGAACAAACAAAAACAAGAAACTACGGCAGATTATTGTCAACGTGCCGGCAATGAAAATGAACTTCATAAAACTTTGCAAAACACAAAAAACAGATTAGAGAATCAATTACATACAAATGGTACCACCCAGAGTTTGGATCATTTGAACTTAAACACAAATTTATAAGCATCGTTATAAAATATTAATTATTATCTGACAGAACGGGAACATGCAATGACTTGTCAATACAACAACAAAGTAAAACATGGGTCCCTTTTTCATAGAAAGTCTTTTAAATAATAAAAATGATGGTATCTCCATCTCAGAGATTCTGGCTGTGGGAAATGTGCTGTCTTTGACACTGTAAAAAGCACAATTTATTAAATGGTACTTAGTTCATGGAGTATTCAGGTGGTTCATATTAAAGAACACAGACGAAGCAAAGTGTGTATATGAGAAATTTAGTAATGGAGCTTGTTAAATATAGGTTAAGTAAGGTGCAGGTCTAAAATCAGTCAGAAAAATTGTAAATGACTAAATGTATCAAAAAACCTGTTTACTACATGTTTCTCTTGAACAGGGAGAAAAATGTGTCTAAGCCACTTCACATTGTAACTCTCACCTTCAGATGCTCAACATTCGCTCCACAATGCTCATTGTTTGGTCACTCCAACAATAAAGAGCAACTTCAAAACTTGTCAGTCAAGTTCTCAAACAAATAAACATATCCAGTTGCTTGGGATTAAACCTTATCATGTAATAGTAATGGCACAGACATGAAAAATGCACATTTTGGGCCCCCAACCTAAAGAGAAGATTATTTGTACCGGTGTGTAAAAGGTAGGAAGGATGACTTCAACAGCGTTTTCTTTCCACGGTTACTGTTACGTCCATAAATTACACAATATACAGTATATCAAGGTACACAGAACTGTTCTGTAAAAGATAGATTACATGCATTTCTAAAATGCAAACCTTTACGCCACAATTAAACCCAAACCCAGACCTTTTTCAAATAATACAACAGAACAAAGGATTTACTTCATAACCAGTAGTGTTTTTCTTTTTCCAGATATACATAACTCTTCTGGTTCTGATTCATGTACCGTTTATCAATATCACATATCTACAGTATATGACAAGTTACACCTTCATGTCACAATGTGGCTGTTGAAACAACTGATGAAATATGGTACATTCACTTCAGTAAAAAGTATTTTTGTAGATTAAAAATCAGAATGTAAACAGTCAGAAGGCAGTCCACTGTCCTGCAGAGGCTGCTGCATTTTAATTGAAATATTATTGACCGTTTCTGTCCACAATCCATCTGTCTGTTCATTCAGCATTCATTTCTGCCTCGGGCCTCTGCGCTAAAAGCTCAGCTTGAATAAAAGCGCCCTGTCCCAAAGCAGTGGAGTATGCCCTGTTACTCTGTGGAGTTGAGAAACCGGGGCTGTGATAGGAGCTAGATCCACCAAGATGTGCTACTGAACTTTGGGACTGAGGTACTGGGTGGTAGTCATCCAGGTTGTCGTAGTGTGACTGTATAGTAATGTTGCCACTGCTTTGTCTTTGCGCTTGTGATTGACCTGTGTAGGATCCACTGTGGTCTCTATCCAAGCTCTCTGGCAAATGAGAGGGAAGACTGGATGGGTTATAATGTGGTCGCTCTCTTAGGCTATGAGATCTCTCAGGTTTGGGTGGAGGTGTTGGCTTCACAGGAGCAGCTTGTTCATCGTCACTCACCGCGCTAGTGGCTTTAACCCTGCATATGTGCCGATCTAAATCAGGTCTTTCATATCGAGGCTGAGCGATCCTGCTATCCGGTTCAAACTTTGGATCAAGATGGCCGCCCTGCATGCTTCGTGGTGGCGGCTGAGATTGATGTGAATGGATGGACGAGTAGGTCCTGGAGCTTCCCTGTTTGGAGGCTTTCTCCCCCATTCCATTTCCCTGGCGGTGCTTTTCCGTTTCCAAATACATGAGCACATCTGGATCTGAGATCAGGTGCCTGGGAGCATGCTGAGACCCAGAAGCTACGTTGTATCTGCCATCCTTTCCCTCAGTGGCCATCAACACCGTTTTGCCAGGATCTGATTTGCTGCGCATGTGTAACGTATCAAATCCGCTAATATCCATCGGTAAGTAGTGCCCCACGTTGTCATATTGAGACATAACAGAACCCTTCACCTTCTGTCTAGCTCTGCTTTCTCTGCGAATGGAGTGCACACGAAGCCTCTCTGCTTCCTCCGGGTCCCATGCAAAGTAAACTCCCCCCTTTGAACCACCGTAAGGGGGCATGTCCCTGCTAACAAAACTGTGCTCCTTTAAAGGAACGAAATGGCGCGAATGGTAGTGATACGCTCCGGACTTCCCTCCAGACCGGCTAATGAGAGGTGCCGTGTCCTGACCGCTGAAAGAATGGACGTGCCGTAAGCGGATCGTACCATAATGGTCCACATCGTAGTACGGGGCTTCCAAAGGGTGAGAGCCAGAGTAGGGGCTGTAACGGTACTGAACTCTTCCATTCTCAAAATAGGGCTGCAGTTGTGTGACGTGATAGTCAGTCTGAGAGGAAGGTTGGTGAGACTTGCAATGGTAGATTGGGCGCTGGTAGTAAAAAAGCTCATCGTCCGGTGGAACCTCTGTTCTGTTAATCGGCATTGAGCGGATTGCGGTGGGCGGCACATGTAGGGAGTGAACTCTTCGGATGGTTGGGTAAACAGTAGGTCCATCTACAGGGCTGTAGGCGTGGCTGTGGTGTATGGAGCTTGAGGAAATGTATTCACCCCTGGGTAGACCACGAGATTTGATGGACTGGTGGCAAGACTGTGGTCCAATTGTATTGTATCGGCCATCCCCGTGACCCCTGTAGGTAATCTGTGGCTCTGATTTAGACACGTAGGAAACATCCGGCGGAACGCTTTCTGGACGGTAATGGTAAGGCATTGAGGACGGACCTGTTGGAGTTACCCTCTGATGGTAATATGCCTCTGCTGTAGGCTCCAGTAGGGCCGCCTCTCCTTTCGAGTGGTAAATATAACCCGACTGATGAGTGGAAGACCTGCGATGAGGTGGATGAGATTGTGGGGGAGTCTCCTCCACTGAGCCTCTAATGGATGTCTCTGATAAGACATTGGGAAAGTTGGCTGGGTTTGCACCTTCAGTGTGGCAGAGAGCAGCCATTGCAAGTTTACTTTCAAATGTGCGAACAGGGGGTGCTGGAGGTGTCACTCCATGAGTGTGATGTTGAGGATTACTATCTGCTTTGGGGTGGACAGGCTTTATGGCTTCCCATGGTTTTTCCACCATGTCAATAGGTGTAGCCGGGGTGGGTGCAACTCGAGCGTTGGGCTGTGATTTGGGTTGAGACTGAGGATGTGCTTGTGACGGAGTCTGAGGCTGAATTTGAGGTTGAGAGCGAAATGTTGAGCGAAATGTCTTTATTTGAGGCTGAGGCTGGAGAATTGCTACTGGTTGATCTGATGCTTTTGTGGGTTTTGTCGGAAGGACATTTTCTGCCATATGGACCTAAAGTTAAGCACAAATAAACGTTATTGTCTTACATTTTTTTCTTTGGTGTGCACGTGAAATGTGCAGTAATCCCAGTAGTTTTAAATGGATAGTTGACCTAAAAACAGAAAATCTGCCAACATTTAATTACCCTCATATCGTTAAAACCTGTATGACTTTCTTGCTTCTGTGGTACACAAAAGAAAATATTTTGAGAAATGCTTCAGTGATTATACAATGGAAGTCAATGGGGGGCGGTGTTGTTTGGTCACCAACAATTCTTCAAAATACCTTTTAGTTATACAGGTTTGGAATGACATGAGAGTGCGTAAATGAAGGATTTTCATTTTTTGGTGAACTGTTCCTTTAGCAGTTACTTTTTTCACAAACAGAAATGCCATATTTTTCTACGTTTGCACAAATAGGGACAATGTAAATAAAGCAATGGCACACAGCAAGACCATGTATTAATTTTTTTCAACTATCTTAAGTGGTGCTTCCATGGGAACAATACTACTGATCACCATGTTTTCCTACTGTTAACGCTTTCAAGCTCTAGCTGGCTGTCGGTCTGATAGCACCCAGGTTTGAATATACAAACTCTACATTGATGAAGGCCTGGATCATGAAAATTATGTGACATATTTTTAATGAAAGTCAGACACTTGATAGTTATTTTCTACAACGATGAAGGCTTAAGGCCAGGTATTACCTACGTCATGTGACTGGACACTCCAATCAGGTTGCTAAGGGACATCAACATGCTAATTAGTATTCATTAGCTAAGTTATTGTAATGTTATATCCTCATATTAGAATTCAGAATTTTAACACCAATTTGAGTATTTACTAAAGAAGTTGTAACTTAGCAGCAACGTTAGCATTCAAACTTGCATTGATAATGTGGTACTGCTCACCTCAGAGCTTGGTTGTTGAATACAAGCATTCTTGTTGATGGTTGGTGTGGTGGTTGTGCTCACGGGTGTCTGGCCCACAGCTGGCTGCTGCCTTTCTGGACTTTTCTGTGTTTCTGAAACTTGAGAAGGTTGACTTGAAGGTACATTACTCTGTACTGGTGTAAACGATGAGACAACATCGTGGCTGCTACAGGAAGTGCTTTGTGGTATTCCGCTATCTTTGCCAAGATGCAGACTGTCTGAGCGAGTTAATTTTTCAGTCAAGGTGGAAGGTGCTGAAAATGCAGGTTCTGAAATTTTTGACAACTCTACAGCAGCTTCGTCCAGTGATGGTTGAGACCGCAGAGTTTGATGAGCAGATGGCCAGTCCAGTGTCTCCGATAACTCTTGCAGCCTTAGAGGAGAGACCGGTGTTGGGGGTCCAGAGGGTCGCCTCTGAGAGAGAACGGTGGCCTGCTGAGCAGATTCAGCAAGAGCTAGTGCAAGCATGCGGGCAGCGTTCTTTGGTGGGGGAGGGGGAGGGAGCAGGGACACGGAACTGACTGGGACGGTGCCCATTGGTGAGTCCAGAACTACGGCTCCTATGGATGAACAAAACAGAGGGAACTGAAAACAAGGAGAAGGCAGGATGATCTTCACAAGCAGGAATGAGAGGGAAATGTTAAATGTGCTAGATCTACACACTGTGGACAGAATTTTCTACATTTAGGACACTCGTGCAGTGTTACTGGTAAAAGCTTTGTAAACTTAACCTGAAAAATCAAAAATTACCTTAAGATATTGAAACCTGGGATATCAAGGGTCAAGCATTTAAAATTAAATTAAGATGGCATACTCCTGTTTAAGTTATGCTTACCTGGCTGCTCCTCACAGCAGGTGGCCTGTGGTGGCTGTGCACATTCAATGCTTGATATGTCTTTATTCTCCTTACTCTCAAAGGTAGCAGCTTTAAAAAGAAGCTCTTGTTGAATGGCTTCACTCAGGGGCAGATCAGTGGTTCTTGAAAGAGAGCTCAAATTGGCCGGCGAGTCGAGTGGAGATGAAGGAGATGAGCCCTTAAGCGCAGCGTTCTCCGGCCCCATCCTTATCACGGAGGCAGACGATTCGGAGATCCTCAAAGGTGTCAAAACAGTTGACTTCTCACTGACCTCAATGGCCTGAACTGCAATTTTCTCTGATACAGAGGGCAGTTTATTAGTATCCCCTAAGGCCGGTCTGTGTTCTGGAGACTGAGAATGGCTCGTAACCTTTGCTCTGATTGGTGAGACTGGCTCGGAGCTACTGGCACTGCCAGTTCTTCGCTTCAGACTGCCCGCATCTGTGTCAAGCGAGAAAATGGACGTCTCTGCCAGAGGAAGGCTACACTGGAAAGACATAGGGTCAAAGTCTAGAGATGCCATGCCAATGTCAGGGGGGCTCAGGTCCACATCATCAGCAGAGCGTGGGGGAGAAATGAGAGCAGGCACACAAATTGGACCATCGTCTCCATCGCTCTCTCCTTGACCCAGGTTGTCGTAAGAGTTACAGTGCTGTCTGCTATCTAGCAGGTCACCGTTAAAAGAAGCCGACAGGGCGTCACTGCTGGAACGAGGTCTACGTGGTCTGTACACTTTAGACTCGCCTGTGTAATAGAAGAAGGGGAAACATTATCATAACCTAATGTTGATTTACAATTTAACTCAGATTTCTAATGGAGATTACACACACCCTAAGTATACAGCACGAAAATCAATTTAAGCTGTTTCTGGCTGATGCTACAGCTGGCTTAGTTACCATTTTGATTTTAATGTGATCTCCCTCTCCTCAGGGAAATTAGATTATAACAATAAACTCTGTAATAATTCCTTAAAGGCCTGCTCCCTAAAACTATTTTAAAATACATGGCCATTATCACAGGGAATACTCAGTATAGTATCCCTGTAATGGCTTTATTGAATGTATAAAGCCACAGCAGATGACACACGTCTGCAGTTACAGCTATGCTCTTGTGCCACTCACAGACTGCAGATGGATGATGTTTGAAACAAACAAGACTCCATGTACAATTTTACCTTCAACATTATGTAGAGAGGTGAGAGACTCCTCGCTTTTGGCCGACCGAAGAGTAGCAGTGTCTCCTCTTCCTCCTGAGAGGTGACAATGAAGTAAGAAATGAATGGATTAACATGTACATCATATATTGAGACAGGAAATAATTATTCTCAATGTACACATGACAACACTCACCAGCCAAAGCCATTGCCTTAAGTTCGTTCGGTTCACTGGGGTTACGGTGTAGTTTGCGTTTAGACATTGAGGAAGATTTGCCCAGATTAAAAAATGACCGCCAACTGCCAACCGGAGACTTTTTGGACTTTATGGGTTGCCTTTTCCTAGAAACAAATGTTACTAGGTATAACATATTAATGGGAATAACAGGCACACATCTCTTTGTTCTGTATAGCCACAACACAACAATATAAAGGTTTAAAAGCTAGCTATATACCTCTCAGTGGGGAACTCAATGACTGTGTGGAATTTTCCTTGTAAGGCTGCCGGCCCCTCTCCTACTTCAATGTACTTGCTGTCTGCCGTGATGGGGGAATTGATCTGAGCCTGAGTACGTGCCTGCGCCTCTTCTAGTGTCAGCAGTTTCGTGGATGGGGAGGGTACCAGCAACGATTTAGGACGAGACAATGAATTGTGTCCTAAGGCGAAAAAAAAGAGAAAGACATTTATAAGCAATTAGAGTATAGTTTGGACATAAAATAGAAACCCTAATATGAAACTGCTTTGGGTTCATTATGAATACCTGTTCCCTCTCGTATGAGTGAGCTCAGTTTGGAGCTGAAGAGAACATCCACATTGTTGAGGATAAACTCTACCACAACAGATTGTATCCGCACCTCCATGAATGCGGCAGTGCCACTGAAGCAAGCCGATTCTATTTGTTTTGACCTAATAAAAGGCAAAAATGAGTTAAGAATACTATGCTTTTTGTAGTCATCATGTTATGAAAATCCACAATTACATACGTTTCTACATTACGTTTATATTTGAAGAGTTTGGTTCCAAAATGAGATAATTCACAATAACTGGATAACTTTTCACAAATCATGTATTTTATAGTGTTTACATGATTTTCTTGGGTTATATTGGGTTAGTTAGCTTTATTGTTTGAGTTATTATGGCTTTAATCAAAACAAACCAACTGCGGTTTGATTGATATTAATTGGAATGCACAATAAAAAAACTAGATTTTTAAAGAAAGTTCTCTCATTTTGGAACCAAACTCTTCATTTGCATCTAAAATAAATACATGGGAAAGTTTCCATGTAGTTGCTTTTCAGTTGCGCAAATATTCTCCATGTATGTAAACTTATCAGCAGTGCACTGGAGATAAAGGTTTCAGATTAAGTTTAACATGTTACACAACATTATCATTTTCAAAACAAACACATTACAACATGCAAATATCTTACCTTAACAGGTTGGGGGCCCAAACAATGGCCAAATTCTTTGTATGCATGTTTGTTACATAGCTGAAAGTGGCCAAGTGTGACAGATGTCTCATAAGAAACTCTAGGGTCCTTAAAACGGAAGCATAAAAACTGAATGTTAAACAACAATGTGTTAAACAACCAATCCATAAATACTGAATGCAGTCTAAATTTAGCATACTGGATTAGATTTATGAGGTAACTCCAAATGAATGGTGTTATAATAACAGCTTCCATTTACCTAAATCATGTATACTCTTGAACTACTTTTCTAATTACTTGGTGTTCTCAATGCAAAAAATCATTAACAATGCAGCAATGTTTGAAAAATGAGGTCATGTTGATCAGAGAACAGACAGCAGAGGGCGCTGTAGTCATATACGAACCTGTAATGTGGAGGCGGCAGCTGCTGAATGACATCATGTATTTTGATCAGCCTCTCCTCATCTGTGGCTGCTGACACGGCATCCTAAAAAAGGACAACATGGTGTAAATAAGGTTTACTAAATCCACTACAGTACCAAAAAACATAAATACTCCTAAACTCAGCCCAGCAAAATGGGTTGATGTCCACCCTGCGCTACAGAATGGAGAGAAGCACACGATGAGTCCATCCTCACTGCCTCCATAGCAACCTGAAAACATCTATGTGCTTTTTACTCTTGTGGTTTTCTCCTGTAATGACTTTCGTCTTGAAATGCTGTAAATGTCAGTGTTTTGTTTCCATGCAGCTAAAGTGCTTGTGAAGTAAGCAGCGCTCTAAGACACAGCAATGCATTTAGGATACTCATTAAAAGCAATCAATAGAATGAATTCGACAGTCTCAGATAAGACACCCACACACAGTCACAATAAGAATTACAACTGAAAAGTATTTGACATTATATGTATGGGCACGCTGTTCTAATATAATAGCTGCTCCCTTCTATTATATTAGAGTTTGCGTACCTGAAAAAAGGCCTTTGTGAATTTAATGCTTACCGAGAATTTCTCATACAGCTGGTAGGTGAGAAGTGGGTTGGGAAGCTCTCGAAAGTAAAGCTTGCACAGGGAGCCCACACAGTGTATGTCCTGGATGTAAACATCTTTTGTCAGATCTGGGATCTGCTCAGAGTCAAATTCGTGCCTAAATAGAGAAAGAGACATAATGAGTGTGAATTTTAATTTCAAATTATTTCGATCCAGTCATATGAAGAACCTAGTGGTTGACCAAAAAGGTGTTAGTTCATTAGTTCAAGGTATTATACATAAGAAACAGACGACAGTTCTACATAAAATTGACTGTCAACAATAAAAATGCAAACAATAAAATTGTTTAATTATACATTATATTGGACCTGGCACAATGAAGAGGTATGGTTTCTGTAAATCGGCCAACACTGAACAAAAATTGTCCTTCCGAAACCTCGGATGTCCAAATTCGCTTTTTTTTCAGGAAATGGAAAAAACACTGTACTTTTGAAATTATTTCAACATTGACGAGGCCTGTTTAATATTTTTTATTGATTAGATATTTGCAAAACCCAGCATAAAGGTTGACGAATACTAATGAAAATATATATATATAGCGACATATTGGTTTATCACTAAAGAATTGGATGGTCATACTGAGTTATTCTCTGTTTTCTTAACTTTTATCATAAAGACAACTTTCAGCAGGAGTCAGCAATAAACCCCATCTAATCTCTCCTCCAGTCCACTAATTACCACCAGTATCTGAAATAATACTTTTTCTAATGGGAATGTGTGTAATTAGAATCAGCTTTATATTCAGTCACTTCATTCTGAGTTTGATAAATCCCTATCTCTGCTACTTGTAATTAGGAAAGTGGGTTTCTGTCCTACCGGAGCTTCTGAATGTTGGACGCGATCCCGGAGAGACGGTACATTCCATCAACCACTCCATGCTTCTCAATGAACTCAGTGCAACTCTTGAGTACCTGTGGGACTAGAGGTTTAGACAAAACGTTACTGAAGCATCATTTTTGGCACGTAAAGTGTTAGATTTGTCAAAATGCCAGTGAAATAAAATGCCAGATTCTTTGTGCGGCCAAACTCCATGATATCAATAACTGCAGCGGCATACCACAAAGAAAAGGCTTCTAACTGGACCTGATCATCAGATTAAAAGTTAACACAGAGAGAGAAAGGCTATCCAGAGCTTATTGGTACACAGATGCTCTAGATATACTCCTGATCGCCAACTTGACCTTGCAATAGTTCATTCAGAGGAATCTTGGTCAGAGAGATGCAGACGACCCTGATTAGTCTTCCGTCTTGACAAACGTTACTCCGTCAATGAGTGAATCCCTCAGAGGCAGCTGTTCAGCTAAATTCTTTACATAGCAGCATAAAGCTCCCTAAGCTCTCAAAAACCATTTAATCTTTTCAAAAATGCAGCAAAGAATGACAATATGCTACTGGGTTGGGTGGTATGACCAAAAACCTTCATTTATATTACTGAAATTGTATACATCAAAATATATTGGAAACTCAACTCTTCATCTTTTTGTTCTAACAGGTAAATAGAGAATTATTGCCCACTTTACGCAGTACGACCAGTATAGTAAATATTCTATACTCTACATAAATCATGTTTTTTATTGTGCATTCCAATTACATAACTAAGAAAAATACAGCTAAATAACACATTAAAACATGATAACATTACAATTTTTTTTAATTTTGTTAAAAAAAAGGAGTTCTCATTTTGGAAACAAACTCTTCTTTTGTGCAATATATACCCAGTCCTATATGAAACCAAAGTATAGCCAAAGCTGTGCAGGTTAATCTGAAAAGCTTTAGATTAATGTGACTGATCTATACCAATGACTAAGTGCTTCATCTCAAGTTTAGGAGCGCCTGAGAGGAAAAGTACACAGTCTGCCATCACCCGCTTTACAAACACATTAAAGCTGTATGTGCACACAGGTGGGAGAGGACAGTGAAGATGGTTTGAAGAAGCAGCATAAGGTTCAGATCTGGGTTTTACACCCAGACACTGTCTTTCAATATACGCTCATCTACATAACCCGCCCCACTGGGTGACCTTCTATAGCTTTTCGGTTTAAGCTGAGTAATGTCTGGTTTGTGAATGGTACCACTGCTTTGCTTCTGGGAGAAAAGGAATGCACAGTGTTTTAATAAAAGCTATAATTTGTTGACCCCCCCTCTAACTGTAATGGTCGAGCAGTTGCACCAAGTTGCGTGGATGCCATTTGAAAAGGACAAGGCTCGGATTGTAAGGGCAGGCAATAGCTCAGGGAGGATTTGGAGTCAAACAAATGCAGCAAGTGTTGAAGGCTGCCTGGGAGCTTTGAATCAATAGGAAAGAAATCTCCAGACACGGCCCCCTTACCATTCCTCTCTGACCTTTACACCCCTTTAAGCCAATCGGTTGCTGTTGGCAACCAACCCAGGCAGGCGCATCCGAGGGTGATTCCAGGGGAGGGGGTCTGATATGCTTTCCAGGCCACCCACACAGCGGTAAAGGCAGTCACAGATGCTGGTGTCAAGCTAAACCACTTGCAGCATTGACAACCTGATACAGTTTTTCTGAGAAAGGCCAGAAGGGGGCAAGCTCACCATCATGGCCCGAGTTGAGAAGATGCTCTCCCAGGTCACAACCGAACACCCTCTCCCTGAGGATTCCTCTCTGCTTCAGCTTCTGCTTGGTTGGCCTGGACTTCATGAATGTGCGCAGGAACGTGATCAATTTCCCGTGTTTCTTGGATACTGAAAGATAAAGATTAAAAATGTAAGGGTTGGATTAACTGTAGTCATTTTTCATTCAAGGATAATGACACCATATCCTGAAATCAAAGAGGGCAACAACAAGGGAACCAAATCAGCTTCACAGCACAGGTTGGTGCCACTGAGAATGAAGGCTTAAGCCTGAAATTTGTTCCTTTTCTTTTGAAATTTGCCAAATACTCCTTTCTGAGAGTTGCTCGCACAACCTAGTTCACAAAATAATGTTTTGTCAGCCGAGCAGAACAACTGCATTCATCCAAAAATTCCCTTTTACTCCAACAATATTCTTTGGGTGCCTGTATATCATGTATAATACTTATTCTCTGTGAATCAATGAAACGTACCAAGGTCTAATACAATACCTAATAAACAATAAATTACAAATACATAAGCTGAAACTCATAGGCTCGGCTCTGGGAAAAACACGATAAGAGCGTAATTCATAACATTTGTGAAAGTCTTTTAAAGAAAGTAAACTTTTCTCATTTGTCTGATTTTTGCAGGAGCCCAAGATACAGGAAGGACGTCTCAAGCTGTTCGGACTCCCGTGTGCTGACATTAGGCACTGACAGTAACAGCCGTGCTTAAAGGAAACCAGCCGCCTGGCCTTGAATTAGCATGATAAATTCTTGAATGTCAAAGAACAAAAGTGCAAAACAACTTGGAAATATCAAGGACTTGACAAGAAATTACAAAAGCACCAAAAGAGAGGTTACCCTAGAATATTCCTCATAAAAAACTTTAAAAAAACTGCATTTTGCGCCTGTATAAATGAGCAAACATTCTGTTGCCAGAAACAATGTCAAAATCTCACTCAGAGCTATTACAACTGCTGCTGAACTGCTCTGAAATGCACACTTTTCCATCTGTGTTTGTGTTTATATTTGAGAGCGTGTGTGAAGGAATTTGAAGGAGGTTGAGTAAAATGGTTATTAAAATGTTGCAAATATCAAAATGTGCTGTGTTCACTTCACACATTGAACTCCACAAGAATATGTGATTATTTGGACACAGAATCCAACGTGAACGTGGCAAGGGACATCTGCCAGCTGTGACCTCATCAATGGCTGCTCCATTAAGTGGCATTTCTTTTCATTTTTGAGAAATATCAACAGCCCTCTAACAAGAGGTCATACCCGGTATGAGGGCAATTCATTATTTTAACCTGCAGAGTTAAATAAAAGCAGCCATTATAGGAATTTCCTGTTCTACTCTTTACGGGGCCGATAAAGCAACTGCCATATTTAACAGGACCTCTTATTCTGAAATCCAGTGCATATCAAGCACCTGCATAAACTGAACCCAGATCAGCCTCTAGCAGTGTTGCGCTGAAGGCGATAGGAATTTTTTGCAATATGGATGTTTGAATCTCGTTCAGCAAAATGAACAAAGTCTTTCCTTCATCTGACCAGAGTTAAATTAATGTTGCATGTTAATAGCCAAATTACCCATAGCCTTTATTTATGCTAGTTTTGATCAGATATATAATAAGAAATACATTTATGTTAAATTAAGTTACGGACAAGTTATACGAAAAAGTAATTTAATTATTTCCTGACAGTCATATAAACTCTGAAATCTGTACAAGAAACAAAGGGATTATAGCTCAACTCTAGAGACTTCATGCCCGAGTCATTCGTTATTTTGCCCATAGGCCTATAGGCTGCATTTACAGAAAACATAAATGATTAGTTCACCTACCGAATCCACGGATCCGATTCATTTGTTTGTCACTTGACAACCCCATAAGCCAGTCTATGCAGACTGTGCCGGAAACAGAAATGATTAGTTCATCTCCCGAGTCTCAAGTCTGAGTGGTTCGTTCTTTTGTCACGTGATATGACAGATGCGGGTTTAATGTATTACATGTATCTCCTGACTTCCCTTACACATATTCATGCAGTTTTTAACTCTTGCTTTTGATGCATTTTTGTAAAGTTATGTATTTATAATTCCTTAACAATTTTGAGTCACTCATGTATGCAATCAGGTTTACAGGTTGTTGTTAGCAAAGTATATAAATTAGCAAAGTATATATTAATAGGCTATTGAAATAATTTTAATTTGCAATTATTTAGTAAGAGATAACTTGTGTAATATATACATAAGATATAAACACGGACTTTACAAGT